>NC_041383.1:53931853-53971556 GCF_002162155.2 Triticum dicoccoides
TTACGGTGCGGCTGGTTCAGATCCGGGAACCGCCGTGGCCGTGGTGAGAGTAGGAGCTGGGTCGCTGGGGAGGAGATGGAGGGAGTAGGCGATGGCGGAGGTGAAGAGTGAGGAGCAGCTTCAGAGAGAGTGAGAGTGAGTGTCTGGAGAGTGCTCTTATTATAACCCCTGGATCTCTATTTTGCAATTGACACCACCTACCTCCAAAGTCTTCGACTCATTACTACTGCTACTGTTTGCATCGACGAGAACCATGTGGCTGTCCGTTTCACCAAGAACTCAAGGAATTCTATTATACTGCTGTATAATTCTGATAAATTATTTCCCTTTTTAGAGGGGAATTATTTCTTTTCTAACAAAGCTGAGGCATTCAGTGTATTAATTCTGGGGTTTATTTCTGGAAACAACTCATGATTTTCAGATTTTAGCATAAACTAAGAAATTCATGATACTTTTTTTCTATGAAATATTTCAAATAGAGATCCAATGGTTTCATCGCTATTTGATGATTTTCCAAAATTCAAATTTTAAGAAGATGACTGAGAATCCCACGATTGCAAACCCAGGTAATTTATTATAATAAATTTCAGGAAATTATGCATGTTCATAAGAAAACTGAGATTTACATGCAACTATTCCTTGATTTTCTTAAATCAACATACAAACAGAAATTAATATAGGATGATAGCTCAAGAAAATCAACTACTTAGTTCAAAAATTCTGGTGTAAACCAAACAGAGATATAAACAAATGTTACAGTACTGAATTTGTACATGATTTTTTTTTCGAAACGGAGGCATAAGCTTTGCCTCATCCATTAATTAAGAAGGAGAATAGAGTTTGTTTGTTACACCACACATATTACATGAGGTCCATTACTCTCCCGGCATTATGCTACCCAATTTGTGTGCACCCGCAGTAACCCAAAGTCTAGCTTCTCTTTTGATGGTGTCGAAGATGACCGGCGCAGGTGTTGACTTGTGCCTGAATATACGAGCGTTTCTCTCATTCCAAATGGTCCACCCAACTAGCATAGTGAGGGATGCCATGGCCTTTCTATTGGGGATGTTGCTTCCAGACATGTTTCTCCACCAAAGCGAGAGAGAGTGCAAATTGTCCCAAGTTGACATGTCAATCATATGGAGACCAAGCCAATTTTGATGAGGTTCCAAATCCTAAGGGTGAAGCGACACTTGTAGAAAAGATGGGCTCCATTTTCTTGCACACGCTGGCAAAGCGGACACAGTCCACAATTTTGCCAACCCCTCCTAGCGAGTCTGTCAGCCGTCCAAATCCTATTACGGGTTGCAAGCCAAGCAAAGAATTTCACCTTCGGCGGAGCCCAAGCGCCCCAAATGTAGCAGTGGAAGGTGGTGCCCATAGATCCAATGAATTGTGCGTGATAAGCCGATGCCGACGAATAAAAACCACTTGTTGAGTGCTTCCAAACTATCTCGTCGATGGCATCCTCGCGTAGGTGGGTGTGGCGAATTTGCTCCCAAAGTGTGAGAAATTGTCTAAGGTGCTCCATGGTCAGAACCATGTTGAGGTTTATCTTGCGAATCCAAGCATCATCCGCCAAGGCCTCCTTAACTTTCCAATTTTTTCGCGAGGAGGCCAAGTAAATGAGAGGAGCAATGTCCTTCGGTTTCTTTCCATTGAGCCAAGGGGAACCCCAAAAGGGGCCAATGGCACCATTGCCAATTGAGATGATGGTAGCGGCGTAGAATAGGTTGATGTCCACCTTGTCGCATGGGTTCCCCATACCCACCCAAAGCTTGTCCGGGTCTTTCCACTCATACCAAAGCCAACGCAAACGCAAGGCCCGAGCAAACTTGTCAAGGTCGAGCACACCAAATCCGCCAAGATGCTTTGGTCGACACCACAGTAGCCCAATTAACCTTGCACTTTGCGCCGGTGATTTTGTCTGTTCCCGCCCAAAGGAAAGCCCTCTCGATTTTGTTGATGCTCTCTATTACGGGTGGCGGGATGATAAGTGGAGTGGCATGGTAGATGACTTGCGAGGTGAGCACCGACTTGACAAGGCTACCACGACCCGTAGTGGTGACGTTCTGCCCATCCCAAGGTACCAGCCTTGCGGCAACCTTATCTTCAAGGAATTGAAAATCTGCTCTCTTGAGTTGCCATATGGATAGTGGTAGGCCCAAGTAACGGATGGGAAAGTGAGCTCGGGTCGGGGGCAAGTTATGGAGGATCTCTCCTAGGTTGCGGTTGCTACACCGGATGGGGACATAGGAGCTCTTTTAGAAGTTTGTCTCTAAACCGGTGACGTCACCAAAGCAGCGCAAGATGGACGACAGGTTGTCCATATCTTGTTTGATGGGTGCCATGAATACCATTGCATCATCAGCATAGAGTGAGGTCCTACAAACAGCCCCACGACCTCTAATCTTATGGAGTAAGCCATGAGCAGTGGCCAAATCCAACACTTGTTGGAGAGGGTCAATGGCGATGACAAACAATAGGGGCGAGAACGGGTCTCCTTGGCGAAGGCCCTGGCCATGCTTAATAGGGGGGCCGGGAACACCATTGAGTAGAATCCGGGAAGTGGATGTGCAAAGGAGGGCTGCAACCCACTCACGAAATTTGCTAGGAAAGCCTCTTCGTTGGAGGAGATCAAGAATGTAATCCCAACGTACGGAGTCAAAAGCCTTCCGAATGTCAAGCTTGAGAAGGATGGATGGAGTTTTGCTTTTGTGGAGCCGGCGAGCAAGATTGCGCACATACATGAAGTTATCATGAATACTTCTCTTCTTGATGAAAGCGCTTTGAGCCTTGGAGATAAGCTTGTCCATATGAGGCCCAAGACGGACCGCAAGCAACTTGGCAATGATCTTGGCTATGGCATGGATTAGGCTAATAGGTCTGTAGTCACCAATTCCCTCCGCCCCATCTTTCTTTGGAAGAGCACAATGTTCGCTGAGTTAAGCCAATGGAGATTGGCCACATGGAGGTTACCAAATTGATGGATCACCCGCATAACATCCTCTTTAATAATGCCCCAACATGACTTGAAAAACAGTCCGGTGAACCCATCCGGTCCGGGGGCCTTGTCATTGGGCATTTGCTTGATGACATTGTGGACTTCCTCCAGTGTGAAGGGATCATCAAGATCGCCAAGGTCGCAATCCTCAAAATGAAAGTGATCCCAATTGAAGTCTTTTTTTCTAGCATTTGTCTTTCCGATGACGCTGGAGAAGTGTTCAAGAATGATTTCCTCCTTCCTCTCATGCTCGGTAGCCCAACCATTATTATGCTTCAGTCAGAGAATATGGTTTTTTCGCCTTCTAGCATTGATGCGCCTATGGAAGTATTTGGTGTTGGCGTCACCCTCCCGCAAATTGGCAATACGGGCACATTGCTTCTTTCTTGAACGCTCAAGGACCGCCAGACTTACCACCTTTCTTGAGCCGAGCTCGGAGATCATGCTCGGCATGGCTTAAGGTGCGGGATTCTTGAGCCACATCAAGCTCAAGAATTATCCTAAGCGCAGCATGAAGATGGAGTTTGGATTTGGAGAAGAGGCTTCTACTCCATTCAGAGAGTCGGACACCGGTCTTTTTGAGCTTATGGAATAACACTTGGTAAGGCTCGGTGTGCACCGAATGCTCGTTCCAAGCCTTATGCACAATCTCATTGAACCGTGGTAGGGAAGGCCAAAAATTCTCGAATTTGAAGCTCCGAGGCCTTCTAGGGCCACAATCATTGGCAAGCAAGAGTGGGCAATGGTCCAAGAGTGACGAAGATAAAGCATGAAGGACATGGGTGTTGAAATGGATGTCCCATTCGGCGTTGCAGAAAAAGGAGTCAAGCTTGCATAAGGTAGGATTTATCCTTTCATTACTCCAAGTGAAACGACGATTTTGGAGGTGAATCTCTTTGAGGTCACAGGATTGAAGGGCGTTGCGGAAACGAGTGATGCGGCTTCTATTAATGTTGCGCTTATTCTTGTCACGGGCCCTATAAATTTGGTTGAAATCACCTAGAACCAGCCACTTGGATCCACAAACAGGCTTTTGGGTGATCAACTCGGCAAGGAAAACATCTTTTCTCGATGCGGTAGAAGGACCATAGACGGTAGTGATCTTGAAGGTGGTGCTGGATTCACGCAGGGTAACCGAGGCGGAGAGGCAGAATTCCAGCGCCACAATGTCATTGATGCCAATGATGGAATCATCCCAGAGCATTAGAATGCCTCCACGGGTGCCCACAGCCGGTAACTGGGCAAAGCTATGAAGGCGAAAACCTCCCAGATATGCAGCAGTAAACTTGTCGACGTTGTCTAACTTGGATTCTTGCAGGCACACAATCTGACAGGATGAAGCCGCAATGGTCTCATGCACAGTAGTTCGACGATCCAAACAATTTAGACCCCTCACATTCCAACACAAAATGTTAACAGGTTGTTCTAACATTTAAAACTAATGCATCTCTTGAGGTTGGGCCGCATCAGCGCCATCGTGCTCAGCTAGCAGCATGCTGCTCCGGCTCCTCATGATCAAGAGCATGCTCTCCACCGTGGCTGACCAACGCATCTTCAATGGCCTCCGCCTCCTGATCGTCTAGCTTGAACAGCTTCCTCAAAGCCACCATTGTCGAGTTCGAGATCTCTTCCTTGAACAGATTCTTGAGCGCATCCAGAGCAGCAGCGGTGATGTCCCGACCATCCTTAATAATGCCAAGGTTGCGGCAAATCAGCGCTTCTGCCTGCAGTGCAACAGGAGGGGCACGAGCACGGGCCTTCGCCGACAGCCTAGTGCTGGATCGCTTGATCAACAGGCCACAACCCGAGCGATCAATGGTCACACCCGCTAAAGTTTTGCGCCGCGCAGCCGGTGGCCTAGGAGGCGTCCAAGCCGGAGAGGGGAGCAAGGCTTCCTGTTGTCTCTGGAACATAGGCTCCAGCACCTGCGGCACCACCTCTTCGTAGGGAGGCACTGGAGTAGGAGCACGAGACAATGTGATGACCACAGCCGTCTCGATTGTAGGGGACACGACATCCTCCACAGCCGTACTGCAGGGGGTGCGACAAGCGTCCGTGAGGAAGGGCGGCGTCTGTGGAGCGGAGCTCGTCACGGGGGAGGCCTCGTATCCTGGAGGGCGCGATGCAGATGAAGACGGCGAGGGAAGCACGGGTCTGGCCGGAGAGAGGCGGAGAGCGTCACGCGCTGTAGAATCACCCACCAGCGTGGTCAAAGCAGCCGCATGCGTGGCTGGGGAAGCAGCACGGGAGGTCGTAGCCTCACGAACGCCGGCAGAATTAGCCACGGATTGCCGCACGACTCTGATATCCGTGACGTTTGCGCTAATCGCGGATGCAAGGACCTCTGCCACAGCCTGACAGGAGGCGTCGGACTGCGCACCCGCAAGCCAAATGACCGCTGCGTCGCCGGAGCAGAGAGGGCCTTGCTGCTGATGCACGTCTAAAGCTGCCGAAATTTCTCCCCATCGGACGGCAGTGCCTAGTGGAGGCCATGCAGTTGACGAGAGCGGCGGGGCCTGCGGAGGGGCAGGCCAGCCACGAGCAGGAGACCTGGGTGCGAAGGGAGCCGCTGGGGGCGCGGCAGCAGGCCGCCGCAGGAGCTTCAGAGAACTGAGCGGGCGCCAAGCGTTGGTGCAGCCGTGAGCACGGTGGCCTGACTGGAGGCAACGGGCGCATCTAATGGGATCCCGGCAAGCCGCGGCACGGTGACCTGGGACGAGGCAGCGGCAGCACCTTCCGTGGAGCCACGCAGGAAGAGGTCGTCGAGGGGTGGCTTGAGCAGGAGGGGGCGGGGGGCACGGGCCACGCCGGTAGGAAACGAGCTTCCATCCCTCGCCGGTCTTCTCTACATCACGCCCTGCATCCGCCGAAGAGCCGTTGCGGGAGGAGGAGGAGGCGCCATGGCTGCGAGGCGACGGGACGACAACGATGGATGCGATCCGCGGCTGGGCGCCCTGGAGCTCAGGCGGCGTCTCCGGCACCAATTCCTCCAGCGCAAGCGCCGAGCCCAGGCCTTCGGGCGGCGGCGACCGCCGGACCGGCGAACTGGATCTGGCGCCCAACTTCACCGGCAGGGACGCAGCGCCTGAAGGAAGAGGAACCACCTGCGGGGTGAAGTCCGGCGGCAGGCAAGCCGGTGGGGGCGGCAGCAGCAGAAGGCGCGGGGGGTTGGTGGCCGGCGTGGCCGCGGCGGCCAGCGCCGGGAGGGGCTGGGTTGGGGACGGATCGCTCGCCATTCTTCAGTTGCGGGGGTTGCTTGGTCTGGAGCCTTCAGAACCACATGATTATCATAAACCACTATAGCGTCCACACTTTGGTTTTAGTTGTTCCCCGCAAAAAAAATGTTTTACTATAAAATCTAAGTATGAGAACGCTGGTGATAGCGTTGTCCATACATAATTATACATTTTCGCTCATTACTGAAGGAAACAAAATTATGGAGAAAAATTCCCCGTGGCAGTCTGCTCAACCGAGGGACCATGAATTGAATCATGTGTGGCGACTTTTCCTGGTTGGTCTTTTGTTTGTCCAGATTTTTGGCGAATGTTGCTATACAGACGACAATAGTTGCATGATAGCTCAACCCAGCCTTCCATAATGTGTGTTGAGTGGACCATGGTCGTTGGATCACATGTCCTTGAGCATCGGGTTCAAAGGAGTCGTGTGTGAAGTAGTTTCGATTTTTGGCACTGCCAGACTAACATGGTACCAAAACATCATGAACATGTCGTTTGGTTAGCATTCATTGAGACGTACTATTAGTGCTTGATTGAGTGTCCTGCCACGCTCTCGAGTTGTTGGGGTGTTACTCTCACCGTGGACCAGATGCATTTAGTTGTTCGGTGTTTGTTAGCCAACATTTCATAAAGAGGATGGATATTACTATTTTTGGCCCTTGGAGTCAAATCAGCTGAGATGGAGACTATTATATTTCTAACCCAGGTTGTTATACATCCAAATTTCAGGACTACTAATAGGTTCTAAAAAACAAAGCATGCATGTTGCTACACACATACGAGCATAAAACAAAGCCCACCAATCATGCAAGTGTCCACCCACTCATGTTGGTTTGTAATTGGTCTATATCACTATAGGCCTTACTTTTCGAGAGAAAATGTGAAAAAATTATATGCCTTCCTTTTAGAAACGGAGGGAGTATATAGTTACTCTCGCTGGGAACTGACGAGTGAGCACATAATCTAAATTACAAAGACAAGACAAGCCGCCCGTACCAAAGATGACCGCTACAATTCCCAAAAATTATGCAAGTTCTAAGTGAACTTAAGATTTCATTACCTTAATTCCAAGATCTTTTTACAAAAAAGATAGTTATTTTGATAACATTTCATGATTCTCAAAATTTCTTTAGTGGGATACCAAGAATTCCATGATACAAATTCAAAATAATTTTATTGTACTAATACCAAGAAATATTTTTTTCTTTTAAGAAAGTTAGCAAGTCCATGATATTAATTCTGGGGATTTTTTTTTCAGAACAACACGTGATTTTCTAGAATTCAACTTTTGAGTGGTTAACTAGGAATCAGACAGTACTAATCCTATGAAATTTTAGTGTGCCAATTTAGAGTAATTATGCCTCTTCTAAGAAAACTAAGAATTCATGATACTTTTTTTAGGCTTCTGTAGAACTATATCCATGGTTTCCATGCTATTTTATGAGTTCCAAAAATCAAAATTTAAAAGGATAACCAAGAATTCCGCAATATTAATTCCATGTAGTTTTCTTATAATAAATTTCAGGAAATTATGTATGCTCATAAGAAAACTAAGGATTCAATTTATTACAGTAATCGAGTGATATTTCGTAACATTTTTAAATCCCCAAACAAACAAAAATGAATCTACATATACAGATCGATAAGAAAATGGTACGACACTTAATTCGTACATAATTGTTGGTCTAAGCCACTATATATAGCATTCACTCCTTGGTGTTAGTTCTTCACCACAGAAATAAAAACTTCATAGTTGGATGTAAAATGCGTGGAGTTGATGGCCCTTAAAGAGAAAACGTTGTCCCTTTGCTTGATAGTATAATTATACAGTTCTCACTCAGTACGTACTAAAGCAGATAAAACGAGGGAGACAAATCACACTCAGAGAATTTCCGTCATTGTTTCCTTTTTCTACATTTTTAGCACTGCCAGATTGACATGGTACCAAAACATTATGAACTTGTCAGTTGGTTAGCATCAAATGAGGAGTACAGCAACGGGTTCATGATATTCTTGAGTTGGTGGTGATATTACTCTCACCAAGCTGGAGCAGATGCGTTGGTTGTGATGATTGTTGAGTGTTTTACAAGCTGTCATCAATACATGCTGTCGTGATGCCCAATCCTCGTCAATACATCACGACATGGTGCAATGCTGGACAGATAAAGAGACATAATAATTTTACTTCCCATTTTCACTATGTTGTTGAAATAATGTAGGCAGCCTACTGGTTGCTCGTCATTTTGTATATATGATAATTATCCAAATTGTGTCGATAATTTTCCCACATGTAGATGATTTTGGGTTGTGGATTTTGTATGCATTCAACATGTCAGAAATGAAGCTCACACCCTTGATCCAAAGATGAGCTTGGAGGGTGTTTCAAGAACAGAATGAAGCACACTGTGTCGATAATTTTCCCCATGTAGATGATTTTGGGTTTTGGATTTTGTATGCATTCAACATGTCAGAAATGAAGCTCACACCCTTGATCCAAAGATGAGCTTGGAGGGTGTTTCAAGAGCAGAATGAAGCACACTGCAGTACAGACTTCAGTTTGCTGTTATTAGTTTTCGTTGTTTCAAAATTTGGGAGTAAGTGAGTTCATAGTTTGTACTCATGCACAATATTCAAAGGTGCGTGCGCTCAAACACATCATGTATGCTTTGATAAAAAAAAGGTTCAAAATATAACCAAGCGGTAATGTTGCCTGGTTACTAGAACACGGAAAGCCTAATGAACCAACTATGCTGGAAAATTCAATGTGAACAGAAATGAACAAGATGAGAAGTAGAGATCAGCAATGAAGAGGTGGTCGGGTTGAAGAAGATGAGGATGTAGCTCTCGGGGCAGTTGTGAATTGGCAGCTAAGGAAGGTACACCGCTTAGTTAATAGCGGGGCTGTTGAAGATAGAATGTGAACATATGCGACCTTTAATGCTTGGGAGTGCCAACAACCACTGGTTACTCGTCCTTGATCAGTGGCGTGAGAAGTGTGTATACATGCAGCTCCATTCGTTTCAGATCAGGTCCAGTGGATAAATGAGAATTCCACCATATTGATTGCAGGTTACTTTATTATAATAAATTTCTCAAACTTATGTATCTTATAAGAAACTGAGAATTCAAAGCTATGATTTCTGGAACTTCTTTGAATCATCATACAAACAAAAAAGAATTTAGGATATACATAATCCATACTAATTCCAAAAATGATGATGTATAGGCAAAGTTTGAAATAACACGCAATCTCAGTGCTACAACATTTGGAGGGGCATCACGCCATCGACATCGTGTAGTACAATTAGCGGCATTAGCACGCTACTGCACCAATTTAGAGTGATATGCAAGTGTTACAGTACTTAATCCGTACGACATAATTATTGATGTTCATTCACACCTTCATGTTAGTTGTTCCCTGAAAAGAAAAAAAATAACCTTAAAATCTAAGTGTGAGAACACGGGCGACTACCATTGTCCCATGTAATTGATGGCTCTGATAGAGCATCTCTAGCAGATCTCTTAAAAGAGCCAAAACTTAAAATAACCGCTTTTTTACTGGATTGAACGAAAAAACTGACCCAACCAGATCCCTCAAAATCGACCTGACCTTTTTTTTAAGGAAACCTTAAAACGAGCCTCCAATCCCTCAGTTGTTAAGGATTCGGGGCAAATTTTACGGTTCACCTTAAAAAAGAAGGTTGGCGGGAGGAAGTTTCAGGTCCAACCGCCAGAGTAGTCTCCATTCCGACCAAGATCCATCGTGTTGGTCTCGATTCCGGCCAAATTTCCGGCGGACAGACCTGATTGGTAGGGATTCTAGTTGATTTCAGCGGGCCGGCGCGAGCTCCACCGGCTGCTCCATGGGAGGGACAACGACGAGTTGGTGTCGCCGCAGCTCTGGTCGATGCTCCGCCGCACGGCCGGGCGAGGGCGAGGCGGCCTGCAAGGTGTGCGGTGACCCCTGGTTCGTCGTGTGCGGAGGCAGACTGCGCTGTGTGCGTGGTGTGCGGCGGCAAGGATCGAGGGAGACACGGGTGAGAGGAAGAAGAAGGCCACAGGGAATATTCAATTTTATAGTAAATTTTTGCGGGATCTGTTCCGCCACAGCCTGCACGATACCTCAAAACAAGTTAAAGGTTGCCCTTATAATGTTTTTACAGCACCACGATATAAGGGATCTGTCGGCAGCAGCGCGTGCCGAACAGAGGGCGGGTGACCCCGAGGGCGGGGATGTTGCTGCCCTTTCGGTTCTGCCCGAGGGGGGGGGGGGCAGGCAACAGGGGTTGCTCCCTCTCCCTCGCCTTGCAGGGGCAAGGCGAGGCGCGTGGCAAAGGCGATCACCTCGAGAGGTGTCCGTCTCCGCAATCGCGTGATCTAGATGTGGGCTCTCTTTTGGAATATTCGTGGCTTCGGCCACGCTGGGCGGCGAACCCAGCTAAAGGAGTACATGCGTAAGGAGGACATAGATATCGTAGGTTTACAGGAAACGATGAAGGTGGATTTCCGCCTCGATGAACTACTTTCTATTGATCCGCTAGAGCGCTTTGAGTGGCAGCATGTCCCTGCGGTAGGGCACTCGGGCGGCATTGCTGTTGGGTCTGTGCCGCGCTGTGTATGATCTTATCTCCTGGGACGTGGGGCTTTTTTTATTGCAGCGCACTTACGCATACAGGCTTCTCTTCGTGAGCTTGTGGTGGTCCAGGTCTATGGACCGGCCGATCACTCGCGACCGGCGGAGTTCTTGGGAGAACTCCAAGCCAAAGTCACCGCGGTGACCACGGCGGCGATCCCTATCCTAGTGGGAGGGGACTTCAATCTGATCCGTTGGTGGTGATATTACTCTCACTGAGCTGGAGCAGATGCGTTGGTTGTGATGATTGTTGAGTGTTTTACAAGCTGTCATCAATACATGCTGTCGTGATGCCGAATCCTCGTCAATACATCACGACATGGTGCAATGCTGGACAGATAAAGAGATAATTTTACTGCCCATTTTCACTGTGTTGTTGAAATAATGTAGGCAGCCTACTGGTTGCTCATCATTTCGTATATATGATAATTATCCAAATTGTGTCGATAATTTTCCCACATGTGGATGATTTTGGGTTTTGGATTTTGTATGCATTCAACATGTCAGAAATGAAGGGTGTTTCAAGAACAGAATGAAGCCTAGCGCCGCCGCGTCCTCGTCCATCCCCCGACCTCTCCTCCTCGCCGCTGCCGGGGCGCGCTGCCGGGCAAAGCCCGGTTGGTGTCGGCGGGATCTCTTCTCCCACGGCTTGCTGGATCTAGTGCGGGCGGATCGTGGCGGTGGTTGGCGGCGCGCTGGAGGCGGGCGCTCCGGTGCGGGCTTGGGGGCGACGACGGTTTCCCCTGGTGTGCGTGGGAGTCCGCTCGGGGCGCGCGGCGGCGGCCCTCGGCAAGTGGTGGCGGGCGCTGGGCTCTCGGTGGCGCTCCTGCGTGTGCAGGCGGCGGTGGTCCCTGTGCGCGGTCGGCGGCTCCGTCTCTGACCCGGACGGCGCGGGGGATGGCGGCGTTCCAGCGTGGCCGGCGATCTGGATGCGGTGGTGCCGGCGGCTCGCTGATCTGCCGGTGCTCCAGAGTTCTACCTGGTGGTGCTGGTGGTGACGGCGGCCCGTGCACGAGAGTTGGATCCCTTCGTACTGATCTGGGTGAAAACTTGCCTTTGGCCTCTGCTAAGGCCGGCGGTGGCGGCGCCATCTGCGTCGTTCCCTTCTTGAAGGCATCGCCGTGGAGAAGTTCAAGGCCACTCTCTGCTACCTCTGGGGGAAACCCTAGATCGGATGGTCGGAAGACGGCGGCGCTCTGGTGTCGTTTCTCTCTTGGGGGCGTCATTCTTGGAGGTACACACGTGATCGAGGGACCAGAAGACAGATTCTTTGGTGGAGCGGTGCTTCATCCTACACACTGATGGTGACGGATCTTGATGGCATGGCGCAGTGCAGATTCGGAGTTCGCTGTGGGAGGATGGACTCACGCAGGAGGACGATGCTGTCGGGCATCATGGTGGCGTCGATGGCAGAGAGACCTGACACGGTACATGCAACAGTACAGCTCTGAAGATGGATTGGTGGCAGGTGGCTGCGGCGGCCTCATACCCGGCAGGCGTCCTGGTTGAGGAGTGCGCCGGACTGGTAGGTGCCCCATACCCGCCAGGCGTCCTGGTTGGGACCTCAAGTCTTAAATGTTTAGGTTTGGCTGCGATATCTGTTTGGTATTAGGCCCTAACTATCTGCGCCCTTCATCAATTGGATAGGTGTAGCGACAACTGTTGCTTAGACGGTGGCTTTAGTCTTGCTGTTGTATGGCTTTGTAAGGGCTTGTGAGAATAATTAATAAAGTGGCGTATGCATCGCCCAGATGCAGAGGCCGGGGGTCGTCCTCCTTTTCTAAAAAAAAGAACAGAATGAAGCACACTGCAGTCTGCAGTACAGACTTCAGTTTGCTGTTATTAGTTTTCGTCGTTTCAAAATTTGGGAGTAAGTGAGTTCATAGTTTGTACTCATGCACAATATTCAAAGGTGCGCGCCCTCAAACACATCATGTATGCTTTGATAAAAAAGAAGGTTCAAAATATAACCAAGCGGTAATGTTGCCTGATTACTAGAACACGGAAAGCCTAATGAACCAACTATGCTGGAAAAATTCAATGTGAACAGAAATGAACAAGATGAGAAGTAGAGATCAGCAATGAAGAGGTGGTCGGGTTGAAGAAGATGAGGACGTAGCTCGCGGGGCAGTTGTGAATTGGCAGCTAAGAAAGATACACCGCTTAGTTAATAGCGGGGCTGTTGAAGATAGAACATATGCGACCTTTAATGCTCAATAGAGGAGAATACAGTGACATGAACACGAGACACACACAAGCTTGGGAGTGCCAACAACCACTGGTTACTCGTCCTTGATCAGTGGCGTGACAACTGGATATTATGCTTGACAAGTGGATATTATGCAACTCCATTCGTTTCAGACCAGGTCCAGAGGATAAATGAGAATTCCACCATATTTGATTGCAGGTTACTTTATTATAATAAATTTCTCGAACTTATGTATCTTATAAGAAACTGAGAATTCAAAGCTATGATTTCTGGAACTTTTTTTGAATCATCATACAAACAAAAATGAATTTAGGATATACATAATCCATATTAATAACAAAAATGCTGATGTATACGCAAAGTTTTAAATAACACGCAATCTCAGTGCTACAACATTTGGAGGGGCATCACGCTATCAACATCGTGTAGTACAATTTAGCGGCTTTAGCACGCTACTGCGCCAATTTAGGGTGATATGCAAGTGTTACAGTACTTAATCCGTACTACCGAGGGCGACTCCCCCCGCGTCGCTCTCCCGAGGGCGACTCGGGGGCGATCTAGGGTTCCCTCGCGCCGCCTCCTCCCCCTTCCCCTCCTCCTCGCCGCTGCCGGAGGCGGTCACCGGGGCCCCCGCGCGGCTGCCTGTGAGGGCAGCGGCGAGGCCTCTGGCCGCTTCCTTTCGGTGGTGAGGGCCCGGATCTGAGGCGGTGGCCTTGCTGGTGCGGACGGCGCTCCTTCGGCGGCGGGGAGTGCTCGTCGGTGAGGTAGGCCGGGCCCCCTCGGCTGCGCGGGCAGCGAGGTCCTGGTGGGCGCTGGTCATGGCGCGGGGAGGCCCCGGGATCCCCTCGTCAGATCGGAGGCGATCTGGTCCGCTCGTGATGCATGACCTTCGGCCGGCCTGGATCTCCGGCGTGTGCGCGCCTGCTGATGTTGTGGCTGGTTCGGAGGTGGCGGCAGGGTGCTTGGCCGGGGGAAACCCTTGGCCGCCGGTGGCGGTCACGGCGTCGATGGCGTCCCGGACGCCATTCCCTCCTTGGTGGTGGCGCCGAGGCTAAACCTCCCCTGCCTCCCCCCTTCCCCTGCGCCCGGGTGAACATCCTAGCCCTGGTGGCTAAGCGGCGGCGGCGCTACAGCGTCGTCACCTTCTTGAAGGCGCCGACTTGGGCATGGGGATGCTGGGTGTGCATTGCGAGCTTGTCTGGTTCCTGGTGGCGGCCCGTCTGATCTACCGTGTCGCAGCTCCGGGCAGTGTCTCGTGGCTGCGGTGCTTCTCTTCCGGCCGTGTCTCCGATGGGGACCTCGCCCTTCCTCACCTTGTACGTGCTGTGGTGGAGCGGTACTTCATCTCACTCATTGATGGCGGCGAAGATCGGCGGCATGGCGCTGTGGAGGCTCGGCGTCCGATGCGCGGAGATGGACTTGCGCAGGAGGAGGTAGCTGTCTGGCGTCATGGTGACGTCGATGGTGGAGTGGCCTACACAAGGTAGAAGACTCAATATATTCTGAAGACGAACCTGTGGAAGATGGCTGCGAGGACACAAGAGTGTGTCTGACCGGACTGTGCCCCAGACCCGGTATGTGGCTCGGCTGGGGTTTCCGGCTTTTGATGTTAGGTTAGGTGAGTGGTTTGGTAGTGGCCCAACTAGCATCCCTTCATCATATGGATAAAAGAGTAGCGGCATATGTTGCCAAGATGATGGATTCAGGTATATTGTTTGTAATACTTTGTAAGGTCCTCGAGAATAATTAATAAAGTGGCCGTATGCATCTCCCAGATGCAGAGGCCGGGGGTCATCCTCCTTTTCTAAAAAAAACTTAATCCGTACTACATAATTATTGATGTTTATTCACACCTTCATGTTAGTTGTCCCCTGAAAAGAAAAACTAACTGTGAGAACGCGGGTGACTGCCATTGTCCCTTGTAGTTGATGGCTCTTATAGAGAAAGTGTTATCCTTTTCCTTGATCATATAATTGCACAATTTTTCACTCATTCAAAAAATGACAGAAAATGAGGGAGACAAATCACACCCGGAGACTTTTCGCCATTGTATTCTTTTTCACAGATTTTTGTCACTGCGAGACTCACATAGTACCAAAATATCATGAAGGTGTCGGTTGGTTAGCATCAAATGAGGAGTACTAGTGTCAACATTACTCCCACCGAGCTGGCCCATAGGCATTGGTTTTAATAAGGAGAAGGGCAGGTGGACATTGATTTTTGGCTCCCAGGTCCAGGGAGAAAAGGATATGAGGCTGGCTGTAGCACTAGAATTCTAATACAGCTGGCCCACAGCTGTGTGTTTGCTTGACTTGACCCAACAGAAAAGAGTCGACTACACTAGCACTACGTAGAGGTAGAGAGGAGTATTCCTCCGTATTTTGCTTGACTTGACCGACCAAATTCTTAACCTCTAGGATTATTATTATTATCATCTATCTACTAATATAATGGCTTGACTTGATCATAATACTTACTACTAGTAGTACGTACTATGTTAATTACTTTGAGCAAGCCAGTGCTGAAGTTGAACACAAACAATGAAACAAGCAAGCAAGCAAGAAAAAGTAGAGGTAGGTTGGTTTGTTGGTGAGAGCATTAAACGATGCCCTACTCTGATCCGTCTAGCACGAACAGATACTACATTCATTCATCGACTGCGATCCTTCAATGAGTGTAGGTAGGTTGGTGAGAGCATTAATCGATGAGGCTGGGATCCATTGCTGCTCTGCTCCGGCAGACACTCTATGCTGCTGCTGCGTGCTGTGGCCAACGGAGAAAACCACATGGATATGGGCATAAACACAAGCAGCTTGCGGGCGGGCGGGCGGGCGGGCGGGAGCTGACCTGGTAGGCGTTGCCAGTGCGCTTGCTTCCATCCTGTTCCTGTTCCAGCGGACGGAGGAGAGGGCGCCGGACGGAGGCAGGCTCTAGCAGCTCGAAGACGACGTCCGTTAATCGCCGCCTGCCGCTGGAGTCGCCGGCGAGCGGAGCAGAGGGAGAGTGAGGAACGGCGCGGGTTGGGCACTTGGGTTTGGGTGCTGTAACTGACTGTTGCAGGCCCGAGCGCATGGGCCTGGGCCTGGGCCGGCTCGCCCCTTGTGCTTATTTTCTCTGTACATCGGCGTGTACATGTGTTTGTATCACCCATCTATATTTCTCAAAAAAACAACTTCTATTTCTCAAAAAAAAAACCTCAAAAAAATTTATTTCTCAAAAAAGTAATGTATCACTGATCTAAAAACAAAGTGTCTATGTACAGTAGTAAATCCAAACATGAAGTTTGCTCGCGAGCTCATACAAATTTTCGTGAAGAGAAAATATTCCTAAATGCTCTTGAAAAACCAAACATAAGCCTATGCTCTAAGAATATTTCAGCACCGGATGGAGGAGAGCGCAATGCCGGCCGGGGACACAATTGAGCAGTGGAAAGCCGGCGTGAACCAACGCTTCTTCGTCCTTGCCGTTGTTCGTGCCTCCTCACCGTTGTCGCCGTCTGTTGAACTCATCACCAGCAGAGCAAAGGAAGGAATGGGCCACTCCTTTGCTGTGTGGGCATGGACACCAGCTAAAGCTTTCCTTTAGAAGGAATTTTGATAATACTCTCATGGAGGAGTGGTATCAGTTGGTGTAGTTAGCAAGCAGCATTGTCCTCAATCATGATATTGATGCGCTGGATTGGCAACTAGAGAACAAAGGGGGCTACTCCACTAGTTCCCTTTATCATGTGATAAATTTTAGAGGTGTGCAACCAGTCTTCATTCCTTGTGTTTGGAAGCTTAAGGTGCCGCCGAAAATTCATGTTTTTTCTCTAGTTGTTTGCCAATAACAAACTTATGACCAGGGACAACCTTAGAAAGAGATAAATTATCAAACCCCTTGATTGCGTTTTCTGTTCTGAGCTCGAGTCTAGTTCACACTTGTTTTTTGATTGTGTGGTTGCTAAGCAAATTTGGTCCTTTATTGAAGATCAACTTGGTACTAAAATTGGAGAGGACTTCGAATCAGTAGCTAGATTCTGGGTCTCTAGTAAAAAAACTCAGCTCTTAATGCTATTAATTCTGTTGTGATTTGGTGTTTATCAAAATATAGGAACTCTATTATTTTCAATAACACTATTTGGGTATCTATCAAGCAGGTCTTGAGGCTGATCTTGAGAACACTCAAATCCTGGACTGTGCCGTCTCCGGAGCAGAGTGGGATGAAGCTGGAGGCCTTCTCAGATCAGCCGGAAGGTTTTGTCAGGCACCCTTTGATGCTTACAAGTGGTTGACACTTGGCGAGCCCCGTGAAGCCCCTTTGGCGGACCCATGGAGCAAGCTCAAGATCTCTGATGATGGCTCTAGCTTCTCTTCGCCCTCCAAGAAGAGGGAGACTGGCCCCGAGCCCACTTCCAGCCCCGTTTTGACGCTCGCAGTGTGCTGGTCCGTTGAAGACCCGCAAGGCAAACATGAACTACCCTAGGGCCACCTGAGGTGATGAGGGGTTACGTATTCCTTGGCCGGTGTTGAGTCTTCCTAACCATTGCCCTCCCTGGCCGGGTGCCCGAATTGCGGTCCCCAAGGCTTCCTGGGCCCGGTCCCTGCTGTGAGGGAACCCTAGGGGAGATCACATCGGTGTTCTGATTCTATCCTTCACGAGTGACGCCACGGCGGCCATAAGATTGAGGTCTGAGGAAACGACTAAGCTTGAGGATGAATGGCACTGTAGGAAGAAAGTAAAGATGGGTCCTCCCCAAGTCCATCGTTGTCGAAGTTGAATCGGCAACCTCCCTAGGGGAGGATCACCGCGAACAATGGATACTCTATGCTGGAGCGGGTTAGGCGACCCCGCGACAGTTCATGAGTTGCATGATCTAGCGTGGGAGTGTGCGTCGGCGATATTATGTGTGGTGGAAACTCAGCTTGTAAAATATTGCATGGAAGGATTGGCTGGAACTTTGGGTTATGATCATGCTTATGGAGTGGGGAGTAGTGGAAGGTGGGCTATGTGTTTATTGGAAAAAGGCCCTTGTGCTGGAATTGAGAAATTTCTCTAAATACCACATTGATGTGATTGTGAAGGAAGAAGGGAAAGAACCTTGGAAGTGACATGCCAGTATGGTCAAGCAAATAGGAGCTTGCGGTATAAAACTTGGGACATGATGCGATTTTTGAAGGCCGACTGTGATCTCCCATGGTTATGTATTGGAGACTTTAGTGACTTATTTAATTGCATGAAAACTATTTAGGAAAAGTGTGTGGAATTTTTTATAGATAATGCTTGACTATTTTTAGAAGACGTGTACATTTTTGAAAATTATGCAACATATTTGGAAAAAGTAGAAAATAATTACTCCCTCCTATCAAAGTTGTACTAAATTACTGACAAATGATATTGCGGAGGGTGAATAATTCTATGCATATTTTTTAAAATTATAGTTTTTAAAAAACACGGACATTTTTGAGGAAAAACTTAACCATTTAAGAAAAAAATTGAAACTCCGAAAAACAGAAAAGGAAAAAAAATATAAAAATGGGAAAGGTATAAAAAATGGAAGAAAACGTGTGAAAAAACCCAGAAATAATAACACCCAACCGGACAAACTGCTATGAAACCTATGGAAAAATTCATTCGAAAGAAAATCATACGTCCTCTCCTCTTATTGGGGTCTGGCACATGACGCCGCCCCTGTGTATTTGCCCAACAATTTGACACGATAACCTTCAAATAGGGAATTCGGTAGTGCCTATTTAGCGGCTTTAGCGCTCGCACGTCGCTAGCTTGATGGCCACGGCCCAGTAGCGGTTGCTAGCTTGCAGATCCTCAAAAAATAAAAAATGTTAGCTAGCTTTGTATCGCTGCACTTTTTCTCATGGTGCTAGCTTAAAAAAGAAACCAGCTATCTTTTTTTGGCATATTTGAAAAGTTCACAAAAATCATTAAGCATTAAAAAATGAAAAGGACGTTTGTGAATTTTAAAAATGATCATTTGTTAATGTTAACAATTTTAAAAATATTCATGAATTATAAAAATGTACACTATTTTTAAAATTTCATGAATGTTACAAATGTTTGTGGATTTGAAAAAAGAAATATGAATTTGAAAACTTGTTGAGGAATTTAAGAATGCAAGGAAAATTGAAAATGCTCATTTATTTTTAAAAATAATAAAAGGAGGAGAGGAAAAATAAAAAAAAACATGGAAAAAACCAAAAAGGAAACAAGAAAAGATTTTTTTTAAACGCCCAAAAGCTTCTCGAAGCTTCGGATAACCGTTGAAAAGGGAGCCAACCCCAAAAGAACAAGATTACACAAACAAATAGAGGAAGAATGAAATGAAAATCCAGATAGGACCCGTGCCGGGGAGGTTCGCTTTAGTCGAGTGAATATTGTTGAGCACGTGGAGTCGCCGAATTGCTCTGAGGGACAAAGTGTTCTTCAGAGAACTGAACAACCAAGTTCACACGCAAGACATTTGCATATTTCCTGACAGAGCTCCTTTATACATAATACATAGTTGCCGCTCTGAAAGCCAGCGGAATTTACCCGCAAAAAAAAAAAAAGCCCGCGGAATCAACACTCAACTTTGACGGCTCATGAAGGCCGTCAAGTTCAGCAGGGCATTTATAGATAGTCGTGTACCAAGTTGCAAATCATTCATACCTGAGATGTCACCAACGCGGACGCGGCAGTAGGAGTAGATTCAGGGCCGGTGTACTGCAAGTCTGCAACTCATATTCATCAGGTAAACTGCAAATTCTCCATCTGATACCACATCACATTATATAGTTACAAATTTCTCCCGACAGCGCAAAGAAATAAATCTCCAGCCAACCTTTGCGCATCGTTGACATTAATGAAGCTCCGTTTTCTGATGGAGCATGGTGCACACACACTGTCACCGTAACAAGAAAGTAAAACTAATAAGCCTGGGATGATCTGCTTCAGCTACGCTGCAACATTTGATTCTTTTTTTTTGTCTATATTACCATCAACGGTGGCACTGGCACTAGCTAGCTAGCATGTAAAAACACTGCTCAATAGTAAACGGCAAGTTCGACAGCGCGCAGAAGCAGGCATGTATGGACCAGCCCAGGCAGTGTGATCAGATCAGCTTCAGCGATGGGGCTTCAGCAAAGCTGGCACAGGCCTCCGGCTGACGTCCTCCAGGTAGATCAAGAAGGCACTCCTGGTGCGCACGACGACACGCTCCAGCAAGCAGGCGCGAGAATTAGGCTCCATCTGGGCCTGTATTGGTTGGAAGATGTGCATTATTGCGAGCGACCCGAATTAAGGATACACGTTTACGCTCCAGTGCTCTCAGGTAGATCCGGGGGTTTATACCCTTCACAACCAGTGAAAGATAATCTTAACTTAACACCAAAGTAAAGCGGGTGAACAAGGAGCCAGTAAAGGTAATTCATACAGCGACAGCTCCGGTCTTCAGAGCCGTTTGATGCACGCACGATCAAGGGTGGTGTGGTGGTGTGTCGTAACTCCGGGCGAAGACGTAAGTTTCCGTTAGATTGAAGATCGTCCGGTCGATGATGAGCGTGCCCGGTTTGGTAACAACCAACCACTGAGTGTCGACTTCTTCAGTGAACAACCAACCGCTGACAAGTGTCGATTTCTTTAGAAGATGATGCAGTCTGGTTCCTGACAAGGAGGGAGATGTGTAAGCAATTGGCATGCTTCTGCCGGTCAGGGTTCAGAATATTTTCTACTAGACTAATACGGAATGACTGAAATACTAACCATCATGCGCACGGCACAAAGGTGAAAAAGATGTCACAGGATGTACCAGTCATTAACTTGATAAGCACATGCAGCTATCTTGCAGAGTTGCACTTCACTGGGTCCTATTTACCTCACATGAATAAACCTCTGCAGTGTTTCAAGCACACCCTGCTGGAGTCATTGAGCAGGTGTATAGTGGTCCTTCTCCAGTGAGTCGTGACACTTGCAAAATAACAACAACCATTCAGTTATAGCTAATTATGTCCCTCTTTTGGTACTTAGAGCAGACATTAATAATAATCCCTTCTTACCTTTGCAGTGTAAGTTTTCGATAATAAGCTGCATCTTCGGGTATTTGGGGCTTAAGGAAATAATAATAATAATAATAATAATACACCATCCATGTTTGTCTGCACAGAGGAGTCACTTGTTAGTTAGTACAGGAAGCATCATCCCTCCATGCCACTAAAATGAAGCAACAGCTTGACAATGTGCCTTGGGGGAGATGGTATTGGCAACTACTGCAGCAATTCCTGGGCGACCAGCGTATGCTAGAGACGGATTTGGCATCAATGATGTCACAAGGAACAGTTGAAACTGCATCCACTGAACAACAGCACTCTTGTGTGGCTCCTGTTGCAGTCAGCCACACCTTTCACCCAACTCAATCGGTTGCTTCCAAGGAGGTTGATCTACAAAATGGAGTAACATGAAACGGAGATTAGCCACCAACAGTACACGCACGTCTGACTGAAGTAGGTAGAAGATCGATCAGAGCGAGGCACTTGCAATCGGTTGCTTATTTTATCACAAGATGGAACACCATAATAAACTAGTGTTAATTATAAATAAGTTGTGATCATGCATTTTATTGCCTCAACAGGGTTGTGCCTTGCAATGCATTACCTGTACTGTAACGCACTGCAGAAATTCACAGTTTCAGCATGAAATATGCCTTCAGAGCACTAATATGGAGCCCTTCTGAATTCTTAATACGCATCGCCTATGGTTGGTGAGCAAAGACACAATCCGACAGTATTAACTAGACTGACGAGAGTTAATTGGTAATTGAGGTGAGCATCTGACAGTATGCATCTACTTAAAATAGGATATTAGAAACATTGAACACTGAGAACTGTTATGGCTCAAAAATTAAAAATAAGTAATGATCTCAGCTCAAAACTGGAAAATAAGTAGTCTGTGAAATAGATTGCTTGGATATTTGGCTAGTTGATTAACTTACTGAACAATAACACGATAACTCACATTGAGTTCACTGCTCGAAATGTTGATGGTTACCAAGACTGCGTTGCAATTTTCGATAACAGATTGATAAGATCTGCAAAGGATAAAGTGATTAATCATACATGAAAACAAAATTGTACAATATCTAGGTCAATTCATAAACTTACTGTGCAGCTCTGCCAGTCTGTTGGTGGATTGGTGGATTTGCCGGTTATTCTTCTGAAGATCCTATATGCCAAACAACAACAGTTATGACGAATGCAAGAGTAAGAAGATCCTATATGCCATTAATTTTTATTAAACAACAACAGTTATGACGAATGCAAGAGTAAGAAGATCCTATATGCCATTAATTTTTATTAAACAACAACAGTTATGAGAATGCAAGAGTATTTGCATTTAGAATGGTACCAATAGAATGTAGACTGAATTGAAAAACTGCAAATCCTGTCGGTTGTAAGTATACCTGGATGGCAAAACTGCAAACCTTATCAGTAGCAAAACACTGACAATTCCCATAATTACGCCAAGATGACCCCTAAAACTTAACTTTCCATGCACACCATCAGTCTTCATGAGTTTTGCACAAAATGCAAACACAAGTGGCTAGAAAGCCTGCCAAACAAACACTAGAACACCTGAGCAACAAGCAAACAAAAATTAGGAATGCAGGAACACATAACAACATATCAGTGCATGAAACAAGATGATCACCTTAATATCAGTAGCTTGACCCAAAGTCTCATTTATGCGATACTGATGCTGTAGCGATATTTTGATTGTGACACTCAAAATAGAAAGTAGACTAACACGTCTTAATGAATCACAGTAACCCAAATTAACGCAAGGAGTCCCGCTGCGTCGTCTGTACAAAGCTCATGTAGTGTCAATGAAACAGGTTGTATCTTCTGCTCTTCTTCTCCTTCAACATCCTCCAAAGCCCCCCTAGGATTGGGATCCCAATCAGCAAAGAATACGGGGCTGAACCAGACATTTAATTCGTTGAGCTGGCCCCCGGTGGTAAGGAGAGACTGCAAGCCTTGACATTTCAGATCCTTACCGCAAATAAACAATCGTAATCTGGTAAGAGAGGAGAGGTTTGAGAGGGGCTCTAGTGTCCCCATGCCTTCAACACCCATAAGCTGCAGGAACTGCAGGGAGGAAGGAAAAAATATGACGGGAAAAAGAAAAGGCAAATAGAAACTTTGGGCAAAACATTATTGTTAATCTCTGGAGGGATTGCAAGGCTTGGAGCCATCCTCTTCCAGGAACAAGAGTTGGTGGGTCCACCAGGAACAGCTCTGGGCAGTCATAGAACTCCAATTCCCGAAGTGAGTCACAGAGATGAGCTGGGAAAAGCAGTACCACATCATCCTCTTCCTCTGCTGCTGCTGCTGCTGCTGTTATTTCACCTCCCCCCGTTTCTGATGCTTCTGTGGTTGTTTGTTGCACATCCAGCCCCACTACCAGCTTTTTTATAATTTTACAATTCCGTATTTTCAATTTGGAGAGCTTTGGGAGGTGGGGGAGGAGCTCTGTCAATTCCTTCCCACTATTACCATTTAATTCATTGATCCCGATATACTCAACAGGGAGCTGCCATTCCAAATCAGTCTGACCTCCTCCTAGTGGTCCAACTAGACCAACTGAATTCTGTACAATCAATCTCCTCAGCGAGGTTAGCATCAGAAGGTGCTTCAACTCCAGAGGTGGGCACTTGTCCAGTGTCAGCGTCTCTATACCCGTTTCTTTATCAGAAACTAACACTTGCTCTAAGCTGTGCAGATCACCCTTTCCAATAATTTCCAATTTTGCTCCATTGAATGATCTTGAGTATGCAAACTTCTCCTGTAGCTTTACACATTTCATCCTGACAGAACACAGATTTTCAATCCAGGAGATGGGAATTACTGACGAGAATTCTGGACAGTCTAGTACCTGAAGCTCTTGTAGTTTGGGAAACCAATTTGGGGAAACAATGTGGTTTGAGAAAGGAAACCCCAAGAGTTTCGGGCAATCTCTAATAATCAGCACTTGCAATAGAGGGAGCATATGAGTATCCGGTGGCAACAAGTCTCCAACCAGGGAAGACTCTTGTTCAGCTGGGTAAATCCAATTTTCAAAACTTCCTAGTGAAATGAGTTCAAGCTTTATTAGCATGCAAAAACTTTTCTCCATGATAACCTCTTTCAATCCAGCAATACGCTCCAACCTGAGCTCACGAAGATCCAATGCCTTCCCTAAAGAAGGAAAAACGTCCCAAGAAACACCATCAAGCCAAAAAGATTGTAGAACTTCAACAGCGAACTCATCACCCAGCCATGTTGGACAAGAAGGACCTCCGTTCCCTCTAATGCACAACACTTGAAGATCTCCATGTGGTTGAAGGCTCTCAAGAACCGCTACTTCCACACTAGGCTCAACACAAGTTCGCTTACTATGCCAGTCCAATGTTAACCTCCTCAAGTATTTTTTTTCTCCAACAGTTTTGCCTGAGCTGCTTCTTCTACTGTATCTACCTTCTCAAGGTTGTAGATGCCAAGCTCCCTTAGCTTGGTTAAGTGCTCTAGTTGCTTTGGTTCAAACCCTTCACTTTTTTTGTTGACTTGAAATACCTTTAACTCTTCTAAGAGTTTAAGTTTGCCCACATTCTGAATATCATAGTGAAGTTGATCATTGCTTGGGACATAAAAATGGCACAATTTGACAAGGTTGCTCATGTCTTCAGGCAAATCATGACTGCCATACCAGAACCCAAGATTTAGAATCCTTAAATTATAAAATTTAGAGATGTTAGGTGGCAAATGCATATCTCTATTCCATGTCCCTAACCATAGGCATCGTAGGTGGACAAGTCCTGAAAAGTTATGTAACATGGATTCCACAGGACAAACCAGGCTGGGCAAACGAAGAACACGAAGAGCGTTCGCTTCCCCAAAGAAATCACCAAATATCTTGACAAAACCTTCATCCACTTTTCCAAATAACATCAATGTTGCAAATCTCGAACCTTAAATCCTGTCTTTAGTTCTTCCAAGTCACACTTTAATTTTTCACCAAACACTGAATGATATTCACCTAAGTCCTCTGTGCTTATAGACAAGTGGTGGGTGGTTGGTTGAATCTCTACCGATCCAACATTAGGGAGACGTAAACTGAAACAATCATGGGCTGCAACCTTCAATGCCAATTCATGCAGTAGGTCATGCATAACATAATACATACCACCATAATTTTCCTCTTCTCTGAAAAATCCATGGATGACTAACTCCTTTAAATTTCTCAAACCTATGTCTTCAAGTGTTTGATTTTGACCAGGTATCAGAATATCTAGTCCAATCCACAAGCTGATGAGCTCATAACTTCTGAAACGGTAATCTTCAGGAAACAATGCTGAATAGGAAAAACACTGTTGCAGATGGAAATGGAGAAAATCATAGCTAAGCTTCAAGGCAGGCATAATTCCATTGTCACCAGTCTGCTTCGCCCATTCTTTACTTCTTAGTACCCTTCTCCAATGAGGCAAACTGAGGTCTTTACTCAGCAATCTACCAACGGTCTTTGCTGCAAGAGGGGAGCCCTTTAGCTTTCCGATTATCTCATCTCCTGTGCCAAGCAAATGAAGTTTATCTCTTGGATATTGCTCAGCATCAAAGACATATACAAGGAATAACTTCCTAAACTCTCTGAGTTCTAAACCATTCAGTTCTTTTGGCTCTTCAGCTTTCTTAGCCTGATCTGCTATTTCCTTTTGCCGAGTTGTGACTAGAATCATGGAACCCTTTTCTTGTGACTTGCCAAGTATCAACAATAGTTTTTTCCAGTCATCCACATCAGTAAACTGCCATATATCATCCAATACAAGTAAGAACCTTTTGTATTTCAACCTGTGTTCAATCAGCTCTTGTGTTGTACTACACCCATTTTCACCTTCAACGGGAAGGGTATCTCTCTTAATCTGTTCTAGCACCTTATCCAGGTTGAAATTGAATGACACACAAATCCAAATCCTGACCGGAAAATGATTCTGCACTTGTTGGTTGTTATATATGTGTTGTATCAAAGTTGTCTTCCCCATTCCGCCTGGACCAACAACTGGAAGCACGGTTAGACCCTTGTCACAGTATTGACCCTTGGTGCTATCATGTATGATGCTAGTCATGGCACGGTCCCTTCCGTACAGTTTTGGCTCGGCACTCTGAGGTGTGGTGGTGGGACGATGCTGCGCAATGTCTAAGACAATTCTAGCACCACAACTTTGCAGAATCTTGTTAACCTCATTACGCATAGGCTGCAGTTTATCTACAATGTCCTTCATTCTTTGGGAGAAATCAACCCTATTAAACTCAAGCTCATTGCCACAATCGTCATCACCAACATGTGGATGCGGGGAGGATGAGCAAGGGAGGAGTTTACTGAGCTTGGGTACGCATCCACTAATATCCTGATTGGCGTTGGGCGTTGAGGAGGAATTGTTGTGTGACCTCTGCCGGCGCTTAGCACACTGCCAAGCGCAACAGTTGACCAGTTTACCAACAGCTTTGGCAGTGTGGCGAGCATTGAAGGCAAGGTTGCGGACGCAACCCTTGCCGTGCTTGTGGGCAGCATCGCAAGTGCCATGGAGCTGGTCATGGACCTTGGTGCACACACACTGTCACCGTAACAAGAAAGTAAAACTAATAAGCCTGGGATGATCTGCTTCAGCTACGCTGCAACATTTGATTCTTTTTTTTGTCTATATTACCATCAACGGTGGCACTGGCACTAGCTAGCTAGCATGTAAAAACACTGCTCAATAGTAAACGACATGTTCGACAGCGCGCAGAAGCAGGCATGTATGGACCAGCCCAGGCAGTGTGATCAGATCAGCTTCAGCGATGGGGCTTCAGCAAAGCTGGCACAGGCCTCCGGCTGACGTCCTCCAGGTAGATCAAGAAGGCACTCCTAGTGCGCACGACGACACGCTCCAGCAAGCAGGCGCGAGAATTAGGCTCCATCTGGGCCTGTATTGGTTGGAAGATGTGCATTATTGCGAGCGACCCGAATTAAGGATACACGTTTACGCTCCAGTGCTCTCAGATAGATCCGGGGGTTTATACCCTTCACAACCAGTGAAAGATAATCTTAACTTAACACCAAAGTAAAGCGGGTGAACAAGGAGCCAGTAAAGGTAATTCATACAGCGACAGCTCCGGTCTTCAGAGCCGTTTGATGCACGCACGATCAAGGGTGGTGTGGTGGTGTGTCCTAACTCCGGGCGAAGACGTAATATAAGTTTCCGTTAGATTGAAGATCGTCCGGTCGATGATGAGCGTGCCCGGTTTGGCAACAACCAACCACTGAGTGTCGACTTCTTCAGTGAACAACCAACCGCTGACAAGTGTCAATTTCTTTAGAAGATGATGCAGTCTGGTTCCTGACAAGGAGGGAGATGTGTAAGCAATTGGCATGCTTCTGCCGGTCAGGGTTCGGAATATTTTCTACTAGACTAATACTGAATGACTGAAATACTAACCATCATGCGCACGGCACAAAGGTGAAAAAGACGTCACAGGATGTACCAGTCATTAACTTGATAAGCACATGCAGCTATCTTGCAGAGTTGCACTTCACTGGGGCCTATTTACCTCACATGAATGAACCTCTGCAGTGTTTCAAGCACACTCATTAAATGCTGGAGTCATTGAGCAGGTGTATAGTGGTCCTTCTCCAGTGAGTCGTGACACCTGCAAAATAACAACAACCATTCAGTTATAGCTAATTATGTCCCTCTTCTGGTACTCAGAGCAGACATGAATAATAATCCCTTCTTACCTTTGCAGTGTAAGTTTTCGATAATAAGCTGCATCTTCGGGTATTTGGGGCTTAAGGAAATAATAATAATAATAATAATAATACACCATCCATGTTTGTCTGCACAGAGGAGTCACTTGTTAGTTAGTACAGGAAGCATCATCCCTCCATGCCACTAAAATGAAGCAACAGCTTGACAATGTGCCTTGGGGGAGATGGTATTGGCAACTACTGCAGCAATTCCTGGGCGACCAGCGTATGCTAGAGACGGATTTGGCATCAATGATGTCACAAGGAACAGTTGAAACTGCATCCACTGAACAACAGCACTCTTGTGTGGCTCCTGTTGCAGTCAGCCACACCTTTCACCCAACTCAATCGGTTGCTTCCAAGGAGGTTGATCTACAAAATGGAGTAACATGAAACGGAGATTAGCCACCAACAGTACACGCACGTCTGACTGAAGTAGGTAGAAGATCGATCAGAGCGAGGCACTTGCAATCGGTTGCTTATTTTATCACAAGATGGAACACCATAATAAACTAGTGTTAATTATAAATAAGTTGTGATCATGCATTTTATTGCCTCAACGGGGTTGTGCCCTGCAATGCATTACCTGTACTGTAACGCACTGCAGAAATTCACAGTTTCAGCATGAAATATGCCTTCAGAGCACTAATATGGAGCCCTTCTGAATTCTTAATACGCATCGCCTATGGTTGGTGAGCAAAGACACAATCCGACAGTATTAACTAGACTGACGAGAGTTAATTGGTAATTGAGGTGAGCATCTAACAGTATGCATCTACTTAAAATAGGATATTAGAAACATTGAACACTGAGAACTGTTATGGCTCAAAAATTAAAAATAAGTAATGATCTCAGCTCAAAACTGGAAAATAAGTAGTCTGTGAAATAGATTGCTTGGATATTTGGCTAGTTGATTAACTTACTGAACAATAACACGATAACTCACATTGAGTTCACTGCTCGAAATGTTGATGGTTACCAAGACTGCGTTGCAATTTTCGATAACAGATTGATAAGATCTGCAAAGGATAAAGTGATTAATCATACATGAAAACAAAATTGTACAATATCTAGGTCAATTCATAAACTTACTGTGCAGCTCTGCCAGTCTGTTGGTGGATTGGTGGATTTGCCGGTTATTCTTCTGAAGATCCTATATGCCAAACAACAACAGTTATGACGAATGCAAGAGTAAGAAGATCCTATATGCCATTAATTTTTATTAAACAACAACAGTTATGACGAATGCAAGAGTAAGAAGATCCTATATGCCATTAATTTTTATTAAACAACAACAGTTATGTGAATGCAAGAGTATCTGCATTTAGAATGGTACCAATAGAATGTAGACTGAATTGAAAAACTGCAAATCCTGTCGGTTGTAAGTATACCTAGATGGCAAAACTGCAAACCTTATCAGTAGCAAAACACTGAAGATGACCCCTAAAACTTAACTTTCCATGCACACCATCAGTCTTCATGAGTTTTGCACAAAATGCAAACACAAGTGGCTAGAAAGCCTGCCAAACAAACACTAGAACACCTGAGCAACAAGTAAACAGAAATTAGGAATGCAGGAACACATAACAACATATCAGTGCATGAAACAAGATGATCACCTTAATATCAGTAGCTTGACCCAAAGTCTCATTTATGTGATACTGATGCTGTAGCGATATTTTGATTGTGACACTCAAAATAGAAAGTAGACTAACACGTCTTAATGAATCACAGTAACCCAAATTAACGCAAGGAGTCCCGCTGCGTCGTCTGTACAAAGCTCATGTAGTGTCAATGAAACAGGTTGTATCTTCTGCTCTTCTTCTCCTTCAACATCCTCCAAAGCCCCCCTAGGATTGGGATCCCAATCAGCAAAGAATACGGGGCTGAACCAGACATTTAATTCGTTGAGCTGGCCCCCGGTGGTAAGGAGAGACTGCAAGCCTTGACATTTCAGATCCTTACCGCAAATAAACAATCGTAATCTGGTAAGAGAGGAGAGGTTTGAGAGGGGCTCTAGTGTCCCCATGCCTTCAACACCCATAAGCTGCAGGAACTGCAGGGAGGAAGGAAAAAATATGACGGGAAAAAGAAAAGGCAAATAGAAACTTTGGGCAAAACATTATTGTTAATCTCTGGAGGGATTGCAAGGCTTGGAGCCATCCTCTTCCAGGAACAAGAGTTGGTGGGTCCACCAGGAACAGCTCTGGGCAGTCATAGAACTCCAATTCCCGAAGTGAGTCACAGAGATGAGCTGGGAAAAGCAGTACCACATCATCCTCTTCCTCTGCTGCTGCTGCTGCTGCTGTTATTTCACCTCCCCCCGTTTCTGATGCTTCTGTGGTTGTTTGTTGCACATCCAGCCCCACTACCAGCTTTTTTATAATTTTACAATTCCGTATTTTCAATTTGGAGAGCTTTGGGAGGTGGAGGACGAGCTCTGTCAATTCCTTCCCAGTATTACCATTTAATTCATTGATCCCGATATACTCAACAGGGAGCTGCCATTCCAAATCAGTCTGACCTCCTCCTAGTGGTCCAACTAGACCAACTGAATTCTGTACAATCAATCTCCTCAGCGAGGTTAGCATCAGAAGGTGCTTCAACTCCAGAGGTGGGCACTTGTCCAGTGTCAGCGTCTCTATACCCGTTTCTTTATCAGAAACTAACACTTGCTCTAAGCGGTGCAGATCACCCTTTCCAATAATTTCCAATTTTGCTCCATTGAATGATTTTGAGTATGCAAACTTCTCCAGTAGCTTTACACATTTCATCCTGACAGAACACAGATTTTCAATCGAGGAGATGGGAATTACTGACGAGAATTCTGGACAGTCTAGTACCTGAAGCTCTTGTAGTTTGGGAAACCAATTTGGGGAAACAATGTGGTTTGAGAAAGGAAACCCCAAGAGTTTCGGACAATCTCTAATAATCAGCACTTGCAATAGAGGGAGCATATGAGTATCCGGTGGCAACAAGTCTCCAACCAGGGAAGACTCTTGTTCAGCTGGGTAAATCCAATTTTCAAAACTTCCTAGTGAAATGAGTTCAAGCTTTATTAGCATGCAAAAACTTTTCTCCATGATAACCTCTTTCAATCCAGCAATACGCTCCAACCTGAGCTCACGAAGATCCAATGCCTTCCCTAAAGAAGGAAAAACGTCCCAAGAAACACCATCAAGCCAAAAAGATTGTAGAACTTCAACAGCGAACTCATCACCCAGCCATGTTGGACAAGAAGGACCTCCGTTCCCTCTAATGCACAACACTTGAAGATCTCCATGTGGTTGAAGGCTCTCAAGAACCGCTACTTCCACACTAGGCTCAACACAAGTTCGCTTACTATGCCAGTCCAATGTTAACCTCCTCAAGTATTTTTTTTCTCCAACAGTTTTGCCTGAGCTGCTTCTTCTACTGTATCTACCTTCTCAAGGTTGTAGATGCCAAGCTCCCTTAGCTTGGTTAAGTGCTCTAGTTGCTTTGGTTCAAACCCTTCACTTTTTTTGTTGACTTGAAATACCTTTAACTCTTCTAAGAGTTTAAGTTTGCCCACATTCTGAATATCATAGTGAAGTTGATCATTGCTTGGGACATAAAAATGGCACAATTTGACAAGGTTGCTCATGTCTTCAGGCAAATCATGACTGCCATACCAGAACCCAAGATTTAGAATCCTTAAATTATAAAATTTAGAGATGTTAGGTGGCAAATGCATATCTCTATTCCATGTCCCTAACCATAGGCATCGTAGGTGGACAAGTCCTGAAAAGTTATGTAACATGGATTCCACAGGACAAACCAGGCTGGGCAAACGAAGAACACGAAGAGCGTTCGCTTCCCCAAAGAAATCACCAAATATCTTGACAAAACCTTCATCCACTTTTCCAAATAACATCAATGTTTGTAAATCTCGAACCTTAAATCCTGTCTTCAGTTCTTCCAAGTCACTCTTTAATTTTTCACCAAACACTGCATGATATTCACCTAAGTCCTCTGTGCTTATAGACAAGTGGTGGGTGGTTGGTTGAATCTCTACCGATCCAACATTAGGGAGACGTAAACTGAAACAATCATGGGCTGCAACCTTCAATGCCAATTCATGCAGTAGGTCATGCATAACATAATACATACCACCATAATTTTCCTCTTCTCTGAAAAATCCATGGATGACTAACTCCTTTAAATTTCTCAAACCTATGTCTTCAAGTGTTTGATTTTGACCAGGTATCAGAATATCTAGTCCAATCCACAAGCTGATGATCTCATAACTTCTGAAACGGTAATCTTCAGGAAACAATGCTGAATAGGAAAAACACTGTTGCAGATGGAAAGGGAGAAAATCATAGCTAAGCTTCAAGGCAGGCATAATTCCATTGTCACCAGTCTGCTTCGCCCATTCTTTACTTCTTAGTACCCTTCTCCAATGAGGCAAACTGAGGTCTTTACTCAACAATCTACCAACGGTCTTTGCTGCAAGAGGGGAGCCCTTTAGCTTTCCGATTATCTCATCTCCTATGCCAAGCAAATGAAGTTTATCTCTTGGATATTGCTCAGCATCAAAGACATATACAACGAATAACTTCCTAAACTCTCCGAGTTCTAAACCATTCAGTTCTTTTGGCTCTTCAGCTTTCTTAGCCTGATCTGCTATTTCCTTTTGCCGAGTTGTGACTAGAATCATGGAACCCTTTTCTTGTGACTTGCCAAGTATCAACAATAGTTTTTTCCAGTCATCCACATCAGTAAACTGCCATATATCATCCAATACAAGTAAGAACCTTTTGTATTTCAACCTGTGTTCAATCAGCTCTTGTGTTGTACTACACCCATTTTCACCTTCAACGGGAAGGGTATCTCTCTTAATCTGTTCTAGCACCTTATCCGGGTTGAAATTGAATGACACACAAATCCAAATCCTGACCGGAAAATGATTCTGCACTTGTTGGTTGTTATATATGTGTTGTATCAAAGTTGTCTTCCCCATTCCGCCTGGACCAACAACTGGAAGCACGGTTAGACCCTTGTCACAGTATTGACCCTTGGTGATATCATGTATGATGCTAGTCATGGCACGGTCCCTTCCGTACAGTTTTGGCTCGGCACTCTGAGGTGTGGTGGTGGGACGATGCTGCGCAATGTCTAAGACAATTCTAGCACCACAACTTTGCAGAATCTTGTTAACCTCATTACGCATAGGCTGCAGTTTATCTACAATGTCCTTCATTCTTTGGGAGAAATCAACCCTATTAAACTCAAGCTCATTGCCACGATCGTCATCACCAACATGTGGATGCGGGGAGGATGAGCAAGGGAGGAGTTTACTGAGCTTGGGTACGCATCCACTAATATCCTGATTGGCGTTGGCGTTGAGGAGGAATTGTTGTGTGACCTCTGCCGGCGCTTAGCACACTGCCAAGCGCAACAGTTGACCAGTTTACCAACAGCTTTGGCAGTGTGGCGAGCATTGAAGGCAAGGTTGCGGACGCAACCCTTGCCGTGCTTGTGGGCAGCATCGCAAGTGCCATGGAGCTGGTCATGGAGCATGGTGCACACACACTGTCACCGTAACAAGTAAAACTAATAAGCCTGGGATGATCTGCTTCAGCTACGCTGCAACATTTGATTCTTTTTTTTGTCTATATTACCATCAACGGTGGCACTGGCACTAGCTAGCTAGCATGTAAAAACACTGCTCAATAGTAAACGGCAAGTTCGATAGCGCGCAGAAGCAGGCATGTATGGACCAGCCCAGGCAGTGTGATCAGATCAGCTTCAGCGATGGGGCTTCAGCAAAGCTGGCACAGGCCTCCGGCTGACGTCCTCCAGGTAGATCAAGAAGGCACTCCTGGTGCGCACGACGACACGCTCCAGCAAGCAGGCGCGAGAATTAGGCTCCACCTGGGCCTGTATTGGTTGGAAGATGTGCATTATTGCGAGCGACCCGAATTAAGGATACACGTTTACGCTCCAGTGCTCTCAGATAGATCCGGGGGTTTATACCCTTCACAACCAGTGAAAGATAATCTTAACTTAACACCAAAGTAAAGCGGGTGAACAAGGAGCCAGTAAAGGTAATTCATACAGCGACAGCTCCGGTCTTCAGAGCCGTTTGATGCACGCACGATCAAGGGTGGTGTGGTGGTGTGTCGTAACTCCGGGCGAAGACGTAATATAAGTTTCCGTTAGATTGAAGATCGTCCGGTCGATGATGAGCGTGCCCGGTTTGGCAACAACCAACCACTGAGTGTCGACTTCTTCAGTGAACAACCAACCGCTGACAAGTGTCGATTTCTTTAGAAGATGATGCAGTCTGGTTCCTGACAAGGAGGGAGATGTGTAAGCAATTGGCATGCTTCTGCCGGTCAGGGTTCGGAATATTTTCTACTAGACTAATACTGAATGACTGAAATACTAACCATCATGCGCACGGCACAAAGGTGAAAAAGACGTCACAGGATGTACCAGTCATTAACTTGATAAGCACATGCAGCTATCTTGCAAAGTTGCACTTCACTGGGGCCTATTTACCTCACATGAATGAACCTCTGCAGTGTTTCAAGCACACTCATTAAATGCTGGAGTCATTGAGCAGGTGTATAGTGGTCCTTCTCCAGTGAGTCGTGACACCTGCAAAATAACAACAGCCATTCAGTTATAGCTAATTATGTCCCTCTTCTGGTACTCAGAGCAGACATGAATAATAATGCCTTCTTACCTTTGCAGTGTAAGTTTTCGATAATAAGCTGCATCTTCGGGTATTTGGGGCTTAAGGAAATAACAATAATAATAATAATAATAATAATAATAATACGCCATCCATGTTTGTCTGCACAGAGGAGTCAGTTGTTAGTTAGTACAGGAAGCATCATCCCTCCATGCCACTAAAATGAAGCAACAGCTTGACAATGTGCCTTGGGGGAGATGGTATTGGCAACTACTGCAGCAATTCCTGGGCGACCAGCGTATGCTAGAGACGGATTTGGCATCAATGATGTCACAAGGAACAGTTGAAACTGCATCCACTGAACAACAGCACTCTTGTGTGGCTCCTGTTGCAGTCAGCCACACCTTTCACCCAACTCAATCGGTTGCTTCCAAGGAGGTTGATCTACAAAATGGAGTAACATGAAACGGAGATTAGCCACCAACAGTACACGCACGTCTGACTGAAGTAGGTAGAAGATCGATCAGAGCGAGGCACTTGCAATCGGTTGCTTATTTTATCACAAGATGGAACACCATAATAAACTAGTGTTAATTATAAATAAGTTGTGATCATGCATTTTATTGCCTCAATGGGGTTGTGCCCTGCAATGCATTACCTGTACTGTAACGCACTGCAGAAATTCACAGTTTCAGCATGAAATATGCCTTCAGAGCACTAATATGGAGCCCTTCTGAATTCTTAATACGCATCGCCTATGGTTGGTGAGCAAAGACACAATCCGACAGTATTAACTAGACTGACGAGAGTTAATTGGTAATTGAGGTGAGCATCTGACAGTATGCATCTACTTAAAATAGGATATTAGAAACATTGAACACTGAGAACTGTTATGGCTCAAAAATTAAAAATAAGTAATGATCTCAGCTCAAAACTGGAAAATAAGTAGTCTGTGAAATAGATTGCTTGGATATTTGGCTAGTTGATTAACTTACTGAACAATAACACGATAACTCACATTGAGTTCACTGCTCGAAATATTGATGGTTACCAAGACTGCGTTGCAATTTTCGATAACAGATTGATAAGATCTGCAAAGGATAAAGTGATTAATCATACATGAAAACAAAATTGTACAATATCTAGGTCAATTCATAAACTTACTGTGCAGCTCTGCCAGTCTGTTGGTGGATTGGTTGATTTGCCGGTTATTCTTCTGAAGATCCTATATGCCAAACAACAACAGTTATGACGAATGCAAGAGTAAGAAGATCCTATATGCCATTAATTTTTATTAAACAACAACAGTTATGACGAATGCAAGAGTAAGAAGATCCTATATGCCATTAATTTTTATTAAACAACAATTATGACGAATGCAAGAGTAAGAAGATCCTATATGCCATTAATTTTTATTAAACAACAACAGTTATGAGAATGCAAGAGTATCTGCATTTAGAATGGTACCAATAGAATGTAGACTGAATTGAAAAACTGCAAATCCTGTCGGTTGTAAGTATACCTGGATGGCAAAACTGCAAACCTTATCAGTAGCAAAACACTGACAATTCCCATAATTACGCCAAGATGACCCCTAAAACTTAACTTTCCAGGCACACCATCAGTCTTCATGAGTTTTGCACAAAATGCAAACACAAGTGGCTAGAAAGCCTGCCAAACAAACACTAGAACACCTGAGCAACAAGCAAACAGAAATTAGGAATGCAGGAACACATAACAACATATCAGTGCATGAAACAAGATGATCACCTTAATATCAGTAGCTTGACCCAAAGTCTCATTTATGTGATACTGATGCTGTAGCGGTATTTTGATTGTGACACTCAAAATAGAAAGTAGACTAACACGTCTTAATGAATGACAGTAACCCAAATTAAGGGCTAATAGGAAGAAGCCCATAACATTGAAAAAATACCTGCACAAAAAAGCAAAACAAATGTTGATCACAGGTTTCGTTGGTAATTAAACCTAGGAAGAAAAGAAGAGAAACTTGCAGAAGGCATTGGTTGATAATGATGTTGATTTTCTCACATTTGTGAAGACCAAATCTTAAATACTTTACTACCATTGAGAAGGAAATGGAAATCTAATATAGCAGGAGCATTAGTTGATATATTTTTTGCAGCGAGTATAAGTAACTGATATGATATAGCTGGAGTAAAGTTCCAGTTTAAATGTACTGACCAGATATATGTACAGGAAGGGAAACGGCAGCCACAAGGCCCTCATGTCATGCACGTGGAAAGTGTGTTTGTATGAAAGGAGTTGAGCTCAAGGCTAGAAGAATGTACAAAAGGGAACTCCAAGGCATTTTCCTGCATGGTGGATGGGAGAAAACGCAGTGTTATTAAGCACGATTGCAGGGAAAGGGCAGAGTGGAAAAACACAAGAAAGTATGTTGGTGTTACCTTGGATCAGTAGTCAGTAGTCACTGCTGTCTACTTTGATTTTGGGGATGGTTCCCACTAACCCCCTGCAATGTTGTTTTAGCTCCTGGTTTTCGCACAAACTGACATTTAGCTCTTGTAGTGATCTCGGGAGGCCATCGCTCGGTAATGACGACACTGCTGGACAGACGGAGATTGATAATATCTTGAGGCTGGTAAGGTTTTGCAGCCCTGCAGGGAGTTGTTGAAGGTTCTTGAAACTCTCAAACTTAAGTTCCTGCAGGGAGGAGAGGAGCTGAAGGGCGTCCTCTTGCTCCTTGCTGAAGCTCTCTAGTCGTGTGGATCAACTCCCACGAAGTTCCAGCTTGGTGAGGGAGGAAGACAGGAAGCTGCAGATGGGTGCGGCAAGGAGTCCCGCTGCGTCGTCTGTACAAAGCTCATGTAGTGTCAATGAAACAGGTTGTATCTTCTGCTCTTCTTCTCCTTCAACATCCTCCAAAGCCCCCTAGGATTGGGATCCCAAACAGCAAAGAATACGGGGCTGAACCAGACATTTAATTCGTTGAGCTGGCCCCCGGTGGTAAGGAGAGACTGCAAGCCTTGACATTTCAGATCCTTACCGCAAATAAACTATCGTAATCTGGTAAGAGAGGAGAGGTTTGAGAGGGGCTCTAGTGTCCCCATGCCTTCAACACCCATAAGCTGCAGGAACTGCAGGGAGGAAGGAAAAATATGACGGGAAAAAGAAAAGGCAAATAGAAACTTTGGGCAAAACATTATTGTTAATCTCTGGAGGGATTGCAAGGCTTGGAGCCATCCTCTTCCAGGAACAAGAGTTGGTGGGTCCACCAGGAACAGCTCTGGGCAGTCATAGAACTCCAATTCCCGAAGCGAGTCACAGAGATGAGCTGGGAAAAGCAGTACCCCATCATCCTCTTCCTCTGCTGCTGCTGCTGCTGTTATTTCACCTCCCCCCATTTCTGATGCTTCTGTGGTTGTTTGTTGCACATCCAGCCCCACTACCAGCTTTTTTATAATTTTACAATTCCGTATTTTCAATTTGGAGAGCTTTGGGAGGTGGGGGAGGAGCTCTGTCAATTCCTTCCCACTATTACCATTTAACTAGTAGGTGGGGCGCGCCCTGGGCGCGCCTCCTGTGCGTTCTTGTGTGCACTTGCCTTGGCTGTGCAGCTGTGCACGTGCATATGCAGGCCAGGGTACAGTTAACAAAAACTTAGAGAAAAATGTTCATTCAAGAGACATAGCAAGGTAATAGGTGCATATTATAAGATAGGTCACAATCTTACAAGGTGGATGATAGAGGACAACATTGAATTGAAATCAAAGACTAACATGCTCCAAAAGAAAAACGATCTTCAAAAGAAAAGTACAGTTCATACATTTAGATAGCAGGTGCCGCTGATGACGATGTGTCTAGAGATTAGCTAAAGATGATAGATAGTTCATATATATAGATAGCAGGTGTTTCTCACGACGTCGTGTCTAGAGACAATGGACGGTGAGGGAGAGGTGGCGCCCTTCCTTGCATATCTTCTCTGAACTTTAAGTTTGCAATGAACTTAATACATTCTTCAAGACCAGCAAAACTTGTGGATTCTCGGGAAAAAAATCTGACCATAGTATTCAAACCTGTAGAAGTAGAAGGAACCAAATCAGCATCATATTTATTTGAACCGATTCGAGAACAAGCAGATCTATGCAGATAAGGGATGTATTGTGTTGCATGCATTAGGAACAAAATATTCAAGCAGCACCATCGAATTGCTAGTAAAAGGGGGTAGATCAAAAGCATGTATTTAAGGAGAGCACCTCCTAATAAAAGTTTCAAGAGTATAGGATACCTCTTGAGTTCTGAAACTTGAACTAAGATTTTGAGCTTTCTAAATACTCCCTCTGATCCATCTTACTTGTTGTTAGTTTAGTAAAACTTTAGTCGGAAGGAGTAATAGCTAACATCTTTGGAATCACAGAAAAACAATGGTATATTATGCCTAACGCCATATGGTGTCCATCATAATTTTATCTTCCTCGAGTGTGTCACTGAGATTGGTCAAGGTAATGATCCCCGATGTGAATTTGAACCATTAAAATGTAAGGATCAAAGACTGGGAGATGGGAGATATAAGCAGATCAACGATTGAGCTCTACTAAGGATATACAAGGCACAAATATAAGAGATACTACATAAGATGGTAATGAGTTGGACTGCTCTACAAAGAAAAGTGAGCAAACCAGTATGTAAAGCTCGTTAATTTTGGTCTGGAAGCATCAGAATGGAAGTAACAAACATAAATAATAGTTAACAAATAAAATTATTAACAAAGACATATTTAGATACATCAAACAGTACCAAGGGAAGTACATGCCGCTCCTCTGGTCGGACCTCCTCCACATCCAAAGACGCCCCGTCGTCCAGCTCGGGTGGCCTCCTCCGCGACCTTCCGGAGGTAGCAGCACTACCGGAATCGCACCCTATGCCGACGGCCAGGGCCGTCGGCATAGCCATGACTAGCCGTCGGGGCAGGCCTATGACGACGGCCCCCGTCGGCATAGAGCCGTCGGCAAAATATCCGTCGGCGTAGCTAGGATGACCGTCGGCATAGAAAAGCCGTCGGCATAGACCCTAAGCCGACGGTGGCCGTACATCTATGCCGACGGCCCAGGCCGTCGACAACGTCATCGCCTAACGGCGGCCGCCGTCAAGTGCTGCCCAATGGCTTCCCGCCACGTGGCGAGACGCC
>NC_041383.1:53972018-53983230 GCF_002162155.2 Triticum dicoccoides
CGACGGCCTAGCCGTCGGCATAGTTTCAAACTAAGCCGACGGCTAGGCCGTCGGCATAGGCATGCCACGTGTCGGCCACTGGGAGCTCACGCCAGGCCTATGCCGACGGCCAAGCCGTCGGCATAGTTTCTGTCCAGTTTTTTTTTCTTATTTCTGTTTCTTTTCAGCTCAATTCATTTGAATATACACAACATATATAACAAACAACATATATAAGAAGCAGCATCACGTAACAATAAGGAGCAGCATCACACAACAAATTCACCATCACACATCATAAGAAGCATCGCAAAGCATAAACATATAAGTATCATCACCACCATGTTGGGGAACGTTGCAGAAAATTAAAATTTTTCCTAAGGTTTCACCAAGATCCATCTATGAGTTCATCTAAGCAACGAGTCATGGAAGAGAGATTGCATCTACATACCACTTGTAGATCGCGTGCGGAAGCGTTCGAGGGAACGATGATGATGGAGTCGTACTCGCCGTGACTCAGGTCACCGATGATCCTAGCGCCGAACGGACGGCACCTCCGCGTTCAACACACGTACGGTCAGCGTGACGTCTCCACCATCTTGATCCAGCAAGAAGGAAGGAGAGGTTGATGAAGATCCAGCAGCACGACGGCGTGGTGGTGGATGCAGCAGAACTCCGGCAGGGCTTCGCCGAGCTTGTGACGGAGGAGGAAGAGGTGTAGCAGGAGGAGGGAGGCGCCAGGAGTCAAGGGTGCGGCTGCCCCTCCCCCCCCTTTATATAGGCCCCCTAGGGGGGGGCGGCCCTGGAGATTGAATCTCCCAAGGGGGCGGCGGCCAAGGGGGGTAACTTGCCCCCCAAGGCAAGTGGGGCGCCCCCCCCACCCTAGGGTTTCAACCCTAGGCGCAGGGGGTGGGCCAAGGGGGGCGCACCAGCCCACTATGGGCTGGTTCCCCTCCCCACTTCAGCCCATGGGGCCCTCCGGGATGGGTGGCCCCACCCGGTGGACCCCCGGGACCCTTCCGGTGGTCCCGGTACAATACCGGGTGACCCCGAAACTTTCCCGATGGCCGAAATAACACTTCCTATATATAATTCTTTACCTCCGGACCATTCCGGAACTCCTCGTGACGTCCGGGATCTCATCCGGGACTCCGAACAACATTCGGTTTGCTGCATACTCATATTCATACAACCCTAGCGTCACCGAACCTTAAGTGTGTAGACCCTACGGGTTCGGGAGACATGCAGACATGACCGAGACAGCTCTCGGGCAATAACCAACAGCGGGATCTGGATACCCATGATGGCTCCCACATGCTCCTCGATGATCTCATCGAATGAACCACGATGTCGAGGATTCAAACAACCCCGTATACAATTCCCTTTGTCAGACGGTATGTTACTTGCCCGAGATTCGATCGTCGGTATCCCAATACCTCGTTCAATCTTGTTACCGGCAAGTCACTTTACTCGTACCATAATGCATGATCCCGTGACCAGACACTTGGTCACTCTGAGCTCAATATGATGATGCATTACCGAGTGGGCCCAGTGATACCTCTTCGTCATACGGAGTGACAAATCCCAGTCTCGATCCGTGTCAACCGAACAGACACTTTTGGAGATACCTGTAGTGCACCTTTATTGTCACCCAGTTACGTTGTGACGTTTGGTACACCCAAAGCACTCCTACGGTATCCGGGAGTTACACGATCTCATGGTCTAAGGAAAGAATACTTGACATTGGAAAACTCTAGCAAACGAACTACACGATCTTGTGCTATGTTTAGGATTGGGTCTTGTCCATCACATCATTCTCCTAATGATGTGATCTCGTTATCAATGACATCCAATGTCCATAGCCAGGAAACCATGACTATCTGTTGATCAACGAGCTAGTCAACTAGAGGCTTACTAGGGACATGTTGGTGTCTATTATTCACACATGTATTACGATTTCCGGATAACACAATTATAGCATGAATAAAGACAATTATCATGAACAAGGAAATATAATAATAATGCTTTTATTATTGCCTCTAGGGCATATTTCCAACAGTCTCCCACTTGCACTAGAGTCAATAATCTGGTTACATTGTGATGAATCGAACACCCATGGAATTCTGGTGTTGATCATGTTTTGCTCTAGGGAGAGGTTTAGTCAACGGATCTGCTACATTCAGGTCCGTATGTACTTTACAAATTTCTATGTCTCCATTTTGAACATTTTCACGAATGGAGTTGAAGCGACGCTTGATGTGCCTGGTCTTCTTGTGAAACCTGGGCTCCTTGGCAAGTGCAATAGCTCCAGTGTTGTCACAGAAGAGTTTGATTGGCCCCGACACATTGGGTATGACTCCTAGGTCGGTGATGAACTCCTTCACCCAAATTGCTTCATGCGCTGCCTCCGAGGCTGCCATGTACTCCGCTTCACATGTAGATCCCGCCACGACGCTCTGCTTGCAACTGCACCACCATTCAACATATACACGTATCCGGTTTGAGACTTAGAGTCATCCAGATCTGTGTCGAAGCTAGCGTCGACGTAACCCTTTACGACGAGCTCTTCGTCACCTCCATAAACGAGAAACATTTCCTTAGTCCTTTTCAGGTACTTCAGGATATTCTTGACCGCTGTCCAGTGTTCCTTGCCGGGATTACTTTGGTACCTTCCTACCAAACTTACGGCAAGGTTTACATCAGGTCTGGTACACAGCATGGCATACATAATAGATCCTATGGCTGAAGCATAGGGAATGACACTCATTTCTTCTTTATCTTTTGCCGTGGTCGGGCATTGAGCCGAGCTCAATTTCACACCTTGCAAAACAGGCAAGAACCCTTTCTTGGACTGATCCATTTTGAACTTCTTCAAAATCTTATCAAGGTATGTGCTTTGTGAAAGACCTATGAGGCGTCTCGATCTATACCTATAGATCTTGATGCCTAATATATAAGAAGCTTCTCCAAGGTCCTTCATTGAAAAACTCTTATTCAAGTAGGCCTTAATGCTGTCCAAGAGTTCTATATCATTTCCCATCAAAAGTATGTCATCTATATATAATATGAGAAATGCTACAGAGCTCCCACTCACTTTCTTGTAAACACAGGCTTCTCCATAAGTCTGCGTAAACCCAAACGCTTTGATCATCTCATCAAAGCGAATGTTCCAACTCCGAGATGCTTGCACCAGCCCATAAATGGATCGCTGGAGCTTGCACACTTTGTTAGCATTTTCAGGGTCGACAAAACCTTCCGGCTGCATCATATACAATTCTTCCTTAAGGAAACCATTAAGGAATGCCGTTTTGACGTCCATTTCCCATATCTCATAATCATAGTATGCGGCAATTGCTAACATGATTCGGACGGACTTCAGCTTCGCTACGGGAGAGAAAGTCTCATCGTAGTCAATCCCTTGAACTTGTCGATAACCCTTAGCGACAAGTCCAGCTTTATAGATGGTAACGTTACCATCCGCGTCCGTCTTCTTCTTAAAGATCCATTTATTTTCTATCGCTCGCCGATCATCGGGCAAGTCTGTCAAAGTCCACACTTTGTTTTCATACATGGATCCTATCTCGGATTTCATGGCTTCTAGCCATTTGTCGGAATCCGGGCCCGCCATTGCTTCTTCATAGTTCGAGGGTTCACCGTTGTCTAACAACATGATTTCAAGGACAGGGTTGCCGTACCACTCTGGTGCAGAACGTGTCCTAGTGGACCTTCGAGTTTCAGTAGGACCTTGATCAGAAGTATCTTGATCATCATCATTAACTTCCTCTCTTGTCGGTGCAGGCACCTCAGGAACATTTTCTTGAGCTGCGCCATTTTCCAGTTCAAGAGGTAATACTTCATCAAGTTCTACTTTCCTCCCACTAACTTCTTTTGAGAGAAACTCCTTCTCTAGAAAGGATTCATTCTTGGCAACAAAGATCTTGCCTTCGGATCTGAGGTAGAAAGTATACCCAATAGTTTCTTTAGGGTATCCTATGAAGACACATTTTTCCGACTTGGGTTCGAGCTTTTCAGGTTGAAGTTTCTTGACATAAGCATCGCATCCCCAAACTTTTAGAAACGACAGCTTAGGTTTCTTCCCAAACCATAATTCATACGGTGTCGTCTTAACGGATTTCGACGGAGCCCTATTTAAAGTGAATGCGGCAGTCTCTAAAGCATAGCCCCAAAAAGATAGCGGTAAATCGGTAAGAGACATCATAGATCGCACCATATCTAATAGAGTGCGATTACGACGTTCGGACACACCATTACGCTGAGGTGTTCCAGGCGGCGTGAGTTGTTAAACTATTCCACATTTTCTTAAGTGTGTGCCAAACTCATGACTCAAGTATTCTCCTCCACGATCTGATCGCAGGAACTTGATTTTCCTGTCACGTTGATTCTCAACCTCATTCTGAAATTGCTTGAACTTTTCAAAGGTCTCAGACTTGTGTTTCATTAAGTAGACATACCCATATCTACTCAAGTTATCAGTGAGGGTGAGAACATAACGATAGCCACCGCGAGCCTCAACACTCATTGGACCGCACACATCAGTATGTATGATTTCCAATAAGTTGGTTGCTCGCTCCATTGTTCCGGAGAACAGAGTCTTGGTCATTTTGCCCATGAGGCATGGTTCGCATGTGTCAAACGATTCGTAATCTAGAGACTCTAAAAGTCCATCAGCATGGAGCTTCTTCACGCGCTTAACACCAATGTGACTAAGGCGGCAGTGCCACAAGTATGTGGGACTATCATTATCAATCTTACATCTTTTGGTATTCACACTATGAATATGTGTAACATTACGCTCGAGATTCATTAAGAATAAACCATTCACCATCGGAGCATGACCATAAAAAATATCACTCATATAAATAGAACAACCATTATTCTCGGATTTAAATGAGTAGCCATCTCGTATTAAATGAGATCCTGATACAATGTTCATGCTCAAACTTGGCACTAAATAACAATTATTGAGGTTCAAAACTAATCCCATAGGTAAATGTAGAGGTAGCGTGCCGACGGCGATCACATCGACCTTGGAACCATTCCCGACGCGCATCGTCACCTCATCCTTCGCCAGTCTCCGTTTATTCCGCAGCTCCTGCTTTGTGTTACAAATATGAGCAACGGCACCAGTATGAAATACCCAGGAGTTACTACGAGTACTGGTAAGGTACACATCAATTACATGTATATCAAATATACCTTTGGTTTTGCCGGCCTTCTTGTCCGCTAAGTACTTTGGGCAGTTCCGCTTCCAGTGACCACTTTCCTTGCAATAAAAGCACTCAGTCTCTGGCTTGGGTCCATTCTTTGGCTTCTTCCCGGCAGCTTGCTTGCCGGGCGCGGCAACTCCCTTGCCGTCCTTCTTGAAGGTTTTCTTACCCTTGCCTTTCTTGAACTTAGTGGTTTTATTCACCATCAACACTTGATGTTCCTTTTTGACTTCTACCTCTGCTGATTTCAGCATTGCAAATACTTCAGGAATGGTCTTTTCCATCCCCTGCATATTGAAGTTCATCACAAAACTCTTGTAGCTCGGTGGAAGCGACTGAAGGATTTTGTCAATGACCGCGTCATCCGGGAGATTAACTCCCAGCCGAGTCAAGCGGTTGTGTAACCCAGACATTCTGAGTATGTGCTCACTAACAGAACTATTTTCCTCCATCTTACAGCTGAAGAACTTGTCAGAGACTTCATATCTCTCGACCCGGGCATGAGCTTGGAAAACCATTTTCAGCTCTTCGAACATCTCATATGCTCCGTGTCTCTCAAAACGCTTTTGGAGCCCCGGCTCTAAGCTGTAAAGCATGCCGCACTGAACGAGGGAGTAGTCATCGGTACGTGCCTGCCAAGCGTTCATAACGTCTTGTTCTGTAGGGAGAGCAGGTGCGTCACCTAGCGGTGCTTGTAGGACATAATCTTTCTTGGCAGCTATGAGGATGATCCTCAGGTTCCGGACCCAGTCCGTGTAGTTGCTGCCATCGTCTTTCAGCTTGGTTTTCTCTAGGAACGCATTGAAGTTGAGGACTACATTGGCCATTTGATCTACAAGACATATTGTAAAATTTTAGACTAAGTTCATGATAATTAAGTTCATCTAATCAAATTATTTAATGAACTCCCACTCAGATAGACATCCCTCTAGTCATCTAAGTGTTACACGATCCAAGTCGACTAGGCCGTGTCCGATCATCACGTGAGACGGACTAGTCATCGTCGGTGAACATCTCCATGTTGATCGTATCTTCCATACGACTCGTGTTCGACCTTTCGGTCTCTGTGTTCCGAGGCCATGTCTGTACATGCTAGGCTTGTCAAGTTAACCCTAAGTGTATTGCGTGTGTTCCGAGGCCATGTCTGTACATGCTAGGCTCGTCAACACCCGTTGTATGTGAACGTAAGAATCTATCACACCCGATCATCACGTGGTGCTTCGAAACGATGAACTTTAGCAACGGTGCACAGTTAGGGGAGAACACTTCTTGAAATTTTTGTAAGGGATCATCTTATTTACTACCATCATTCTAAGTAAACAAGATGCATAAACATAATAAACATCACATGCAATTATATAGTAGTGACATGATATGGCCAATATCATATAGCTCCTTCGATCTCCATCTTCGGGGCTCCATGATCATCTTGTCACCGGCATGACACCATGATCTCCATCATCATGATCTCCATCATCGTGTCTTCATGAAGTTGTCACGCCAACGACTACTTCTACTTCTATGGCTAACACGTTTAGCAATAAAGTAAAGTAATTTACATGGCGTTCTTCAATGACACGCAGGTCATACAAAAAATAAAGACAACTCCTATGGCTCCTGCCAGTTGTCATACTCATCGACATGCAAGTCGTGATTCCTATTACAAGAACATGATCTCATACATCACATATATATCATTCATCATTCATCACAACTTTGGCCATATCACATCACAAGACACTTGCTGCAAAAACAAGTTAGACGTCCTCTAATTGTTGTTGCAAGTTTTTACGTGGCTTCTATAGGTGATCTTTCAAGAACGTTTTCTTACCTACGTTACAGCCACAACGTGATTTGTCAACTTCTATTTACCCTTCATAAGGACCCTTTTCATCGAATCCGCTCCAACTAAAGTGGGAGAGACAGACACCCGCCAGCCACCTTATGCAACTTGTGCATGTTAGTCGGTGGAACCGGTCTCACGTAAGCGTACGTGTAAGGTTGGTCCGGGCCGCTTCATCCCACAATACCGCTGAAGCAAGATAAGACTAGTAGCGGCAAGATAGTTGACAACATCTACGCCCACAACAAAATTGTGTTCTACTCGTGCAATAGAGAACTACGCATAGACCTAGCTCATGATGCCACTGTTGGGGAACGTTGCAGAAAATTAAAATTTTTCCTACGGTTTCACCAAGATCCATCTATGAGTTCATCTAAGCAACGAGTCATGGGAAAGAGATTGCATCTACATACCACTTGTAGATCGCGTGCGGAAGCGTTCGAGGGAACGATGATGATGGAGTCGTACTCGCCGTGACTCAGGTCACCGATGATCCTAGCGCCGAACGGACGGCACCTCCGCGTTCAACACACGTACGGTCAGCGTGACGTCTCCACCGTCTTGATCCAGCAAGAAGGAAGGAGAGGTTGATGAAGATCCAGCAGCACGACGGCGTGGTGGTGGCTGCAGCAGAACTCCGGCAGGGCTTCGCCGAGCTTGTGACGGAGGAGGAAGAGGTGTAGCAGGGGGAGGGAGGCGCCAGGAGTCAAGGGTGTGGCTGCCCCTCCCTCCCCCCCTTTATATAGGCCCCCTAGGGGGGGGGGGCGCCGGCCCTGGAGATTGAATCTCCCAAGGGGGCGGTGGCCAAGGGGGGTAACTTGCCCCCCAAGGCAAGTGGGGCGCCCCCCCACCCTAGGGTTTCAACCCTAGGCGCAGGGGGTGGGCCAAGGGGGGCGCACCAGCCCACTATGGGCTGGTTCCCCTCCCCACTTCAGCCCATGGGGCCCTCCGGGATGGGTGGCCCCACCCGGTGGACCCCCGGGACCCTTCCGATGGTCCCGGTACAATACCGGGTGACCCGGAAACTTTCCCGATGGCCAAAATAACACTTCCTATATATAATTCTTTACCTCCGGACCATTCCGGAACTCCTGTGACGTCCGGGATCTCATCCGGGACTCCGAACAACATTCGGTTTGCTGCATACTCATATTCATACAACCCTAGCGTCACCGAACCTTAAGTGTGTAGACCCTACGGGTTCGGGAGACATGCAGACATGACCGAGACAGCTCTCGGGCAATAACCAACAGCAGGATCTGGATACCCATGATGGCTCCCACATGCTCCTCGATGATCTCATCGGATGAACCACGATGTCGAGGATTCAAACAACCCCGTATACAATTCCCTTTGTCAGACGGTATGTTACTTGCCCGAGATTCGATCGTCGGTATCCCAATACCTCGTTCAATCTCGTTACCGGCAAGTCACTTTACTCGTACCATAATGCATGATCCCATGACCAGACACTTGGTCACTCTGAGCTCAATATGAAGATGCATTACTGAGTGGGCCCAGTGATACCTCTCCGTCATACGGAGTGACAAATCCCAGTCTCGATCCATGTCAACCCAACAGACACTTTCGGAGATACCTGTAGTGCACCTTTATTGTCACCCAGTTACGTTGTGACGTTTGGTACACCCAAAGCACTCCTACGGTATCCGGGAGTTACACGATCTCATGGTCTAAGGAAAGAATACTTGACATTGGAAAACTCTAGCAAACGAACTACACGATCTTGTGCTATGTTTAGGATTGGGTCTTGTCCATCACATCATTCTCCTAATGATGTGATCTCGTTATCAATGACATCCAATGTCCATAGCCAGGAAACCATGACTATCTGTTGATCAACGAGCTAGTCAACTAGAGGCTTACTAGGGACATGTTGGTGTCTATTATTCACACATGTATTACGATTTCCGGATAACACAATTATAGCATGAATAAAGACAATTATCATGAACAAGGAAATATAATAATAATGCTTTTATTATTGCCTCTAGGGCATATTTCCAACACACCAAGCATATAAGAATCTCACAAACAACAATAAGATAAGAAACATCACAAGCATATAAGTATCATAGCATCGAGAACCGCCACAATGTGCCCGAAAGGCTTAAGTGCCAGGACGTCGAGCACCGCGGAGGTCGTCACCGCCAAGACCGCCGAAGCTCACGTCGTCACTGCTAGCGGCAGCGCTACCGCCAAGACCGCCTCCGCCTCCGTGGATTGGAGTGGTCGGGCTCCGTGTCTCGGGAGTGCTGCGAAGACCACCGCCAACGGTAGATCCACCTGTTCCCTGGATGTTGAAAATACATATTAACGGAATATAAGACTGTGTTGAAAGGCATGACATGCTTTGGGTGAATTGATTGGGGATGAACTAACCGGCGAGGGGCCAGCGTTCTGTGCCACAAACTCCTCAAAGGTCAGCAGCACTGGTTGTGCTGGAGGTTCTGCTGGCTGTAACGGAGGACTCCTGCCGGCCGCCATTTCCTGAAAAGCCAGCTGCATCTGGCGATCCCTCTGCACTTGGTGTTCATAAAGCCTCTAATGCCACGCCATGGTCTCCTGGCGTGTGTACTCCAGGTAGGCCTACGGTATGACATGATGGAACTCATAAAACTACTAAATGCGGAAAATAAAGTGAGCAATGAAGATAAGAGGGAAAATACTTACAGATTGTTGCTCCTGAAAGAGGGACTGTGCACTGGTCACTGGCTGGCTCATGCGCTGGCTCAGGCTCGGGTCGATCTGACGGAGCTGTGTGTAGGAGATAGTAGGAGTGATCACAGCATCGAGAACCGCCTCCCGACCGTGCTCCTTGGGCCCCATGCTCACCACCGCCCTCTCGTCTAGATCCGCCGCAATGGGGTCAGGTGTGTCAGGATGTAACTTCAGATACGCTTCGGAGTAGGACTTCTTCCTCCCCGCGGTCTTCTTGCTGTAGTACTTGGACTCGCCAGGCTTGGGGTCCTTCCGCGTATGGGCGATCTCCCATGCCTGCATGTGTGAGAGCGGCCGCTTCAGTTTCTCCTCCTACACCACCAAACAGAGGTTAGTTATACATAAGAAAGTGATGGTAAATAGAAGAAGAAGAATGTTTAATGGGGTTAGTCATACATTAACAGCCTTGTGGAGATAGTGTTTTCGGTTTCCCTGAGCATGTACTCCCTCCTTCCCTCGGTTAGCCTTGTTTTTGACTCTCATAGACGCCCAGGGCCTAGCCTCATCACACCAAAGATCCACCAATGCCACCCAGGACTCGTCTTTTCCATAACACCAATTTGGACGCACCTACATAATGAAAGCATAATGGCATGTCAACACGAAACGGTGAAATGTACCACAAGGTAATGAAAGCATAATGAAAAATCTTGTATACTTACCTTCAAGAACTCGTCCCTCTCCAAGGTAATGCCCATCCTCTGCGCGTCTTCCTTGGTCATCTTCACACCAAGATAGTCGTGATGGTATGTCGAGATGGCCACATAGCGCACCTCGTACTGCATCTGGCGGGCCTTCTTCTTACATTGGCGCAGCACGATCTGGTCCGCTCTGGCCCTGTGCTCCGGAAGAACTCGATAGAATTTCTACAATCATGCATGAAACAAGAATGGAAGAAGCCATGAGTTAAATCATTCATGAAGCTAGAATGGACTTGTGCTTCTGAAGAGAACTCACCCAGAAAGTGGTGATCACGGCCTTGGCATGGGTCCCATGGTCCGCGTGGAGGGCCGCTTCCTAGTGCTCCCAGCTCGTGGCCAAGACCCGATGGTCCGGGTGCCTGACTGGATCCGGATAGTACAACCCCGGCCAGTGTAGCTTCAGCAAGACGGTGATTAGGCCGTGGAATACGGACCCCTTTAGAATATATCCAGTTGCTGCAAAAGAATGAACTATTAGCATATGACAAGCAAAATAAATAACAACCGGAATGAGCATGTGACAAGCAAAATAATGAAATTATTGTAAAGTGGCACTTACTCTTTCCCCGTGGGCTCAATGAGCCACTTCTGCTCCTCAGTAGCAGGAACCTGCTTTGGTAGCTTTGCGTTACCACGTAGCCATCCCTTGTTGTCAACCCCCTCCCCGCCACCACCATCATCCCCGCCACCACCATCATCCCCGCCACCACCCTCCTCCTCGC
>NC_041383.1:53983776-53985098 GCF_002162155.2 Triticum dicoccoides
CCACCTCCTCCTCGCCTGCCTCATCCTCCTCCTCCTCGCTAAAGGAGGGTACCTCACTAGAGGAGGGCCTCGAAGACAACACCCCTAAGTCGGTGAGGGTGCGCTCTTTCTGGCCGCGACCCCCTGTAGTGGCTCTCCCCCCACCACCTCTCCCTCTAGGGGCTCTCCCCCGCCCCCTCCTCCTCTAAGGGCACCTCTCCCTCGACCTCCTTGTGAGGAGTCATCGTCAAGTAGCCGGGGGGGGAGGATTACGTGCTCGACCACTCCGACTAGGCAGGCCGACGACCTTGCGTAGGAAACCCACGCCGTCGGCCTTCCCCTTGCCCATGTTCCACGAACTTGCATTGAAAAGAGAATACGCAATTAGTAAATTAATGAAATGAAGGAAAAAGCATGAGAATAAACACATTAATAAAAATGCATAAAAAGGCATATTCCTAAACTATAGAAAAAAAGACTTGAAACGTACATCTGCTAGAAACCATATGAATCATCACTGTTGTAACCTCTTTCTCAGTCTGTCTCATCATCACGCTACAGGGTTAGGCGGGATGGGGGCCCTAGGAGGGTAGCAATGCCACCGGAGCGTCGCACCAGGACCTCATACATGTCGTACAATGTGGTGGCATGTCCGAAGAGGTGGCACGCGTCTCCGGGGTGTGCCCCCCCCCCTCACGGACGGCGATGACACGGTAGTAGATGTTCTGCGGTAACGATGTCGCGTGAATATATATAAATAGTCAGAGCGCGATAAAATCATGAGTTTTTTACATGACGTGGGCACGTGTGCTATAGGACTGATGGTAATTTTTCATAATTTTTGGTGATGGAGAAGTATGTGAACACTTCCCTCTACACGGATTGCTCTTCGCGTGTCTACGACTGTGGCCGGCGGCCTCCGGGGGCTAACATGCCACCAAATCTTGCGTAGGCGGCCTCTCACAAGTCTGGAAGTGTTGTGGCGGTTGCAAACGCCCGACACGCGTCTTCGGGGTGTGCCCCCCTCACGGACGGCGCCGCCGCCGGCACCTAGAGGGGGGAAACGGACGAGTCGGGTCTACACGGAGGGGATATTGCTGTGGCTTTGGCCCGGATATTGCTCCAAAGTGTTCCTATGGGCTGACCTAACACAACCGGGTGGAGAGTTCCACTGGTCAAAGCCCGTTCGTGCAAAGTCAATGGGCTAGATGCCGTGGTCAAACACTACAGGGTTAGGCGGGACGGGGGCCCCGGGGGGTAGCAATGCCACCCGAGCGTCGCACCGGGCCCTCATACATGCGGGGTGGTGTGGTGGCATGTCCGAAGAGGCGGCACGCATCTCC
>NC_041383.1:53986002-53988348 GCF_002162155.2 Triticum dicoccoides
GTCTCCAGGGTGTGCCCCCCCTCACGGACGGCGCCACCGCCGGCACCTGGAGGGCGGAAATGGACGAGTCGGGTCTACACGGAGGGGATATTGCTGTGGCTTTGGCCTGGATATTGCTCCAAAGTGTTCCTATGGGCTGACCTAACACAATCGGGTGGAGATTTCCACTAGTCAAAGCCCGTCCGTGTAAAGTCAAAGGGCTAGATGCCGTGGTCAAACGCTATAGGGTTAGGCGGGACGGGGGCCCTGGGGGGGGGGGTAGCAATGCCACCCGAGCGTCGCACCAGGCCCTCATACATGCGGGGTGGTGCGGTGGCATGTCCGAAGAGGCGGCACGCGTCTCCGGGGTGTGCCCCCCCTCCAAGTGACGGCGGGACTGCCTTGCGTGCAGGGGGGCACACCGCGGAGCCCCAAGACGGGCGTCTACGCATGCCTGAACACTTTCACATATGCATCAGGACCCATGCGATGTTTCGGTGACATAGCTACACCCCGAATCCCCCAACCAACCAGAATTCCCTCCGTGTCGACCGTTTCCCCCCTCCGTGACACGTCGATAGCAACGTTCGTAACGGGAGGGCAATCGATATACAATCAGGGTATGTTTTTTTAGATAAGGCATAATTATCTTATGCAAAAACAAAAACTAAAATAAAGTAAAAATCAGAAAATAAAGTAAAAATAAAAAAACAAGTATGCCAACGGCACACGTAGGTGCAGTCCCACGGATCGATGACGTGGCGTGGCACACAGATCCATGACGTGGCAGAGGGGCCTATGCCGACGACCATACCATAGGCATATCTTTGCCATAGGTAGTATAAAAAAAATTAAAAATAAAATAAATAAATGTATGCCGACGGCTAGGCCGTCGGCATATCTTTGCACACACGAAGGTGCAGTCCCACGGATTGATGACGTGGCGTAGCACACGGATCGACGACGTGGCAGAGGGGTATGGGCCAGGTCTATGCCGACGGCTATGCCGTCGGCATAGGTCTGGCACAGATATGCCGACGGCCGCCGTTACCACCCGTCGGCGTAGGCTCAACGCCGTCAAACGGTCAGCGCTGACCTTGTAGCTGGGCACGGGCTATGCCGACGGCTGCTCCTATGCCGACGGGCCCCGTAGGCGTATCTCGAGCGGTCCCGACGGCCTCGTCTATGCCGGCGGCCCCGTCGGCATATATGGATTTATGCCGACGGCTTTTCTACGCCTACGGCCTGCCCTTGGCCGTCGGCATAGCTCCATTTATGCCGACGGGCGCCGTCGGCATAGATTTGGCCGTCGGCAAACCAAGTTTTTCTGGTAGTGCAGCGTCGATGGGCATCATCTGCAAATTGAACAGCAAGGTCATGCCTCCATATGAGGCCTCAACAATCACCTTGCCGTCCAGAACGCCCGCTGCAGAATACGTTGGATTTCACAATTTTAAAGTTCTTTGTGTTCCGGTTATGCTAAACCCTAATCAATAAAGCTTGGCTGATGATATTTTTTGTAAAACGTGTTCATTGGTGAAATGCTTGTCACAGCATGGAGTAGTGTTGCAGAATCAAACGTTGTCTAAGAAAAGGTTGTGAAGGCTAATACTAAACAATAGTGCAGCTCTATTTTTGAAATTGTTCATTGATTTGTAGCTGCAATAGACGAATTCAAATGATCTCCTCTTATATCTGAACACTAATCATTTATCTCAGAAATGAAGTGGATCAGTGTATTTATTTTTATTACTGCACAGGCTATGCTTCTTTTCACCAAATAACATTTTTCTACTATATAAGAGCGCCACAACTGCCAAGCTGCCTTTGTATGAGGTACATTCAGTTTTCAGGTTGTAAGATATGAGTCCTTCACATGCATGGAAGAAACAGGAAAACTGGAAGACCACAAACACAATCGGTGTCACACTATTAGAACTAACCTGTGAATCTAATCTTGTAAAATCAATACATGTATAAACCTTATGACTGAAAGAAGGGACATATAGCAGAACTAACAGTGTTTGGGCAATGAGAAAAAAAGACATGAGACATGATCCAAGGCGCATTATGCTTTCCAACTCTAGTATTACTATTTCTTTAAACACTGTTATTGTAATAGAGAACATGAAATATTGATTATATGTAACTTTAGGCCATCGGTTGGTCCTCTGACTTTTTTTAGAACACTTACACTGTTGACTACTGAAATTTATTCTGAAAGGGCCTAGAAGTTTGATATTTATCAAGCACCAAACATTTAGAACATTCCGAGAACAATTATAGTACAATGTCGTAGGTCCCCTGTACGATCCATTGGATTCACAGGCAGGAAAATCCACTAAATAGTTGATAAATAGTACAAAG
>NC_041383.1:53988600-54003551 GCF_002162155.2 Triticum dicoccoides
ATGTTACTCATTACAAAACTGGCCCTTCCACGCCTGATCATAAAAAATGTGCATCGATTTATTATTCTTTTAGCATCCAAACAACCACATTATCAAATCATACCTACACCACATGCGAATACATGATTTATAATTTGCAGAAGCATATAAATATATATTGATTGCAAAAACATACCTACACCACATGCTTCTTCAAACTTCCCAATATCCAAGGATTCAGGGCCGACGGTGCAGCATCTAGCTGTGCAGGGTTCTTAGTTAGTAAGAAACACTTCAGATTCACAGCATAAGGAAACATAACAAATTCTTTGCTCAACTCCCAGAAAAAAAACAGATAATGCAAACTGTCTATTGAAAGTGAATTGAAAAATGAACAGGCGGCAGATATACTTTCATTGAAACGACTACCTAATAAGAGCAAGACGATCGACAAGTGCATTTGTTGGGTATTTCGTAGCAACCTCTATCCTCCGCTCTCGCATGCCACGTCGGATAGAAAGAGTAATGAGACCTAGTGATTAGTGGGGCTTACTGGACAGAAAGAGAATAGTATGATTCCCAGTTTGATCAGAAAAGAAGTAGAAGATCAATATGTTAGTTGAGGTACAGTATGAGGCACACCGCCGTGAGCGCCACCATGAGCTCCAGCGTCTCACCGGAGCTGCAGCAGGTGTACTGTCGCGGGCGAGCATGCCGATGAGACGACGAAGTCCACTGCAGCAGGTGTACCGTCTACCTCAAATCAACAGAATCAAAAGGAATTTTGAAATGATTTGATTCTACATAATCAACTTCCATGGATCAAATGCATATAGTATAATCTAATGTTATTTGCGAAACCTTTTGAACTACCAACTACTGAGTTGCATCCAAGCACGAAACTTCCTTGATAGTTTCGGTTCCATGTAGTTGGGCCAAACTTCAATCAAAAGTTTGTTCAACCCCTCCCAAGGATCTATTGGAGTTGTAAGGTACAATAGAGGTAAAATGAGCATGACTATCTCCATAAACAAACAATAACGTAAATAGAGCAAGGGAACAGCACATACTGTACTGTTGTGTTCAGTATATGGTGCTTCCATCTTTTGTTCAAATCTTCTACAACCCCATACTGCATCACGGATACAAAAGGGTGAGAACTAAGAAGACAAACGGAACCATTAGGGGCCCAGATAAAATGTTGTTTGCTGCTAATCTCACTTTCAAAATCATTATTAGCACTTAACAAAACGAAACATATCAGAATTTCCTAACAAATAAAAAGATATAGTTCACACTCTGTTTCTCTTTCAGAAATTACAAAGTATCATGTGAATGCCCAAGATGAGACATTATACATGCTATACTAAAAGTAAGATGGCATCAAACGAGCTATGAATCCATTTATGATCTGACCAATACAGGGGAAAGAAACAACAGCTACCTGAATGATCGCCCAGACGGCGGCCGCGAGGGGCACCCAGTTAGACAATGGCACGACCCATCACTCAACGAACCACGCGAAGAGGCCGAGCAGGATTAATTTTCTTGGAAGATACTGACTTGTCAAAAGTCAGATGCCATGACCAGATCTTGCCATCTTCAGATACCGATGCTAGATATGTCATCGTCCCTTGATACATGTTCTGGTTCGACTCTATATCAAGAAATTATTGAGTGTGAAGATTGCACATGTGCGAAATCCTGAGATTGTTTGCCGATGTTACAAAAAATAGATTCTAACTGCCAGATCGTAGTAGCAAGAAAAGGGAAAAGATAAAGAACAGAAATAATTCACCTGCCCTCCACAAGATCAGGTCGGCGCCGTTCTGCTGCATGAGCGACAGTAGCGCGTCCCGCACCGGCCGGAGCAGATCCCGCCATCCCGCTCCCACAATTTCTTTATATGGGTAGGGATGGTTCAGAACATTTTTCTCGAATACGCATGAGCATGTGTATCATATATTAAAGAATAAGCGGCAAAGAAGCCGGATACAACGCCTTTCGGCTATTACAATGCCAAACACAGGAATTAGCAAACACACCCACCACGCGTACTAAAATACTTGCTTCACCTAGGCCAACGTCATGCCGATGGCGATGGGGCAAGCCACAGAGCAACCGAGCCGCGTCACAACTGCCGTCGAAGACCTCTACAACAAGACCAAAACTGAAGACCAACACAGACCAACGTACCCCACCCATTGCGCCAAGAAGAAGTTGGCAAGTGGATGGCAGGGCCTGGACGGACCTAGAGACAACATCAAGGGATGGTTCAGAACATTCAGAGTGGCCATGCCCGCAGAAGATTTTGATTTCCTCAGAGCGATGATTAACCTAGCCAGCTAGCCATTTTCAGGCTTGGGACTAAAGCTTCAGAAAATCTCCAAGGATCCGTGATTCGAAGGTTATGTTCTCAAGACAGATTTGCATCGGTTTTTAGGAGATTCACATCAGATTTCAAACTAAGAATCTCATAGGTCATCCCCACGCTGAGCAGAGCACTACTCACCAGTGACGAGATCGAACGCAGATGGAGGCGCAGGAGCGGGAGCACGGAGATCCCAACCAGGAGCACAACCCTCCTTCCGAGTCCCCTCCCGGAGTATGAGCAGCGAGACAGAGACACACGGGCAGAGGTCCCTGCTGCTGCAGACGAGGCCGAGGTCGGAGGCGGTGACGTCGCCTGTCAGGGGTGGAGAACCTCTCTCCCGTCGCGGCCCCCCTTCCGCTGCCGTACTCGAGGAAGAAAGGGAGAGGCGGAGTGCTAGATATAGGCTAGGGCAGGGGAACGGGGAGGAGAAGACGAGAGAAATGGCTGAGGCGGCGGCAGCGGAGGCTTTGGAGGTTGCGTGCGAGAGCTGATGTGACGATGTGGGGCAAAAGAAAAGTAGAGGTTACCTTCCAAGGGAAGGAAGGGATCCATCGCTAGTTTCTTTTTACTTTGACATAGTAAAGACGGGGACGAGCGATGGGTGCCTGATGGATGTAACTTTTTGTCGTACATGCGAACGCGCGAGGAGGCACCATTGATGCGCACGTTAATGTTTTGGATTCATTGATCCCGATATACTCAACAGGGAGCTGCCATTCCAAATCAGTCTGACCTCCTCCTAGTGGTCCAACTAGAACAACTGAATTTTGTACAATCAATCTCCTCAGCGAGGTTAGCATCAAAAGGTGCTTCAACTCCAGAGGTGGGCACTTGTCCAGTGTCAGCGTCTCTATACCCGTTTCTTTATCAGAAACTAACACTTGCTCTAAGCTGTGCAGATCACCCTTTCCAATAATTTCCAATTTTGCTTCATTGAATGATTTTGAGTATGCAAACTTCTCCAGTAGCTTTACACATTTCATCCTGACAGAACACAGATTTTCAATCCAGGAGATGGGAATTACTGACGATAATTCTGGACAGTCTAGTACCTGAAGCTCTTGTAGTTTGGGAAACCAATTTAGGGAAACAATGTGGTTTGAGAAAGGAAACCCCAAGAGTTTCGGGCAATCTCTAATAATCAGCACTTGCAATAGAGGGAGCATATGAGTATCCGGTGGCAACAAGTCTCCAACCAGGGAAGACTCTTGTTCAGCTGGGTAAATCCAATTTTCAAAACTTCCTAGTGAAATGAGTTCAAGCTTTATTAGCATGCAAAAACTTTTCTCCACGATAACATCTTTCAATCCAGCAATATTCTTCAACCTCAATTCACGAAGATCCCACGCCTTCCCTAAAGAAGGAAAAACGTCCCAAGAAACACCATCAAGCCAAAAAGATTGTAGAGCTTCAACAGCGAACTCATCACCATGCCATGTTGGACAAGAAGGACCTCCGTGCCCTCTAATGCACAACACTTGAAGATCTCCATGTGGTTGAAGGCTCTCAAGAACCGCTACTTCCACACTAGGCTCAACACAAGTTCTCTTACTATCCCAGTCCAATGTTAACCTCCCCAAGTATTTTTTTTCTCCAACAGTTTTGCCTGAGCTGCTTCTTCTACTGTATCTACCTTCTCAAGGTTGTAGATGCCAAGCTCCCTTAGCTTGGTCAAGTGCTCTAGTTGCTTTGGTTCAAACCCTTCACTTTTTTTGTTGACTTGAAATACCTTTAACTCTTCTAAAAGTTTAAGTTTGCCCACATTCTGAATATCATAGTGAAGCTGATCATTGCTTGGGACATAAAAATGGCACAAGTTGACAAGGTTGCTCATGTCTTCAGGCAAATCATGACTGCCATACCAGAACCCAAGATTTAGAATCCTTAAATTATACTCCCTCCGTTCCTTGGTATAAGGCGTATAGATTTTTGAGAAAAAGTCCGAAATATAAGGTGTATTTCCTTGCACCACTCATTTGGACAACTTTTTAAGGGATTTGATTACATTTCCTTACATAGAGCAAGATCCTCTATTTTCTCATGTCAATTAGTCAGGTGTAGTCTCGCCCAAAACTTGTGAAATTTTTCCTCCATGTGCGTTCTTTAATTTCCGTGCCAAAAACTATACACCCTATATTTAGGAACGGAGGGAGTAAAATTTAGAGATGTTAGGTGGCAAATGCATATCTCTATTCCATGTCCCTAACCATAGGCATCGTAGGTGGACAAGTCCTGAAAAGTTATGTAACATGGATTCCACAGGACAAACCAGGCTGGGCAAACGAAGAACACGAAGAGCGTTCGCTTCCCCAAAGAAATCACCAAATATCTTGACAAAACCTTCATCCACTTTTCCAAATAACATCAATGTTTGCAAATCTCGAACCTTAAATCCTGTCTTCAGTTCTTCCAAGTCACTCTTTAATTTTTCACCAAACACTGCATGATATTCACCTAAGTCCTCTGTGCTTATAGACAAGTGGTGGGTGGTTGGTTGAATCTCTACCGATCCAACACTAGGGAGACGTAAACTGAAACAATCATGGGCTGCAACCTTCAATGCCAATTCATGCAGTAGGTCATGCATAACATAATACATACCACCATAATTTTCCTCTTCTCTGAAAAATCCATGGATGACTAACTCCTTTAAATTTCTCAAACCTATGTCTTCAAGTGTTTGATTTTGACCAAGTATCAAAATATCTAGTCCAATCCACAAGCTGATGAGCTCATAACTTCTGAAACGGTAATCTTCAGGAAACAATGCTGAATAGGAAAAACACTGTTGCAGATGGAAAGGGAGAAAATCATAGCTAAGCTTCAAGGCAGGCATAATTCCATTGTCACCAGTCTGCTTCGCCCATTCTTTACTTCTTAGTACCCTTCTCCAATGAGGCAAACTGAGGTCTTTACTCAGCAATCTACCAACGGTCTTTGCTGCAAGAGGGGAGCCCTTTAGCTTTCCGATTATCTCATCTCCTGTGCCAAGCAAATGAAGTTTATCTCTTGGATATTGCTCAGCATCAAAGACATATACAAGGAATAACTTCCTAAACTCTCCGAGTTCTAAACCATTCAGTTCTTTTGGCTCTTCAGCTTTCTTAACCTGATCTGCTATTTCCTTTTGCCGAGTTGTGACTAGAATCATGGAACCCTTTTCTTGTGACTTGCCAAGTATCAACAATAGTTTTTTCCAGTCATCCACATCAGTAAACTGCCATATATCATCCAATACAAGTAAGAACCTTTTGTGTCTCAGTCTGTGTTCAATCAGCTCTTGTGTTGTACTACACCCATTTTCACCTTCAACGGGAAGGGTATCTCTCTTAATCTGTTCTAGCACCTTATCCAGGTTGAAACTGAATGACACACAAATCCAAATCCTGACCGGAAAATGATTGTGCACTTGTTGGTTGTTATATATGTGTTGTATCAAAGTTGTCTTCCCCATTCCGCCTGGACCAACAACCGGAAGCACGGTTAGACCCTTGTCACAGTATTGACCCTTGGTGATATCATGTATGATGCTAGTCATGGCACGGTCCCTTCCGTACAGTTTTGGCTCGGCACTCTGAGGTGTGGTGGTGGGACGATGCTGCGCAATGTCTAAGACAATTCTAGCACCACAACTTTGCAGAATCTTGTTAACCTCATTACGCATAGGCTGCAGTTTATCTACAATGTCCTTCATTCTTTGGGAGAAATCAACCCTATTAAACTCAAGCTCATTGCCACGATCGTCATCACCAACATGTGGATGCGGGGAGGATGAGCAAGGGAGGAGTTTACTGAGCTTGGGTACGCATCCACTAATATCCTGATTGGCGTTGGGCGTTGAGGAGGAATTGTTGTGTGACCTCTGCCGGCGCTTAGCACACTGCCAAGCGCAACCGTTGACCAGTTTACCAACAACTTTGGCAGTGTGGCGAGCATTGAAGGCAAGGTTGCGGACGCAACCCTTGCCGTGCTTGTGGGCAGCATCGCAAGTGCCATGGAGCTGGTCATGGATGCGGAAATAGTCCAGCTCGTCCAGCAAGTCTTCCGCATTCTGCGCCGATTCCTGCAGCTTCTGCAGCAGCATCTCCATTGCCGGGCCTCTGAGTTCCTTGTGGGCAGCTTGCTCAAGCATGGCCTTCACGAGCAACAATTCCGTGCCGAGGGCCTCGACGTTGGTACCAAAGTTCTTGGTGGCTGCCCAAGCCCCAGCACGCCGTCGGCAACGGGGGCTAGCGCCTTGCCCACCACCCATTGCGCCACGCGGAGCGCCGCGTACATCCCCATCTGATGCAGGGATGTACGACCTGCATCGATCCAGAAGCCAAAGGGGAATCCAGTTATTCGTACATATATGCATGCATTGATTGTTGTCACTATTAAAAAGACATCCTAGAAAAGATACCAGTACAGATTGTATAGGCTAGCTGCAAATTAAAGGAGAGGAGTATGTAGTACGTACGTTGATATGCGCACACCAGGCGCGGGTGATGGATGCCGGCTGCTGAGGAGGCCTAGCTAGCTGCAAAAAGGTCTACCAGTCAGGCCTGCAGGAACACCTTAACAGAGAGGGAGGGAGATCTGAGTTTGGTACCTGTAGCTGTCCGGCGGCCGTGTCGCTGGTCCAGATCCAGGAGCCACTGTCGCCGCGGTGACGGGAGAGAAGGCGAGGAAATGGCACTGCAGGGAGGGGCAGGGAGAAGGCGACAGGAGCTGTGTTGCTGGCCGGCGAGGCGAATAGAAGAGCAGCAGGACCAGGGAGGGGCGAGCAAGGTGCCTACGAGTGATTTACTAGTATCAATGGGCTAGCTGCACTTGTCACACAGATTTAAAAACATAGATGAGGGGCCCAATCCCCAGCACGCCATCCGCAACGGTTGGCCTCGAAGGCCATCCTCTGACCAGATACACGGATAGACGACGTATGTATGATAAACTAAAGGGCTGTTTGGTTTGAGACTAAGGGGCTGTTTGGTTCTAGGCCTAACCATGCCACACTTTGCCATACAATGTTGCCACACTTGCCTAAGGTTAGCTCTTCAAAATGAGAGCCACAAGTTGGCAAGCCTAAGAGAATCTTGCTACACTTTTTGAGTGTATGTGATGTGGGGCTTGAACCAAACATCCACTCAAGTTGGTCAAACTTGCCTAACCTTAGGTGTGGCAACCTTAGGCAAACTTAGTCTCGAACCTTTCTAATTTTTTCCCTCCCACCCTCTCTCACCAGATACCAGCAGCTGGAAGGTAATGCTCCCACCAGATCTTATCAACTAAAAAAATCGCTGCCAGCAAAGCATCCCTGGAGCTAATGCACTCAGTTTGGACCCTGTTTAGCTAATTTTATTCCGTACTGAACTGCCGGCCTTTGTTGGTTTCCTGGTCCATGCATGAATGTAAACCTGCTCCACATGATACCATCACCTAATATGGTTTCACTCTAACCAAGTTGGCATCATATATATTGGAAGATAAAGTAAAATAACAAAAGATAAATTAAGACATGGGTACCAAGAGTAGCTTGGTCTGATACATCCAGTCTTACTAGCCAATGACACTGACATTTTTGTCTTCTCAAATTTCAATTGAATTCAAGCCAGCGCCTTGGTGTGTTAGGTTAGCTAGCTTGCTGTTCAGACAAGTTGAACTATTTTTGTATATACAGAGGCACATCAATATAAAGCTGCTAAGCAAAACCAGCATTGAATGGATGGGCTATCCCTATCAAGCTATGCAAGATTGCACTTTTGTTCGCACTCCACCAAAACACTGAGAGAATAATGATGCAGCCCCTATTTTCCGAAGAAATTGTACCCGAACGAGAGTGTAGGTGGAGGAACGGTACCGGCGGCGGTAGGGAGGGCAACGGGGAAGTGGGAGCCAACGGTGACAGAGATTCCATCGGTGGCGACGTCCACCCTCTCGGCGCCGAGTGTTGTGAGTGAGGGCGTGCAGAGCTCGCCGCCGGCCATGGCTGTAGGCATGGGGCTTGACCTGAAACCATGCATAGTTCTTTTAGGAAGGGGACGACAGTTTAGAGAAGATTAATGTAATTTTATTTTCGAGAGAGAGAAGTAGAGAGTTGTAATCTAAATTTTACCTGAGTGTAGCTACCAACAGTACATGATGCCTGACTGAAATATGTAAAAGATCAATCAGAGCGAGACACTTACAGTTCCACCACCTGCTAGGCAAGTTTTGCATATAAACAGTTGGGGACAGCAAATAAAACCCCGGCATTAATTGATCCTGATTCGCTGTTGACTGATCAACAAAATGCACTGCTTTGTAGTAATGGGCAGCCATTGGAACATAAAAAAAGTACTCACAGGTCTCTGGAATAAAGATTACATAAAGTAGCGCTAAGAGTAAACAAAGAGCAGCATGGCTACGGAGACGGGAGCCAGCCACAGTAAGGAAGAGAGGGCTTGATGTAAACATTATTATTTGATATATAAAGCCCTTTTTCCTGTAAAAATAAATAAGATAAGGAGTAAGTGATTGTCTAGTAATAACTGGGCTAGCTGCACTTGTCACACGGATTAGAAAAAAGTGCCAGGGGGTTTTCATCAGCTACAAACAAAGTGCTAATCAATACTACTACAAACTACTCCCATCATCCCAGAATACTCTTTTTTTTGCGGGGATCATCCCATAACATATACATTGATATACAAGCTGCGTAAACGTGGAGTCTGAAGCAAGCGAATGGGCTCCTTCAGTGTCAAGGTCTCTAGTGATATACTGCTAGTGAACTGACGGATCCTCAGTTATGGTGCCCCTGAACAAGTGATCAAGCTCAGGACGGACGGTCCAGTGACCTGCTTGTGCCAAAGATGCATATGTCCATCTATACATCTTGCGCTGGTGGTGTTGCGGTCTTCAAGGCACAAGCACATGCCATCCGGACGGAGGACTGGAAGACGGGGCGCCTTCGTCCGTTGCTCGCCGTTGGGCGTCTCCTCGCCGTCGCCGCCGTCTGAGGTCGGGAGCAGAGGAGGGAGGAATGGGTTGGCTCATTGAAGGGCCCGGCTACACAACTCAAAAAAGAGAAAAAAAGGCCACTAGGATCCACAGAAGAAAAACAATTAACACTAGTGCCTTGCATTCCCTCTAGACAAGAAAATCGAAAAACCCCTCCACCTGCTTGGCCTATCAAGCATGTGGATGTGGGTGCCTGCTGCTGCACTCCCGTGAACCAGCCGAGGGATATTTTCGTCCAAAGCAGTCTCGCAATGCTTATAGACACTATATTTTGAAATCTAAACCAAAAACCTATGCGCGCTATAATAAGGAATGAAGGGAGGGTTGCCGAGCCTCGTCGCCGGCCATGGCCACAAGCATGGGCCTTGACCACAAAGGGGTTATGACTTTTAGAGCAGATAGCTGTAAATTTTATTTTATTAGAGAAATAGAGGGCACAAACTGAGATTAAATTCTGAGAAAAAATAGTAATTCTTGGTTTGATTTTCATTTTGAAAGCATTCAAATGATAAGCCATTTGATTGGTATATCTATCAAAAACTATGTGTGGAAATTTTCAGAACAAAATATGTCGTTGTTTGATTCGTTAGTACTATGGGTTAGGCAAAGAAATTTATTTAGGTGACACACTAAGACGCTGGGATGGCTTTAATATGCGGACGTAACAGACTCAAAAGTGCAACCTGACAAGCTAGCAACAAATTAAAACATTGCAATCAAAGAAAAAAAGAGTGCAGGATTGTTACTACAGCACAGACACGGCATTTGAAGGAAGAAAATAAAGCACCGGAACCATCATGACCATCTCTGCGCTCCTAGCTAGACCGACGGGTTCATCTCCAGTTCCATGCCGCCTGCCCCTCCGCCGTCCTCGAAAACCGTGATCAACCCGTCCAGCTTGTTCCCCGGGCCGGTCCGGACGCCCAGCGGCCTGCCCCAGCCAAAGTCGTTGCCATACACATCAAACCGCGGCGAGCCGCTCACTACCACAATGGCAGGATCCGCACCTAAGTCAGGCGCGTATCTTAAGCTGGGGTTTTTAGACCAAGCCACGAGCTCAGCTCTCACCGTCGCCTCGTCGACCGATGCCACGGCACGGTTCAGTAGCCAGGCCGTCGAGCCCAGCCGACCGTCCCCTAGAATCTCGCCGACTGGCTGCTTAGCAACCGCTCCTGCAATCGCTTTGCCCACGTAACCCTGTGGAATGCCCTTCACCCGTGTCCTGCATTCGACAGGGAGGACGAGCCTCGTCTCCCGGTCCGGCGCCAGCCCCCGGGCTCGGCACACCACTCGCCATAGGTGCGCCAGCAGGGCCTGCAACGAGGAAATGGTGGCCGTGGCCGTGCTGGCCATCTCGGCATTCGCTTTGGCCTTGAGCTTCTTTATACTCTCCGGGGAGAAGTGGATGGAGCATTCCTGCACCGGCGGGCACCCAAACCGCCTCGCCATGTCCTGCACCCTTGCAAAGGGCAGAGGGATCGGCACGGGGCAGCCCTCGTGGAACCACCTCTCCAATGGAGGCAATGGCGCCGCTGTGAATGCGTTGCCGTCATCGCTTCGGCTAATCTCCGACCATGTGTTGAAGAGGTCCCACAATGTCGTGCCGTCCGCGGCCGCGTGGCTGAGCGACATGGCGACGAAGACGCCGTCGGCGAGCTCAGTGACCTGGACGGCCAGGAGCGGCTGGCTGGGGTCGACGGCCGCGTCCGTGCTGAGCATCCCGTTGAGAGGGAAGAAAGAGGAGACAACGCGCGGGATGACCCGGAGCGGGCCGGAGATGTCGGATACGTAGACCCCGGGCGCCATGGCATGGACGAACTCGGCGCCTTCGTCCCCGCAGCAGAGCGAGATCGTCAGGCCCTGCGGGGCGCCGGCACTAGTCGCTGGCGCGACGGTGAAGCGGCCGGCAAGGGGTAGAAGCGGCCCAAGCACTACTAGGAAAAGGCCTACTAACGGCGCACCTGTTTTGGCTACTAATGGTGCATTACAGGTGCGCCATTAGTATCCCATAGGTGCGCCATTAGTATCTGGTATACTAATGGCGCACCACCATGTGGTGTGCCATTAGTAACAATTTTTTTTAATTTTTTTTGTTTCTTCTTAATCTCAGGTAACTATTTCACATATGAGATATCCAACACATATATATACAACAAGCATCCATATAACAATCATATCCAACACAGAAGTTTCATCATATATACATACATAGCCAACACATAGTTTCATCGTTACATATTACAAAAGTTTCACATTGTTCATCCAACACCGTTATCCATCAATTCACAAAAGTTTCACATTGATATAAAATAAAAACACAAATGGAAAAGAAGCACTCCATCCATGCAAGCTTTTGTGAATTAAATCAAATTTGCAAAATGATAAACAAGAAGTTAGAAGAAGAAGAAGAAGAAGAAGAAGAAGACTAGAAGAATACTAGAAGAAGAAGAACACTGGAAGAATACTAGAAGAAGAATAAGAAGAAGACTATAAGCTTATTATGTAAACTTGATCATTTTATGGTAACATAAGTAATTTTGGAGCTAACCTATAGAAAACTAAGCATATAAGCTCTAAGTTAGCATATTAGAGCCAACTTAGGTAAAATGAAGCTAACCTATGTCATTTTGGAAAAGAAAAAGAATAAGAAGAAGACTATAAACTTATTATGTAAACTTGATCATTTTGTGCTACCATAAGTAATTTTGGAGCTAACCTATAGGAAACTAAGCATATTAGAGATAACATAGGTAACTAAGTATATATATATATCATTTTGGAGATCTGACATACCTGACATAGTTCAGTGCTCATTGTTCTTCTCCTTCTTCTTCCTCAGCCTGATGCGCCAACAGCGACGAGGCGGTGGAGGCAGCTGTGGGATGTAGTCTTCTACCACAATTGGCGTGGTCATGTCGCCCAGCTGTGGGATCGCCGGTGCCACCACCGGTGCGTGGTCATTGTCAGGCACCACCACCACCGCGAGGCCACCTTCAGGCAGGACGGGCACGACCATCGCTAGGTCATCCTCAGCCACCACCATCTCTTGCCCATGGTCAGCCACCACCATCTCTTGCCTATGGTCAGACACCACCATCTCTTGCCCTTGGTCAGCCACCACCAGCGCTAGGTCATCCTCAGCCTGATGCCCATCGTCATCCTGCAGCTCCTCATTCCCACTCTGCTCCTCTTCTCCCCCACTCCAGCCCGGATCATCCTTCTTGTTGTCTTCGCTGCTGCCAGAATCGCCGCTGCTTTCGCTAAAGCCAGAATCGCTGTTGCTTTTGCTACAGCCATAATCGCTGCTGCTTTGGCTGTAGCCAGTGTCGCTGCTGCTGCTCCCATTGCCTGTCCAAATGCAACAATGACCGTTAACAATCGATGTGAGACAAAGCCAAATGTAGAGGAATAAGAAGAGGCAGAACGTACTGACATCATCATAGTCAGCGTAGCGTTTGCGACACATAGTCGCGTTGAACACCTTCACGATGAGCATGGTGGCGTCGTCGTCGTACCTGAAGAGAAGGAAGTGCCCCAGCCGCAGGTCGTAGGCACGGTAGAACTTCTCCCAGCCACGATACAAGTACATGTGGCCCTCCTTGATCACCAACTCCACATCCCACAACCTGCGAAACCCACTGCCGGCCTGTCGTAGCTTCACATTATTTGGCGGATCTTCACCCAGCATGTTCATAAAACTGTCAGGCAGCCTCTGCAGTTTGGGACAATGAGTGATGTAGCAAACAACAGATATCATAATGAGATGGGTGAAGGGGAGATCTCTCCTTTTATATACCTGCGTCATGGATGATACTGAAGTCCCAAGTATGATACTAAAGAACTCGGAAGTATCCAACTCGTACTGCGGTGTGGCAGAGCGGCGGTGGCTGCTTCCCCCCATCTCTGATAAGCAGCAGAAGAGACCAATTAGTACCCTTACAACATTATCATACAACATTATAGCAACATAAATTTTGAGCAGAAGATAATCAACTACACCAAATTTTTTGACAGCAGCTCAAGTTTTTGACAGTATTCCCCCTAATTGCAAGATGCATCATTTCTAATTAATTAGGAGAACCTACCTAGCGAGTCTCTGATTCGTTTATACCGTCAATATAAAAAATTCTACAAGAAAAAAAAGGCAGGCCAAATACTCATGTCACTTCCATTAGGGCATCATCTTCCTACAACTACTCATCTTCAGCAGCACATGATACTGCTACTGTATCTAATACAACAACATGACACTTGTTACTGTATCTAATGTTCCTACAACTACTGTATGTACTACCCTAGGGATTGGCAGTTATACTCTATTTTCAGAATACATCTACAAATATTTTCAGAATACATCTACCCTAGGGATTGGAGATTACTATGATACAAACAGCTCAGAAAAATGAATCCATCTAGCATTTCAGGTTTTGCTAGAAATACCTTTAACGAGGGATACAAATAATTTTCATTTTCATATTTTAAGAACTATAAATAAACCATCCAGTAAGTATAATCAAGGTAATCAACCATTCCCATAAAACAAGACAAGTTTTATTCAGTACTGCTAATATGGTTGGAGATTACTATGAACATGTGGCAAGACTACTTTGATAACAAGGGCCACTAGTTGGCCAGTAGTTGAACTAGCAGCTTGGCCATCACTGACGCCACACACTGCTGTGACAGCTCTCAGCAGTAACCTCCAATGCTCCGACAACCGACACAGATAACCTGTCTCAAAGATGAGCCTCAAGACAAGCTTGTTATTTCTTTTTCACAGATTTGTTTGCAAATTCTGATATGTAATAAAGATGAGCCTCAAAGATGAGCCTCCAATGCTGATTTGTTTGCCTCAAGACAAGATGAACCTCCAATGCAACAAGTAATAAAATGTTTGCAAGTTCTGATATGTAACCGGTCTTAGTAATCATGGATACTTGTAGGTGTTCTCCTGAGTATTGAGTTTTGGTTTCTGTAAAGTGCCAACTCCACAGATTTCTTTTTCACAGCTTTTATATTATTTCTAGAAGCAACACAACAGGGTTAAACACCAGAATCTTGAGTTTAATTTTTTCCTGAATTTTAGAGGCCCCACAAATTCAGTTCAGGTATTTTATACCATGTTAAAGACAGTAAAGTACAGAGGTTTAGCCCTGGTCCCTAGATTCAGTTTCCTAATCTTTTTGTTTTCTACAAAGATATTCCCAACCTTCATGATGCTGGTAAGAAAAGAGCTACTCTCTGAATCTTTTATCTATTTATACCTGTAAATTAGCACTCTGATGCTGGCCTTGACAAATGATCCCACTATGTTGTTTGCTGGAATCTGCAAAAGGATCCCACTATGTTGACAAATGATCCCACTATGTTCCTACAACTACTGTATCTACTACCCTAGGGATTGGCAGTTATACTCTATTTTCAGAATACATCTACAAATATTTTCAGAATACATCTACCCTAGGGATTGGAGAGAGAGAGGAAGGAGGAAGGAGGAGAGGTACCTGGTCGGCGGAGGGGTCGGGGTCGGGGTCGGCAAAGGGGTCGGGGTCGGGGTCCGAGCTCGTCCGGGTCCTCGCTCGCCGCGGTCGAAGGAGAGCAGGGGCCGGTGGCGGAGGAC
>NC_041383.1:54004095-54004703 GCF_002162155.2 Triticum dicoccoides
CCACAGCGGCGGCGGCGTCGCCGACGGCGTGCATGCGCGGCGGACGGAGGGGGCGGAGCAAGGGGGCGGCGGCGTACGGTTGGGGGCGGAGCGAGGGGAATAGGTGGAGTGGGCCGGGGGAGGGGGCAGAGCGAGGGGAATAGGTGGAGTGGGGGGAGGGTTAGCAATGGCGCACCTCCCCCTGGTGCGCCATTAGAAATTACTAGCCCGACTGGTCAGGTCATATTCCACCTAACCCTATCTCCATCAGAACATGCCCACTAGCTTGACTAGTCAGCACGCATCACACACACTAGGAGATCCTGGGTTCGATTCCCAGGCTCCCCATTTTTTGTTTTTATGCATTTAAAATGATGTTTGATATTTATTTGTGTTTAAATATGTTCAAACTTGTTTAAATCATAACAGTAATATTTTTTATAAAAACAGTAATAATTTTTTAAAAAATATCATCAAATTTGTTATTTGAAAATATTTATGAATATGAAAAAATATCATCAAATTTATTATTTGAAAATATCATCAAATTTGTTATTTGAAAATATAATCAAATTTGTTTTTTTTGCAATTTTAGTTGCATTCATTGGTGACGGTGGAGCGGGCCGGGG
>NC_041383.1:54005084-54010463 GCF_002162155.2 Triticum dicoccoides
CGATCGAGATGGAGGGGAGTGATGGGGAACGTAGTAATTTCAAAAAATTTCTTACGCACACGCAAGATCATGGTGATACGCAGCAACGAGAGGGGGGAGTGTATCTTCATACCCTTGAAGATCGCTTAGCGGAAGCATTTAACAACGCGGTTGATGTAGTCGTACGTCTTCACGATCCGACCGATCCAAGTACCGAACGCACGGCACCTCCGAGTTCTACACACGTTCAGCTCGATGACGTCCCTCGAACTCCGATCCAGCCGAGTGTTGAGGAAGAGTTTCGTCAGCACGACGGCGTGGTGATGATGATGATGTTCTACCGACGCAGGGCTTCGCCTAAGCTCCGCTACGATATTATCGAGGTGTAATATGGTGGAGGGGGGGCACCACACACGGCTAAGAAACGATCACGATGATCAACTTGTGTGTCATGGGGTGCCCCCCTGCCCCCGTATATAAAGGAGCCAAGGGGGAGGGGGCGGCCGGCCAGAGAGGGCGCGCCAAGGGGAGTCCTACTCCCACCGGGAGTAGGACTCCTAGTAGGACTAGGAGAAGGGGGAAAGGAGGAGGAGAGAGAAGAGGAAGGGGGGCGCCGCCCCCCTCTCCTTGTCCTATTCGGACTAGGGGGGAGGGGGCGCCGGCCAGCCCATGGCCTCCTCTCTTCTTCTCCACTAGGGCCCATGTAGGCCCATCAAGCCCCCGGGGGGTTCCGGTAACCTCCCGGTACTCCGGTAAAATCCTGATTTCACCCGGAACAATTCCGATATCCAAATATAGGCTTCCAATATATCAATCTTTATGTCTCGACCATTTCGAGACTCCTCGTCACGTCCGTGATCACATCCGGGACTCCGAACAACCTTCGGTACATCAAACTCATAAACTCATAATATAACCGTCATCGAAACCTTAAGCGTGCGGACCCTACGGGTTCGAGAACAATGTAGACATGACCGAGACACCTCTCCGGTCAATAACCAATAGCTGGACCTGGATGCCCATAATGGCTCCTACATATTCTACGAAGATCTTTATCGGTCAGACCGCATAACAACATATGTTGTTCCTTTTGTCATCGGTATGTTACTTGCCCGAGATTCGATCGTCGGCATCTCAATACCTAGTTCAATCTCGTTATCGGCAAGTCTCTTTACTCGTTCCGTAATACATCATCCCGCAACTAACTCATTAGTCACAATGCTTGCAAGGCTTATAGTGATGTGTATTACTGAGTGGGCCCAGAGATACCTCTCCGACAATCGGAGTGACAAATCCTAATCTCGAAATACGCCAACCCAACAAGTACCTTCGGAGCCACCTGAAATGCTCCTTTATAATCACCCAGTTACGTTGTGACGTTTGGTAGCACACAAAGTGTTCCTCCGGTAAACGGGAGTTGCATAATCTCATAGTTATAGGAACATGTATAAGTCATGAAGAAAGCAATAGCAGCATACTAAACGATCGGGTGCTAAGCTAACGGAATGGGTCAAGTCAATCACGTCATTCTCCTAATGAGGTGATCCCATTAATCAAATGACAACTCATGTCTATGGCTAGGAAACATAACCATCTTTGATTAACAAGCTAGTCAAGTAGAGGCATACTAGTGACAATTTGTTTGTCTATGTATTCACACATGTATTATGTTTCCGGTTAATACAATTCTAGCATGAATAATAAACATTTATCATGATATAAGGAAATATATAATACTTTATTATTGCCTTTAGGGCATATTTCCTTCAGGGAGCCGTGCGCCATTAGTAGTTATATATACTAATGGCGCCTCGGTGCGCCATTACTTGTGCGAAGGATGACGTGAGGTATTGGACGGCGCTGGCCGGAGGCTTGGGCAGGAGGACTCCATCCTGGGTGTAGCCCACGGTGATCCGGCGCAGGTCCCATGGCGTCAGGTGGAGGGTTTGAGGCTCCGGCGACACTGAGCTCTTTTGATACTCCGGCTTGACCATGCGCGTGGAGATGATCTGGACACCGCCGCCGCCTTCCATTTTGATCGCCGAGAATGTGAGTTTGAGGAGGTCGATCGTGCGTGTGTGTTCTGTGTGTTAGGTTCTAAGGGAGCCCATGTTAGCCCATGTGTGTGACAACGCACACCTCGTGGATAAGCACGTTTATTTCTTGTTTTTTTTTTCTTATTTATTTCCTATCTTTTCTGAATGTGCTTTTTAAATTTGTTCATTTTCTCCTGCAACTTGAGTGAATAAAATTTCTCATTGTCCTGAACCCACTAACATATGCCCCTCTATGATGTGGAATGTGAGAGGACGACTTTCAACGCCGTCTGCAGGTGCCCTCGCGCGGTGGCCCTTTGCAATCAGTGGCGACGAAGTGGCCTCTTGCTGATATCAGATCCATCCGCAACACCGGGCCGGAGTGGTTGTTTGCAGTTCTTGAACCCCTATGAGAGACAATGAGAATGGTGGTCTGGATGACACGCTGGCACACTTGGCATGTTTGCGACAAGATTACACCGGAGGAGGCTAGCAGACACTTCCTACTGGGCTACATCAGCTCCTTGTTATGCATCCATAAGTCCCTCATAGGTGATATACATAACGGGGAGATGGTTCTTCCTGACCCAACTGGGTTAAGGCAAGCCATGGTCCCCCGGTGCCATATCTTGACACCGTGTCAGATCCCGTGAATTTTCAGTTCTGTATGAATTTCCTCGTATTTAACCTGCATCATCCTGCGTGTCCCCCTCCCCATACTAAATAAACCGGATGACGGGGCCTCCCTTTCCTTTGGGTGCATAAGGCCGGTTTAGTCTTTATCCTTTTGAATTGTACTCCCTCCGTCCCATAATATAAGAGCGTTTTTAACACTAGTGTAGTGTAAAAAACACTTTTATATTATGAGACGGACTAGTATCTGCCGAAAATTATGTGTTAAATTTTTGAGAAAACATATTTCTTTGTTTGATTTGTTAGTATGAATTGGCAAGGGGTTAGGCAAAGCAATGTGCCTACTACGGTGGCCCACAAACTTCTTTTAAGTACATCAGATTGAACAAATCAAAACAAACATAAGTAGCAAAGATCCTTGGTAAACTAAAGGTTACGGGTACGGCAAAGATTTTTGAAGTCGCACTAGCTTCTTCTTTTCCATTTTCACATTTGTCCGACACTCTATGAGGAAACTGCAGAAGTGCAAACTTACACTAGCTAGACTAACAACAAAGGTCTGAAGAGTCACTTGACTCGCCCACCCCAATAGGTGAGAATCTAAAATCGATGAAGGTGATGTGGCTGAGGACACGCCCCCTGCAAAGCAGCTGAAAGTCAATGCTCCCACCGGATCTGATCAACTGAACAAATCACTGCCAGCAGAGCATCCCAGGGAGCAAATCCATACAAAATGGACTGGCTGCGACCTCGTGCCTGGCATTTCCACTACGCTGGAACAGCAAGATGCCATGTGGATGAACGTGGTAAGTGAATTTTAAGGTAGGCCGGAGTTTCAACAAATTAGGGAAGCAACCGATGGTGGTGACAATGGGAATACAACAGGAAGAGGCATGGAGATAGCTTTGCTATTTCGTTACATCTTTTGAGCGTAAAGAATGTTCCAAAGTTGAATTGTACTGCATGAAGTTATTCGTACCAAAATGCAATTGGATACATCATACATAACAGACTTGCTTAGTGAAGGATTTATCTTCATCTAACTTAGTTTTAGTGAACTAATATAAGTTGGCTGTAGCTACCTTAGATAGGAGTGAGCTAATGGACCCAATTCGGACCCTGTTTAGCTAATTATATTCGATACTGAAGTGCTGTCCTTCCTTGTGTTTCCTGGCCGATGCACCACCCAATCACTCAGATCATTTGTTTAACATACTCCCTTCGTCCGGAATTACTTGTTGGAGAAATGGATGTATCTAGACATATTTTAGTTCTAGATACATCCACTCTTATCCATTTTCACGACAAGTAATTCCGGACGGAGGAAGTATGTTTCACCGTAACCAAATTGGCACCATCTATAATAGAACATAAAGTAAATAAAACAAGAAAAGATAAATTAAGACAAGGGTACCAAGTTTGTTGGTCTGATACATGCAGCATTCTTATTTTTTGGAACTTGCTCGTTGCGAGCAGCAACAATGACATTTTTTACTTCTCAAATTGCTATTGATTTCGGAGCCAGCGCCTTGGCGTGTTAGGTTAGCTGGCTGCTGTTTGGCTAAGTTTGACTATTTTTATATATAAAGAGGAGGCATATCAACTTGTTAATATAGAATGGAGCCAACTAAACTAGCATTGGACTGGAAGAAATTAATCAGGTACTTATTTTGTCGTCTCGGAAAAGCTAGGGTTCGTGCCTCTCGCTGGCTCCGCCGCAGGTCCGCCTCGTCTCCGGTGGCCCTAGGGCCATGGGAGCGCGGTGGATCCTGGCAAGGACCGGTGGGAGGGCTCCGTTGTTAGTCGTTCCTTCGAGATTTGTTAGAGTTTGTGTCCTACTCAGGAAGACGAGACGGCGGCGGCTCCCTGAAGATGGAATAAAGGTCTCCCCGCCTAGTCCCCGTTCCGATGGTGCGTCTAGCATTGTTGGTGGGCGTGTGGAGGTGTGTCTCCGGCGGATCTATCCTCGGTGGATTTGCTCGGATCTGGTTGTGGTTTGTCTATGTTCGTGTGTCTTTAGGTTGGATCCTTTCGATCTATGTTATTCTTCATCAGCGGCGGTTGCTGTTCTGGTGCGCTGGTCCTACGGGGCCTTAGCACGACGACTTCCCGACTGTCTACTACAACAAGTTGTGCCCGACTCCGGCGAGGGAGGGGTGATGACGGCGGCGCGCCTTCGGCTCGCTTCAGTGATTGTAGTCGTCGCTAGGTGGTCTACGGATCTGGATGTAATTTTTATTATTTCTAGTGTTCGTTGTACTGCTATGATAGAAGATGAATATATTCAAAGTTTTCTAGCAAAAAAAAAGATACTTATTTTGTCGCTCCACCGAAACATGGAGAGATTAACAATGCTGCCCCTAATTTCCGCAAAAATCTGATGAATGAAAAGCTATAAACTCCAGTACACTAGTAGAAAAAGAGGCTTCCATACGCCCTCATTAGTCCCCAAAATAATCGAACCGCGACCAAAGGGGTCTTTAGTCGCGGTTCGGGAGGAGACCCGCGACCAACTATCTGGGCCCAGCGCGCTCGGTCGACAGCTGGCGGACGGGAGGGGCTTTAGTCCCTGTTGGCCTGGCCAACCGGGACTAAAGGTCCTCAGGCTGGCCCGAAGGCCTTTAGTCGCGGTTGGCCAGACTAACCGGGACTAAATGTTAGTCCTTTAGTCCCGGTTGGTGCCACCAACTGGTACTAATGGGATTTGAGGCATTAGTACCGGTTCACGGCA
>NC_041383.1:54010814-54017324 GCF_002162155.2 Triticum dicoccoides
CAGTTTTAGAAAAACCAAAAAAATGATGGAAATGTCAAAAAAAATAAAATAAAATAAGTTTCTCATGTGATATGTGGTCTAGTTGTTGGGAAAATTAACAAATATGAATTTCGACTTTATTTGCAAAATCTCTCTGGAATTTCTTAAAATGGGCATAACTTTTGCATACGAACTCGGATGAAAAAGTTTTTTATATGAAAAATCATCTACTCGAAAAGTTACATCCGAATTTAATCGGGGGAACCTCGTTAAACATTTTCAAAATCCTCAAAAGCCTAACAGAAAAAAAGATACGAGGCTTTTAAGATCTGGAGGGGCAAAAAAATTCAAAAAATTTCAAATTGTGGTCAAACTATGGTCAAACTAATTATTCTAGAATATTAGTGTTACTAAATAATTATTTCAGTTTTTTTAAATTTTGGTCAAACTGTGATCAAACTAATTATTCCAGAAATATTAGTGTTACTAAATAATTATTGTTTTTTAAAACAATAGTTTCAAACTCAAATAGTGAAATGTGTCACTTCATGCTCAAGCTAAATTCGTGAGGGTTAATAGAATTGACATCCTACTATTGCAAGGAAAACAACATGTGCAGACTTGGAAACGAGGGAGAAAACAACCCGAAAGTTAAGCGTGCTCAGGCTGGAGTAGTGAGAGGATGGGTGACCGTCCGGGAAGTTAGATGATTTGGAATGATGAGGGGTGATTAGAGATTAGAGGATAAATTGAGCAGTGATGAGGGGTGGTGATTAGAGATTAGAGCTTAAAATAATTCAGAAATTCGAAAATAAAAAAAAAAACTAAAAAATTCGCAAAAAAACCAGGTTTAGGGGGGCTAAAACCCTAAACCTGCGGAGGAGGCCTTTAGTCCCGGTTAGCCACGAGAACCGGGACTAAAGGTCCTCCGCCCCGACGGACTCCTGGCGCCCACGTGGACGGGACTTTAGTCGCGGTTCATAAGAGGCGCGACTAAAAGGAGGGGCCCTTTAGTCGCGCATATTTAGTCCCGGTTGCACAACCAGGATTAATGGCTTTTGCGAACCGGGACTAAAGGCCTATTCTCTACCAGTGGTAATGCCCCCAAATGGATCTGATCTGGAATGGATGCTTAGTAGCTGTGTAAGGGGAACGAAACAAGGGGCACCAAGACTCGGTATGACATACGAAGTCTTTCAAATTTTTAGTGACATCTACACACTGGCCCCAGCTGCTTACATTACTCTGATCTCTCTCTCTCTATTGGTAATCAGAGGCTAGAAATCAAAGCTCCCAGCGGATCTGATCAACGGAAGCTAATTGATGCCAAGCAGAGCCCGCGCATCCATGAAGCAAAACCAAGTCTAGTGCCGGTTGCATTGCAGTCTTCACGGCATGGCATGTGAAGGAACTTGGTAAGCGAGTTTTAAAAGGACGGACACTGGGGTCTGGCGCCTAGACTTGACTTGATCATACAATATTATTATATACTGGAGTTGGCAGAAGGCCCGGCGGCTTGATTCGCTCGAGCTCATCGGGTTCCTTCCTTGATGGCCATTACTTAATTTCTGGGGCTGGGGACAGGGAGGGGGCAGCGGAGCCACCGAGGGTGTGTTTGGTTGCGTTCTCGTCTCAACATAGTTGTTCCCTCTTCATGCATGCTCAACTCAACACCCATTTTCATGCATGCTCTTTTCATGCATGCTTTTAGTGTATTTGTGCTAAGCTAGTGTGGACTCATACACCCTTCATACACTCTACCAAACATCAAAAAGTGGGCCGAGAAGAAAACTCTTGGGCTCATGCACCCTTCATACACCCTACCAAACACACCCTGAAGCAAAGCTTGTGTGACCGGGCGGGCTCGAGCAGGGGAATGGAACGTTAAGGGGAATAAGCACAAGCACCTGGCGGGCAGGCAGGTGGATGAGAAAAAAAATTACACGCTAGACAAATACTCCCTTCGATTCTAAATGTAAGTCCTTTTAATATCTCCCTATGGACCATATACCAATGTGTATACCTGGAGCAGTATCTTCGCTTCACTGACGACTTTGCCACTCAGGGCTTCCACCCCGGCTCCCGGAAAAGTAGGATCTAGGTGATCAAGGAGGCGAGGGATCCCTTGCGCGCCGCTGGTGCCGCCGCCGGTTCCCTCTCTCTCTGGCGGCGGGAGGGAGGGGGAACCTCGGGTCTGTTCGCTAGGCGGGTGTGTGGTAGGGTTAGGGTTGGGAGAGAAGCTGCCGAGGCCGTTGTGGTGGTGTCGCGTCGGAATAAGTTTCTCCGAGCTCCGTTCGTGGTCAGGCAAGGCTTTTCCCTTCGTTTAGGAGCCAGCGGTGTTGGGGATCCCCGGATCACGTCGAGGTCGCGGGCTATGGTGGTTGGAGGTCCATCGGCACTGGCCGTTTGGATCCTCAGATGGGCGATGGAGGCAGGGAGACGAAGACCTTTCTTCTTTCTTGTTGGTATGATTTGCTGCTGCTGTTCTTCTCCTTCCTCTGCGCTGATGCTGGTGGGAGATCCTGCTTTGTCCGGGCGGATGGCCCGGCCGCGGTGCTGGATCGGTCGGATGACTCGAGTTCTCTTCCTTCCGGAAGGGACACTTTTCGCGGTACTCAAAGCCAAAGATGGCGACGACTGTTGCAGGTGTGTTGGATTGATGTCCATGCCCTCTCAGCGCTGGTGTCAAGAAAGGAGGAAGCAGCGTGGCGGCAATTGTACCGTGGTCGAAGATGACGACCTGTTTTGCGAGTGGTTGCAGATCCTTCTGCTGTAGGGGTCTTCTCTCAAGATTCAGGGATGATGACACAGGGCTCCGGAGATCTTCTTGTGTTATGGTTGTCTTAGGGTACTCTAGGTGTTCATGGTCCTTTGTGTTTGCGTTTCAGTGTGCTTGTAAGGGTCAACTACTTTGTACTGATTCGTGATTTGAATGAAAAAATTTCTCAAAAAAAATATACCAATATGTATAGACATATTATACACAGGAATCTCTAACAAGACCTATACTCCCTCCGTCCGGAAAAGTTTGTCCCTCAAATGGATGTATCTAACACCAAGTTAATGCTAGATACAACCATTTGATCTTTTCGTCCCTGAATCTGTTGTGGGTGCTCTTTAGATTTTTTTCGTTGGATTGTCTTTTCCTTTTTTACTTTTACTTTATCTGTTTTCATTTACATGTTCTTTTCCCGTTTTGGACTTTTTTAAAGAAAAATGATCAAAATCACCCGACTAATTTCTCACGGGCGTAAGCCGCCTTTGAAGTGTGCCACACGTTCCCTGCATGCTCGCTGACCCATCATTATCTCTTTCCTCCAGACCCATTCAGAAAATCATCCGCCTGATTTGTAGCAGCCGCCTTTAAATATTCATGATTCTTATATAATGTTCCCAAATTAATTAAAAGCAGTCACATTGTTTTTGAAAAAAAAAATGTTCATAGATTTAAGAAAATCACGTTTAACATTTTTTTTGTAAATTTCAACAAACCTTTACTTCCTCCGTTTGAAAAAACTTGTCCCTCAGATGGATGTAGGGAGGGAGGGAGTAGTTTTTAGGAAAAAGTCCAAAACAAACCTTGAATTTGTCGGCGAAAGTTAAATCAAACCCTGAACTCTCAATCCCTGAAATCAGCACACCAAACTCTGTTATCCCAGTCTATTTTAAACCTTGAGAGGATTTAGCCGGTATTTGCTGAACTGGGCCGGCCCATTAGCAGCGTCGCTCGCGCGCGCCCACTGCTCCTGGTTTTCTTTGTTTTTGCCTTTTTGTTTTGTTATCTTTTTTCTTTTTTACACATGTCTATTTTTTCTTTGTACCCAATATACTCCCTCCGTCCGGAAATACTTGTCATCAAAATGAATAAAATGGGATGTATCTAGATGTATTTTAGTTTTAGATACATCCCTTTTTGTCCATTTTGATGACAAGTATTTTCGGACAGAGGGAGTACATTTTTAACGCACACATAGAATATTTTTTGATAAACTTTTGATATTTTAAAATACATCATGTACATTTTTAAATTAAATGTTTTCAATTTTTTAATACATAGTTATTATTTAAGTACATGTTTACATTTTCTTAATGATAATAAACATATTGTAAAACTAAACAAACACTCTTTTGCATGGTTCAACATTTTCAAATTTGTAGACACTTTTTTCAAACACAACCCTAGTATATTCTGTTAAGTGTAAGACACAATTTTTACAACACGCAAACTTTTTGTTTACATTGTACACACAGTTTTTTTTGAAAATCTCACAAACACATTTTTTGAAACTTGTAAACATTATTGAAATGCTACATTTTTTCGAATGTATGAAACATTTTTTTGAGTTACACAAATATTATTATAAATTGTATAAACATTTGTTTGAATTTTTCCGTACTTTTTTTAAACTTGTGATATTTTTTAGATGTCACAAATATTTTCTTACAGTTTTTTCAGATTTAGAAATTTGTTCCTATTTTCAGAAAACATTCACACTTTAAAATTATGTTCAGGTTTCAGAAAATGTTTATGTTTCAAAAAGTGTTTGCACTTAAATAAAATTGTTCAGCTTTCAGAAAATAAAAGCCCGCTTCATGTCTGGTGGGCTGACCCAGACGAGTCCTTAGCCAACGATCCGAAACAAAATTCTAAAAACATTACTTTAAAATGTGGACAGGATTTTTAAAAATCAGAAACATTTTCATAGGACGTGAAGAAATTTCGAAATTCTGAACATTTTTTAGAATTGTTTTCGGAATCACAAACAATATTTAAAAATGCGAATATAATTTCAAAATTCCATAAAACATTAAAAACACCAAAGGAATTGAATTTTGTGCGAAAAATGGAAAACAACAATATTTTCTAACTTCTGAATATTTTTGAAATGCGTGAATATATTTTAAAGTTCACGTTTTTGTTGTTGTGTTATAGTGGGCCGGCCCAAATTCTGAGTAGCAGGTTATCCCCCGGGATTTTCTTATTCCCAGTGTGCCAAACAGGTCTAGGGTCCAAAATGTACCAGGATTACAAGTTCAGAGTGTCAACTTTCAGGATTCAAAATTCAGGGTTTGATTTAGCTATCGTCTACAATTTCAAGGTTTATTTTGGACTTTTTCCTAGTTTTTAAAAGTCCCATTTTTTGAAAAACAATGTAACCATTTTATAAAAAAAACAATTCACAGTTTTTCTTTAAAAGATCATACCAACTGAAAACAAGAGTAAGCGAAGAAAAAATCTGTTGAACAACGCGATATGAGAACATCAACAAGCACTAATACAGTGTCATGTGCGATGCCCCCATATTATATATGATGATAAGCCCATATACGGTGCCCTGTGCGACACTCCTCCAGTATGCACCAGGGCTATGTCTCGCCTCTGGGACGAGGCTAGTGGACCAACCTAGTACTATAGCTCCACTGAGCGGATTTTGGATGTTTCTATAGGTCGGTTTTAGAAGCTTGCGGGTAGGTTTATTCTTATATGTTGTTTCGGGCATTTTTCTTTTTTGATTCCCTTTTGTCATATTTCTTTTCTTTTTTCCCTTTTTTGCTTCTATTTTCCATTTTCAAATACATGTCGACTTTTTAAATACATGTTGTACATTTCTGTATACACGTGGAACTTCTTTTGACATACGTTCAACTCTTTTTAGTATATGATATAACTTTTTAAAATACATGTTTTAACGTTTTTTGAATATTTAAAAAATATTAAATAAACTTGAACATTTTTTAGTGGTACAAAACACTTTTTAAATTTACGTGAACATTTGTTTCACTATATAAACATTCTTTAGAAATGTCACAAACTTATTCTTGAAACACGTGAATATTTTATTAACTACCACACACATTTTTTTACATTTTATAAAAAGTATATTTCGAATCGTATGAATCACTTTTTAATATTAAACATACATTTAAAAAAAATAAAAGCCACAATTTGTTTTTTGAAACATGTGAACATTTTAAAATATACTCGCCGCGGAGGTGCATAGCAAGTGTTCGACGAAATGTATGAGCCAAATTTAATTTACTCCATTATATATAAGGGATCGGCTAGGTCCGGCCAAAACTTACTAGAGTAAGTAAACTCCACTAAGGTTTACTCCTCTATTTTTTTGAGGGACCGGTTAGAAATGCCCTAAGCTAGCCATGAAAGGCAAAGTTTATTAGGAAAACCCATCTGGGCAAGAGATCCAAGAAATTAAAGCAACAGGAGCATGAAACACCCAAGAAAGCAACATGAGCATATAAAATCCACGGATTACATACCTGCAGATAGACCAGGTATCCTTTCTTCTCCGTGGCGTCCCTTTCTCCTGTGAGGAAACAGATGACGTCTGTGGATTTGCAATGAGCTTGTAAAAGGACGAGATAGATCAGGACAACGGACGTCCCTGTCAAGCGTCCAACGGAGGGGAGACGAGTAGCAGCCGGCGTCTAGTAGGCGCTGAACTACCAATGCATGTGTCGTACCATGTGATTATAATAACCATAAAAAAATTGAATAAATGAATACATGGT
>NC_041383.1:54017655-54018766 GCF_002162155.2 Triticum dicoccoides
ATGTAATAAACACTACAATCTGCACCCCCTCGACGTCCATGGACCGGCCATTTATAAGAAAAAAGAACTCCCGTGGTATTCTTTCCATTTTTCTGTTTTATCTGTCTTTTCTCTCTCTTTATTTTTCGTTTTCAGGCATGGAGACATTTTTTTATTGTTATGAACATAGATTGCGCCATACATGATTATGTCAAAAATGTTTTTTTTTCAAAACCATAAATATTTTTGAAAAACATTTAACTTTTTGAACACATTAGCATTTTATTGAAATACACAAACACTTTCCAAAATACATAAACTTTTTGAAACATATGGACTATTTTGCAAACATGTGGCGAACAAATTTTCAAATGTATGAACATTTCTTAATATATGTATATGTATTTCAGAACAGAAATATATTTTAATAAAAAATCGATTTAATATACGGAGCTGTTTGGGCCGGCCCATTTATAGGCCTCCCAGTGTTTTCCGTGGGACTGGATGTGATTCAAAACAAAACAACAAGATTCGGTCTTGTGAAATCGATTGGGCCTAAAGGAGTTAGTATAGGCTGCGAGAGGACGATGAGAAAAATTAAAAGGAGATCGTTATGTCCGGTGGCTCTACGAGATTGTGATAGAGGTTTAAATCTATTTGGATTCGATCATCGTCCGGCGCAGCATGTCGGCCTTGACTCCACCGTGGGCGGACCTGCCGCCAGAACTGCTTCTCGACATCTCTGGCCGCCGGAACCCGTCGACTTCATTCGCTTCCATACCGTCTGCACGTCATGGCGTGGTGCAGGACTATTGCCCTCAACGCCGATGCGGCCCGTGTTCCGGCCGTGGCTCCTCATGCCATGTGACAGCATCATTGCACACTCCGTCGTCAACTTCAGGGGCGTGACTGTGATGACGTCGTCCTCACGGAGCCGCCTGGTGCATCATCGGCCGACGATAGAAAGTGGGTGGCTAGCATAGATGGCACAGCTGCATGGTTCTTGTAGAGAATTATGCAAGTCACGATATATTGATCGGGTGCAATATGCACGTATATATAAGTACAAAGGGTAGCCACGTCCTCAACTATACATGGAAGGACGAGGGCTTGTTGTACAAGAAATACACAT
>NC_041383.1:54019054-54035254 GCF_002162155.2 Triticum dicoccoides
GTGAAGCAGCACCATGGTCGACGCAAAGACTGGATCGGAACTCCTCGAAAGACGCAGAAGACAAGCCCTTGGTCATGATGTCAGCAAACTGTTGGGACGTAGGGACATGTAACACGCGTACATGACCAAGAGCTACCTGTTCCCGAACAAAGTGGATATCAATCTCAATGTGCTTGGTGCGGCGATGATGAACCGGGTTGGCGGAGAGGTAGATCGCAGAAACGTTGTCACAGCTGACGAAGCCAGGTACACTCGGCGACGACGTTGGCAACGGCGCGGTACTCCGCTTCAGCACTGGAGCGGAGACAACGGGCTGCCGCTTGGACGACCAGGAGATAAGTGATGGTCCAAGATAGACGCAATAACCAGAGGTCGAGCGGCGTGTGTCAGGGCAGCCGGCCCAATCAGCGTCAGAATAAGCCGTCAGATCCATAGATGATGAAGCCTGAAGTGACAACCCAAGATCCAAGGTGCCACGGATATAGCGCAGAATGCGCTTGACTGCGGTCCAGTGAGCATCACGAGGAGCATGCATATGAAGGCACACCTGCTGAACAGCGTACTGAAGCTCCGGACGAGTAAGAGTGAGGTACTGAAGAGCACCAACAATCGACCTGTAGAACGGAGCATCTGAAGCAGGAGAACCATCTGTGGCAGAGAGCTTGGCCTTCGTATCGACAGGTGTGGCAGCCGGTTTGCAATTAAGCATCCCGGCACGGTCCAGAAGCTCATGAGCATACTTCCGCTGATGAAGAAAGAAGCCATCTGATCGACGAATAACCTCGATCTCGAGGAAATAGTGCAGAGGACCTAAGTCCTTAATGGCAAACTCAGCACGAAGACGATCCGTGAGCTGTCGAAGAAGGGCAGTCGACCATGCTGTCAAGATGATGTCGTCGACATAGAGCAGCAGAAAAGCAGTAGCATCACCCTGGTGGTAGACAAATAGTGAAGCATGGGAGCGAGTGGAGTGGAAGCCAAGCTGAGTAAGAAATGCTGCGATGCGCTGGTACCACGCGCGGGGAGCTTGCTTGAGCCCGTACAGAGACCGAGAGAGCAAGCACACATGATCCGGAGAAGACTCATCCACGAACCCAGTCGGCTGCTGACAGAACACCTGTTCCTCAAGATGCCCATGAAGAAAAGCATTCGAAACATCCATCTGGTGCACAAGCCAGGAGCGAGAGACCGCTAGCTGAAGGACAGTCTGAATCGTCCCGGGTTTGATAACCGGGGCGAAAGTGTCGGTGAAGTCAACACCTGCTCGCTGACGAAAACACCGAACGACCCAACGGGCCTTGTGTCGGTCAAGAGTACCATCCGAATGAAACTTATGCTTGAACACCCACTTCCCGGTAATGATGTTGGCCCGAGGAGGACGGGGGACGAGCTGCCAAGTGTGATTGCGTTGCAATGCGTCAAATTCCTCCTTCATCCACTACAAAAAAATACACTTCCGTGATGATACGTGTTTGTCACGGTAGGTCGCGTTTTTTGTCATGCATGTATATCCATGACAAATTTATGTCAGAATCAAGATAGTCATACATGTGCTGTCGTAGAAGTGTTCCATGACATTACCAAAATTATCATCACGGAAGTGTCCACTTCCATGACGATAAATCGCGCGTCACAGAAGTTCTTTCGTCAAGGGTGACCGACACGTGACATCCACCGTAATGGAACACCGTTAAGCTATCGGGTCGGGTTTCGGATCCGATAACCCGTTAACAGCCCCGACCAATGGGGATTTTCCACGTGTAAAATCATCATTGGCTGGAGGAAACACGTGTCGGCTCATTGTTGGGACAGATGTCATCCACTCATTGGACGGAAGGCGCCTATGATACGTCGACACGTGGCACGGCCCAACAGAGGCCCATTCCTGTGAAAAGGCCAGCCCAGTAAAAATTAGCAGGCCAGCCCATATAAGGCCTACTTGGAAATATGCCCTAGAGGCAATAATAAATTAGTTATTATTATATTTCCTTGTTCATGATAATCGTTTATTATCCATGCTATAATTGTATTGATAGGAAACTTAGATACATGTGTGGGTACATAGACAACACCATGTCCCTAGTAAGCCTCTAGTTGACTAGCTCGTTGATCAATAGATGGTTACGGTTTCCTGACCATGGACATTGGATGTCGTTGATAACGGGATCACATCATTAGGAGAATGATGTGATGGACAAGACCCAATCCTAAGCCTAGCACAAAGATCATGTAGTTCGTATGCTAAAGCTTTTCTAATGTCAAGTATCATTTCCTTAGACCATGAGATTGTGCAACTCCCGGATACCGTAGGAATGCTTTGGGTGTACCAAACGTCACAATGTAACTGGGTGGCTATAAAGGTGCATTACAGGTATCTCCTAAAGTGTCTGTTGGGTTGGCACGAATCGAGACTGGGATTTGTCACTCCGTGTGACGGAGAGGTATCTCTGGGCCCACTCGGTAGGACATCATCATAATGTGCACAATGTGATCAAGGAGTTGATCACGGGATGATGTGTTACGGAACGAGTAAAGAGACTTGCCGGTAACGAGATTGAACAAGGTATCGGTATACTGACGATCGAATCTCGGGCAAGTACAATACCGCTAGACAAAGGGAATTGTATACGGGATTGATTGAGTCCTCGACATCGTGGTTCATCCGATGAGATCATCGTGGAACATGTGGGAGCCAACATGGGTATCCAGATCCCGCTGTTGGTTATTGGCCAGAGAACGTCTCGGTCATGTCTACGTGTCTCCCGAACCCGTAGGGTCTACACACTTAAGGTTCGGTGACGCTAGGGTTATAGGGAAAGTATGTACGTGGTAACCGAATGTTGTTCGGAGCCCCGGATGAGATCCCGGATGTCACGAGGAGTTCCGGAATGGTCCGGAGGTAAAGATTTATATATGGGAAGTCCTGTTTTGGTCACCGGAAAAGTTCGGGATTTTTCGGTATTGTACCGGGAAGCTTCCGGAAGGTTCCGGAGGATTCCGGAGGGGTCCGGAGGTCCGGAAAGTGTTCCACCACGTCCAATACAGTAGCATGGGCTGTAGGGGGGCGCCCTAGCCTTAATGGGCCAGGGGCACCAGCCCCCCCAAGGCCCATGCGCATGGGGAGAAGGGGAAACCCTAAAAGGGGGGGCGCCCCCTTGCCTTGGGGGGCAAGGCATTCCCCTTTGGCCGCCGCCCCAACCCTAGATGGGTTCTAGGGGGCCGGCCCCCCTCTCCCTTGCCCCTATAAATAGTGGAGGGGTGGGAGGGCAGCTATACCTGAAGTCCTGGCGCAGCCCTTCCCCTCTTGCACTTCCTCCTCCTCTCCCGCGGTGCTCGGCGAAGCCCTGCAGGATTGCCACGCTCCTCCACCACCACCATGCCGTCGTGCTGCTGCTGGACGGAGTCTTCCCCAACCTCTCCCTCTCTCCTTGCTGGATCAAGGCGTGGGAGACGTCACCGGGCTGTACGTGTGTTGAACACGGAGGTGCCGTCCGTTCGGCACTCGGATCATCGGTGATTTGGATCACGACGAGTACGACTCCATCGACCCCGTTCACTTGAACGCTTCCGCTTAGCGATCTACAAGGGTATGTAGATGCACTCTCCTTCCCCTCGTTGCTAGATTACTCCATAGATGATCTTGGTGATGCGTAGGAAAATTTTGAATTTCTGCTACGTTCCCCAACAGTGGCATCATGAGCTAGGTCTATGCGTAGTTTCTATGCACGAGTAGAACACAAAGAAGTTGTGGGCGTTGATTTTGTTCAATATGCTTACCGTTACTAGTCCAATCTTGATTCGGCGGCATTGTGGGATGAAGCGGCCCGGACCAACCTTACACGTACGCTTACGTGAGACCGGTTCCACCGACTGACATGCACTAGTTGCATAAGGTGGCTGGCGGGTGTCTGTCTCTCCCACTTTAGTCGGATCAAATTCGATGAAAAGGGTCCTTATGAAGGGTAAATAGCAATTGGCATATCACGTTGTGGTCTTTGCGTAGGTAAGAATCGTTCTTGCTAGAAACCCATAGCAGCCACGTAAAACATGCAAAAAACAATTAGAGGACGTCTAACTTGTTTTTGCAGGGTATGCTATGTGATGTGATATGGCCAAAGGATGTGATGAATGATATATGTGATGTATGAGATGATCATGTTCTTGTAATAGGATTCACGACTTGCATGTCGATGAGTATGACAACCGGCAGGAGCCATAGGAGTTGTCTTTATTTTTTGTATGACCTGCGTGTCATTGAAGAACGCCATGTAAATTACTTTACTTTATTGCTAAACGCGTTAGCCATAGAAGTAGAAGTAGTCGTTGGCGTGACAACTTCATGAAGACACGATGATGGAGATCATGATGATGGAGATCATGGTGTCATGCCGGTGACAAGATGATCATGGAGCCCCGAAGATGGAGATCGAAGGAGCTATATGATATTGGCCATATCATGTCACTACTATATAATTGCATGTGATGTTTATTATGTTTATGCATCTTGTTTACTTAGAACGACGGTAGTAAATAAGATGATCCCTTACAAAAATTTCAAGAAGTGTTCTCCCCTAACTGTGCACCGTTGCTAAAGTTCGTCGTTTCGAAGCACCACGTGATGATCGGGTGTGATAGATCCTTACGTTCACATACAATGGGTGTAAGACAGTTTTACACATGCAAAACACTTAGGGTCAACTTGACGAGCCTAGCATGTACAGACATGGCCTCGGAACACGAAAGACCGAAAGGTCGAGCATGAGTCGTATGGTAGATACGATCAACATGAAGATGTTCACCGAGTTTGACTAGTCCGTCTCACGTGATGATCGGACGCGGCCTAGTTGACTCGGATCATGTAATCACTTAGATGACTAGAGGGATGTCAATCTGAGTGGGAGTTCATTAGATGAACTTAATTATCCTGAACATAGTCAAAAAGACGTTACAAATTATGTCGTAGCTCGCGCTTTAGTTCTACTATTTTAGATATGATCCTAGAGAAAATTAGTTGAAAGTTGATAGTAGCAATTATGCGGACTAGGTCCGTAAACTGAGGATTGTCCTCATTGCTTCGTAGAAGGCTTATGTCCTTAATGCACCATTCGGTGTGCTGAACCTCGAACGTCGTCTGTGGATGTTGCAAACATCTGACATACACGTTTTGATAACTACGTGATAGTTCAGTTAAACAGTTTAGAGTTGAGGCACCAAAGATGATTTTGAAACGTCGCGGAACATATGAGATGTTTCGAGGGCTGAAATTGGGATTTCAGGCTCATGCCTACGTCAAGAGGTATAAGACCTCCGACAGTTTCTTAGCCAGCAAACTAAGGGAGAAAAGCTTAATCGTTGAGCATGTGCTCGGATTGTCTGAGTACTACAATCACTTGAATCGAGTGGGAGTTAATCTTCCAGATAAGAGAGTGATGGTTCTCCATAGTCACCAAGCTATTAGAGCTTCGTGATGAACTATAACATATCAGGGATAGATATGATGATCCTTGAGATATTCGTGATGTTTGACACCGCGAAAGTAGAAATCAAGAAGGAGCATCAATTGTTGATGGTTGGTCAAACCACTAGTTTCAACAAGGGCAAGGGCAAGAAGGGATACTTCATGAAACGGCAAATCAATTGCTGCTCTAGTGAAGAAACCCAAGGTTGAACCCAAACCCGAGACTAAGTGCTTCTGTAATGAGGGGAACGGTCACTGAAGCAGGAATACCCTAGATACTTGGTAGATAAGAAGGCTGGCAAGGTCGATAGAATTGTATTGGATATACATGTGTACTTTACTAGTACTCCTGGTAGAACTGGGGTATTAAGATACCGGTTCGGTTGCTAAGTGTTAGTAACTCGACACAAAGAGCTACGGAATAAACGGAGACTAGCTAAAGGTGAGATGACGATGTATGTTGGAAGTGTTTCCAAGGTTGATGTGGTCAAGCATCGCATGCTCCCTCTACCATCGAGATTGGTGTTTGCGTTGAGCGTAGACATGATTGGATTATGTTTATCGCAATACGGTTATTCGAGAATAATGGTTGCTCTGAATAATACCTTCAATGGTCTTGCACCTAAAATGAATGGTTTATTGAATCTCGATCGTAGTGATACACATGTTCATGCCAAAAGATATAAGATAGTAATGATAGTACCACATAGTTGTGGCACCGCTGTTTGAGTCATATTGGTATAAAACGCATGAAGAAGTTCCATGTTGATGGATCTTTGAACTCACTCGTTTTTGAAAAGGTTGAGACATGCGAACCACGTCTATTGGTATATACGCATGAAGAAACTCCATGCAGATGGATCGTTTGGACTCACTTGATTTTGAATCACTTGAGACATGCAAATTATACCACATGGGCGAGATGACTGAAAGGCCTCGTTTTTCAGTAAGATGGAACAAGAAAGCAACTTGTTGGAAATAACACATTTTGATGTGTACAGTCCAATGAGTGCTGAGGCACGCAGTGGATATCGTTATGTTCTTACTTCACAGATGATTTGAGTAGATGCTGTATATTTACTTGATAAAACACAAATCTGAATTATTGAAAGGTTCAATTAATTTTAGAGTGAAGTTGAAGATCATCATGACAAGAGGATAAAATGTCTATGATATGATCATAGAGATGAGTATCTGACTTATGAGTTTGGTATACAATTGAGACATTGTGGAAATTGTTTCACAACTAATACAGCCTGGAACACCATAGTGTGATGGTGTGTCCGAACATCATAAGTGCACCCTATTGGATATGGTGCATACCATGATGTCTCTTATCGAATTACCACTGTCATTTATGGGTTAGGCATTAGAGACAACCACATTCACTTCAAATAGGGCACCACGTAATTCCGTTTGAGATGACACCGTATGAACTATGGTTTAGAGAAACCTAAGCTGTCATTTCTTAAAAGTTTGGGGATGCGACGCTTATGTGAAAAAGGTTTCAGGTTGATAAGCTCGAACCCAAGGCGGATAAAATACATCTTCATAGGACACCCAAAAACAGTTGGGTATACCTCCTATTTCAGATCCGGAAGCAAAAGTGATTGTTTCAAGAAACGGGTCCTTTCTCGAGGAAAGGTTTCTCTCGAAAGAATTGAGTGGGAGGATGGTGGAGACTTGATGAGGTTATTGAACCATCACTTTAACTAGTGTGTAGAAGGGCAGAGGAAGTTATTCCTGTGGCACCTACACCAATTGAAGTAGAAGCTTATGATAGTGATCATGAAGTTTCGGATCAAGTCACTACCGTACCTCGTAGGGTGACAAGGATGCGTACTACTTCAAAGTGGTACAGTAATCCTGTCTTGAAGGTCATGTTGCTAGACAACAATGAACCTACGAGCTATGGAGAAGCGATGGTGGGCCCGGATTCCGACGAATGGCTCGAGGCCATAAAATCCGAGAGAGGATCCATGTATGAAAACAAAGTGTAGACTTTGGAAGAACTACTTGATGGTCGTAAGGCTGTTGGGTACAGATGGATTCTGAAAGGGAAGACAGACGATGATGGTGTGTGTCACCATTAAGAAAGCTCGACTTGTCGCTAAGATGTTTTGTGACAAGTTCAAGGAATTGACTACGGTGAGACTTTCTCACTCGTAGCGATGCTAAGAGTCTGTTGGAATTGTGTTAGCAATTACTGCATTATTTATGAAATCTTGCAGATAGGACGTCAAAATATTATTTCCTCGACGATTTTTCTTGAGGAAAGGTTGCATGTGATACAACCAGAAGGGTTTTGCCAATCCTAAAAGAAGCTAACAAATATGCAAAGCTCCAGCAATCCTTCTAAGGACTGGAGTAAGCATCTCGGAGTTGGAATATACACTTTGATGAGATGATCAAAGATTTTGGGTTTATACAAAGTTTATGAGAAACTTGTATTTCCAAATAAGTGAGTGTGAGCACTATAGAATTCCTGATGAGTATATGTTGTTGACATATTGTTGATCAGAAATGATGTAGAATTTCTAGAAAGCATATAGGGTTATTTGAAAAGTATTTTTCAATGGAAAACCTGGATTAGGCTACTTGAACATTAAGCATCAAGATCTATGAGGATAGATCAAAACGCTTAATAGTACTTTCAAATAAATACGCACCATGACAAGTTTTTGAAGGAGTTCAAAAGGGATCGGCAAAGAAGGAGTTCTTTGCTGAGTTATGAGGTGTGAGTATTGAGTAAGACTCAAGACCTGACGACGGCAGAAGAGAGAGAAAGGACGAAGGTCGTCCCCTATGCTTCAAACATAGGCTCTATAGTATGCTATGCTGTGTACCGCACCTGAAGTGTGCCTTGCCACATGTCCGGCAAGAGGGTACAAAGGTGATCCAGGAGTGGATCACTGGATAGCGGTCAAAATTATCCTTAAAGGAATAAGGAAATGTTTCTCGGTTATGGAGGTGATAAAGAGTTCGACGTAAAGAGTTACGTCGATGCAAGCTTTGACACTAATCTGGATGACTATGAGTAGTAAACCAGATTCGTATAAGTAGAACAGTTATTTGGAATAGCTCCAAATAGAACGTGGTAGCTGCATCTAGGAGATGACATAGAGATTTGTAAAACACACACGGATCTGAAAGATTCAGACCCGTTGACTATAACCTCTCTCACAAGCAGAACATGATCAAAACCCGGAACTCATCGAGTGTTAATCACATGGTAATGTGAACTAGATTATTGACTCTAGTGAACTCTTTGGGTGTTAGTCACATGGGGATGTGACCTTGAGTGTTAATCACATATCGATGTGAACTGGATTATTGACTCTAGTGCAAGTGGGAGACTGTTGGAAATATGCCCTAGAGGCAATAATAAATTAGTTATTATTATATTTCCTTGTTCATGATAATCGTTTATTATCCATGCTATAATTGTATTGATAAGAAACTTAGATACATGTGTGGGTACATAGACAACACCATGTCCCTAGTAAGCCTCTAGTTGACTAGCTCGTTGATCAATAGATGGTTACGGTTTCCTGACCATGGACATTGGATGTCGTTGATAACGGGATCACATCATTAGGAGAATGATGTGATGGACAAGACCCAATCCTAAGCCTAGCACAAAGATCATGTAGTTCGTATGCTAAAGCTTTTCTAATGTCAAGTATCATTTCCTTAGACCATGAGATTGTGCAACTCCCGGATACCGTAGGAATGCTTTGGGTGAATCAAACGTCACAACGTAACTGGGTGGCTATAAAGGTGCATTACAGGTATCTCCGAAAGTGTCTGTTGGGTTGGCACGAATCGAGACTGGGATTTGTCACTCCGTGTGACGGAGAGGTATCTCTGGGCCCACTCGGTAGGACATCATCATAATGTGCACAATGTGATCAAGGAGTTGATCACGGGATGATGTGTTATGGAACGAGTAAAGAGACTTGCCGGTAACGAGATTGAACAAGGTATCGGTATACCGACGATCGAATCTCGGGCAAGTACAATACCGCTAGACAAAGGGAATTGTATACGGGATTGATTGAGTCCTCGACATCGTGGTTCATCCGATGAGATCATCATGGAACATGTGGGAGCCAACATGGGTATCCAGATCCCTCTGTTGGTTATTGGCCAGAGAACGTCTCGGTCATGTCTACGTGTCTCCCGAACCCGTAGGGTCTACACACTTAAGGTTCGGTGACGCTAGGGTTATAGGGAAAGTATGTATGTGGTAACCGAATGTTGTTCGGAGTCCCGGATGAGATCTCGGACATCACGAGGAGTTCCGGAATGGTCCGGAGGTAAAGATTTATATATGGGAAGTCCTGTTTTGGTCACCGGAAAAGTTCGGGATTTTTCGGTATTGTACCGGGAAGCTTCCGGAAGGTTCCGGAGGATTCCGGAGGGGTCCGGAGGTCCGGAAAGTGTTCCACCACGTCCAATACAGTAGCATGGGCTGTAGGGGGGCACCCTAGCCTTAATGGGCCAGGGGCACCAGCCCCCCTAAGGCCCATGCGCATGGGGAGAAGGGGAAACCCTAAAAGGGGGGGCGCCCCCTTGCCTTGGGGGGCAAGGCATTCCCCTTTGGCCGCCGCCCCAACCCTAGATGGGTTCTAGGGGGCCGGCCCCCCTCTCCCTTGCCCCTATAAATAGTGGAGGGGTGGGAGGGCAGCTATACCTGAAATCCTGGCGCAGCCCTTCCCCTCTTGCACTTCCTCCTCCTCTCCCGCGGTGCTCGGCGAAGCCCTGCAGGATTGCCACGCTCCTCCACCACCACCATGCCGTCGTGCTGCTGCTGGACGGAGTCTTACCCAACCTCTCCCTCTCTCCTTGCTGGATCAAGGCGTGGGAGACGTCACCGGGCTGTACGTGTGTTGAACACGGAGGTGCCGTCCGTTCGGCACTCGGATCATCGGTGATTTGGATCACGACGAGTACGACTCCATCGACCCCGTTCACTTGAACGCTTCCGCTTAGCGATCTACAAGGGTATGTAGATGCACTCTCCTTCCCCTTGTTGCTAGATTACTCCATAGATGATCTTGGTGATGCGTAGGAAAATTTTGAATTTCTGCTACGTTCCCCAACACTATTCACTTTCGGCCTAGTAACGGCCCATTAACTTAATGGGCCCACTAAAGTTCGTACATGTCTTTAGGCCAAATTAGATAATTTGAGCCCATTACGATGAACAATTATGCACAGGACCAAAACCGGTCAAGCAAAGGTACGACATACAGGGAATAACGTTGCACATCCAGCATATATTATAGGAAATTACATCCAGTGGGCAATCCAAAATTGATGCCAGTGCAAATAAATGAGCAGAACCTAACCATCTACAACGTCACAATCTGCAACCTCAGCACAGATGACGCCCATAAGCATGTGGGCAAGTTCTTTCTGCTTTGCTACACTGTCTCTGAAAACAGTGATCAGTTGTTGTGTCGCACGACTCTGCACCTCCGATTCATCCACCATTTCCATCATTGCTTCAGCCATTAATTGGTTCACAAACATACATTTATTCCGTTGCATTCGAGACAGAGGATACTGAACAGATTCAGATGTCGATTTTGGCAGGCTTGTATTATTGATAGTAGAGAGTGTCTCGACCACTGCATCATAACATAAATTAGGACGGGAACCAAACAGATTAATCATGAGTTATTGCCATATTACCTGGCCTAGATTTACTGGAAAGAAACAATGTGGTTGCCTTGCTGTTTTCAAAGTTTGTCTTCTTATCTTCAGCAGCCTGCACAAAATTAACACACTAGCATTGCTATCATTGGCCAAGTCAGATAATAGGAAAGCAACATTGACACAACGAACGTTTGGGCAACTAGCCTACACCAAATTAACACAATATGGCACAGCTATCATCAGCCAGGTAAGGTAGTACGAAAGCAACATTGACACAATGAAGGAATGGGCAACCAGAGAAGCACTACAATTCAGTAATGTGCGTGATATGAGATAGTACATTCATGCAGCTCAGTATGCAAAACTATCAGGCAGTTTTCCTTACAAAAATCAACATTGGCGCCTTTAACATTTTGCTACAACTAATTTTAGATCAGATAAAGGTTAGATTCACGCCGATTAACAAAATACATGTTGATGTAAAAATATAGTGATATACAACAGGTACTTACATCAGCATTGGAGCATAGAGAATTTCCGCAAGATATTTTCCTCGAATACGATCCCAATGGAGGAAGTCTTCTATCGTTTAACCTTATTTTCTAACAGAGAGATGGGTAAGAAACATGTAGAAAATATGATCAGAATGCTATAAAATTTCATGATGCGAGGATACGCACACGCTTCTTATAATGGAGTTGACATTCTTTTGCTGGACTGGAGCGGACTAGTTCGTTGGCCACCGGAATCTGCTTATTATCAGTGGGAGTTGGGTTTCTCTGTGTTGGAGCAGTATCTATGAAAAATGGAGTTGGTTTATTATCTCCTGGCGTTTGGATCTTTTGCTAAGACCTGGTTTGTAACCCTTCAGATTCTAACATAGCCGTCTTCCCCTTGCATGCCTTATATAGAAGAATGGTGATTTAGTTATAAAACATGCTATAACAGAGGTGGAATAGGTACTGAAGAATAGAAAGGCATGACATATTCACATGTATTCCCTCCATCCGGAAATAAATGGACGGGTCTAGGCGTATTTCAGTTCTAGATACATCCAGTTTTATCCATTTCCGCGACATTTAATTCGGACGGAGGGAGTATGATGTAAGAGCTTGGGATACGACAGGACAACACAGTAAAAAAAACACTGAAAAACCCACTGCAGAACCAAAGTATTCAAACCCACTAATATGAGATAGTACACTCATGCAGCTCAGGATGCAAAACTACCATGCAGTTTTCCTTACAAAAATCAACATTGGCACCTTTAACATTTTGCTACAACTAATTTTAGATCAGATAAAGGTTAGATTCACGCTGATTAACAAAATACATGTTGATGTAAAAATATAGTGATATACAACAGGTACTTACATCAGCATTGGAGCATAGAGAATTCCCGCAAGATATTTTCCTCGAATACGATCCCAATGGAGGAAGTCTTCTATCGTTTAACCTTATTTTCTAACAGAGAGATGGGTAAGAAACATGTAGAAAATATGATCAGAATGCTATAAAATTTCATGATGCGAGGCTACGCACACGCTTCTTATAATGGAGTTGACATTCTTTTGCTGGACTGGAGCGGACTAGTTCTTTGGCCACTGGAATCTGCTTATTATCAGTGGGAGTTGGGTTTCTCTGTGCTGGAGCAGTATCTATGAAAAATGGAGTTGGTTTATTATCTCCTGGCATTTGGATCTTTTGCAAAGACCTGGTTTGTAACCCTTCAGATTCTAACATAGCCGTCTTCCCCTTGCATGCCTTATATAGAAGAATGGTTATTCAGTTATAAAACATGCTACAGCAGAGATGGAATAGGTACTGAAGAATAGAAAGGCATGACATATTCACATGTATTCCCTCCATCCGGAAATAAATGGACGGGTCTAGGCGTATTTCAGTTCTAGATACATCCAGTTTTATCCATTTCCGCGACATTTAATCCGGACGAAGGGAGTATGATGTAAGAGCTAGGGATACGACAGGACAACACAGTAAAAAAACACTGAAAAACCCACTGCAGAACCAAAGTATTCAAACCCACTGATATGAGATAGTACACTCATGCAGCTCAGGATGCAAAACTACCAGGCAGTTTTCCTTACAAAAATCAACATTGTGGCCTTTAATCATACATTTTGCTACAACTAAATTTAGATCAGATAAAGGTTGGATTCACGCCGATTAACAAAATACATGCTGATGTAAAAATATAGTGATATACAACAGGTACTTACATCTACATTGGAGCACAGAGAATTCCTGCAAGACTTTCCTTATAAACGATACCATTGCAGAAATTCTTCTATCTAAGCTTATTTTCTTAAAGAGAGATGGGTAAGAAACATGTAGAAAATATGATCAGCATGCTATAAAATTTCATGATGCAAGGATACGCACACGCTTCTTAGAATTGAGTTGACATATTTTTGCTGGACTGGAGCGGACTAGTTCTTTGGCCACTGGAATCTGCTTATTATCATGTAGGAGTTGGGTTTCTTTGTGCTGGAGCAGTATCTATAAAAACTGGAGTTGGTTTATTATCTCCTGGCGTTTGGATCTTTTGCAAAGGCCTTGTTTGTAACCCTTCAGATTCTAACATTGTCGTCTTCCCCTTGCATGCCTTGTATAGAAGAATGGTGCTTTAATTATAAAACATGCGACAGCAGAGAGATGGAATAGGTACTGAAAAATAGAAAGGCATGACATATTGACATGTATTCCCTCCTACAAAAAAAATGGATGGGTCTAGGCGTATTTCAGTTCTAGATACATCCTTTTTTATCCATTTCGGCAACATGTTATCCGGACGGAGGGAGTATGGTATAAGAGCTAGGGATACGACAGGACAACACAGCAAAAAAACACTAGTTGAATGTAAAACTATATGCTAGCGGAATACGTACAGAAATAACTAAGGCAACATACATGTGTATGATTGGGAAAATAAGATGGCATTGCAACAGAGCACTAGAACAACACTTCAATGTAAAAAAACATGGTATGGCAGGCAGATGAAGTACATACTGATGAATAACAATGCATAAGATATTCAGAAGCATGATGTCCAAATTAAGCAGATGGCATTGCGATAGAGTAGAATGACAGTACTTGAATTTGAAAACATGTTATCATGAATGGAATAGGTACTGAAAAACAGGAAGGCATGACATATTTACATGCATGATCAGCATGCTAAGCACATGGCATTGCAACAAAGTAGATACACTCCAGGACATTATATGCATGTTGTACCCATATCACAGGCCAAGTTAGAGCAAGGACCTTGTGGGGTGAAGAGGATTCATCATCTTTCTGCAAGTCTTCTGAAGAACTGCCTTTACATGTTCCATCATATTGGGTATCATTGACATCAAGTTTATTGGCCTTTACATTGCTCCGTGAGGTTCTTGTGGATATATCAGTGTGTGCAATTATATCTGACATGCATGGAAGACAACTAGTAGTTATATTTATGTAAATGAGTGCCTGTAGGAGACGACATAAATAGTAGGACTGGGGTTAACTAGCAGCAACAGGTCTCATAAACTAAAGGGAGAACACAGATGAAAGCTACAGAATATGTATCGTTTGTACTCGAGATTAACTAGATGGCACACAAAAGTATTAAAGAACAACATAGGTAATACTAGAAGTGGTATAATACTATAATCACCAGTCTGTGGGATATCGTTGGCTGATGGATGATAACTATGGAATAGTGTTACCTAAAGAACAAGTATCTTAGCTGAACTATGGAACAGCGTGAACTCCTGAACAAGACTCGTAAGAGATCAACATGAATATACAGTGAAATGTGATGATCTATTTTCCGTGCTTAGATGAATAACAAAGCCATAAATGTTGCACACAAGTAAGATGAGGGTACAACCTATCTGGCTGCCATCCCTAGGAGTGAGCATCATGTGCTGACTTGTCGATGGCCCTGCAGTTTTTGTGGCTGTCCATGTCGGGCACGCGCATTCGATGTAGGGAACTGTTGAGTGGGGACTGTAGCTCCCTTCTGGTGTATGCTTCCCTTGTTGGAGCAGCTGCGGTGAGTCGGAAGACGGTGTGTCTGAAGATGCAGATAACGCATAATGTTAAGAATGACATATCTCTTTGATCTGAAGAAATACACTAAGAGATCAACAGCTAGGTACGAGAGTGGTCACACGTCTGTTGACTGAAGACTAAATTGGGGTCACACGGTTTTATTTTATTTTGGTACTGTCCGATCTACACCGGATGGCTTGATGGCCGTCTTGTGCCTCCCGGCTGACACTGTTTGGAATCTTCCCCGAAGAGCCAGCGACCAACGGCAGAGCAGCCTGCCTCCGCCGACCGTGGCCCAGGCCAAAACCCCGCTCCCCGCCCCACCGCACTGCCGTGGTTGCGCCACCCCCAGGCCAATCCACAAAGACTCCCCATCATCCAGATCCGGCGGCGGCAGTACCTTCAACCCACGCAACTCTAAAAGATAGCCATCTAAGCACTGCTTCCGCGGCGAACTTGCGGCCCTGCACCCTTACGTTAGGCACCAGCCAACCGACAGCCTAGGAGCTCCGCCGCCTCGAGGGGTGCTGCTTCCCATTGGGAATCGATTGGCCCAGAATAAAAATTCAGACAACTGATGCCTAAATAAAGTGATTTGAGATGAGGGTGCGACCTATCTGGCGGCATGGTGAAGTAGGCAGGTCCAGCTGCCGAGTCGGTGGGGTCGGCGCGGTTGCGGTGGCGACCGGCGGCAGGGAAAGAGCGATGTCGCGACGGTCGACGGCTATGCGGAAGCAGCGCCAGGACTCTGGACGGATCCGAAGTTGGAGCCGCTCCGGCGCCGTGAACAACGGCGGGGGTGAGTCGGCTCCAGTACGGTTCACGCGGCCATCGTCGAGGCAGCAGCAGCAGCACGGAGTAAGAGGCACATGGCCCAGTGCACGACGGCAATTGGACAGCGTCTCTGGCATTAGGGAGGAGGGCGGCTGTGAAATTGGTGCGGTGGGGGCGTCATGGAGGTGGGGCTCAGGTTTCGCGGCTCGTGAGAAGGGAGCTTCCCGGGGAGAAGGTGATTTGGC
>NC_041383.1:54035472-54036535 GCF_002162155.2 Triticum dicoccoides
CCATGTCTTACGGACACATTTGTCTGAAATGTGAGGGGGAGTTACAGTTCTACCCTTGCCTATAGGCTTCTCGGCTTGGGTCTGTGTACTGAGGGTCGGGGATAGTATAGTAACTTTGCTTCTTCCCAAATAGTGGGCGGGAGCAATTTCGGGCGAGGAGGGCGTGTTTTGAACTATAGTGGGCGCTAGCGATTTCGGGCGAGGAGAGCGTGTTTTGAAATAGTGGGCGCGAGCTATTTCGGGCGAGGAGAGCGTGTTTTGCCGACCATGGTTTATGAATTATTCGGCACATGTCATTTCGGCTGAGGAGAAGGCACGCTTGGATGAAGTTACGAACCTACCCTTGATGTACAACGGGCCAATTGATGCGTGTCCCACATAGGACGGTAATTTCGCGTCTCCCATTTATTTGCTCAGGCGAATTCCATCGAGCAGAGAGGATGTTTAATGGTTCGTTCAAATTTTGGGAGAACGAGCATCCACGTCTACCTTACCAAGTCGATTTTAATCAAATTTTGAAATATTAGCTTGCCACTTCTTTTTTAGATGGAGAGATGATGCTCGGGAGTAATGTGGCTTTACATGCTCGTTGCTAGCGATTTACTATATGGCAAATAGTTGACCCACTCAAAAACGCGAATCAAACCCAAAATGAAATATCTCGATTCAATGAACTAGCTCGTTCAGTAGGTCAAAATAGTGAACTAAATCCAAAATTGAACACCTCAATCGAGTAGCATGTTGTATAGTATTATAGTACTCCATGAACATGTTGAAAGTCAAATTAATGAACTTGTTTGATATACGCATATATCCGTTCATGTGTGGATTGCAGACAACATGTTCTCCAATTTAAATATTTGAATGCAAGTTTATATCAAAACATGGTTTATATCAGTCTTTGATGCATAAAACGCGACATCCCCCTCTCCCGGACTCCTGCTCTCTCTCTCTCTCTCACTCTCTCGCTGACTATCTTCAATTCTGTCGCACGCATCCGACACAAAAACCTTGTTGGTCCCTCTCCCTTTCTCTCCATCTCTCTCTCTCTCTCCCTCTCTCT
>NC_041383.1:54036823-54059413 GCF_002162155.2 Triticum dicoccoides
CATGCATATATACACCATCTATAGGTCTCTCTCGCACACTATGTATGATACTCTAGCTAGTCCAAGCTAGATATCTTGGGTGCACTCATCGTACGCACACAAATTCCTTGGCTCTTTGCCCGTAACTCTCTCACGCACCACTATGTCGTCTCGGAGCTCTTCCCCCCTCTCTCAAACTCTCCATCCACCTGGGTCACACATACACATGCATATCTCACTCGCACTCGATAGGCCCATCTAAAACTCTATCTCTCTCCCTCGTTCTCTCCATCTCACACGCACACACACACACACAATCTCATGCCCAACTAGCCAAGTATGATGGTCTCTCACTCAATTGTAGGCACACGCAGTCCCCCCTATATGTATATGACTAGCTAATCTTAGTCTCCATCACAAACATGTGCATGGTCTATCTCAATTTCTCTCGAGGCATCTTTCTATCGCGCACGCACTCCCTCGATCTCCCACCCATATAGTCCCCTCACGATCTCGAGGGGATCTCTCTATCACAAACACACCCTCTCTCCCTCCCCATGCATCCATGCCATCCATGTGTCCCTCTCGACCTTTTTTCCTTGTTCGCCAGACCTCTATTGGACATGTGCTATAGGGGTGTCTCTCTCTGTTGCAAACAATCACACACTAGCTATCTTCGTGTATCTCCTCGCCTTGCTTTTCCATCTCGGAGATGCATGCGTGATATGTTCGCATAAGAAACGAAAAAACACACACTCTCTCTAATTTATCGTTTGTTGTCACTTTCTCTTTCACACACATACTCTTTTTGCACACTTACTCATTCTCCTTCACACGCACTTGATCTGTCTTGACTGAGGCACTCTCCTCCGTCCATAGCATATAGATTTATTGAAAAGTCAAACATCACAAAGTTTGACCATGTACGTGGAGAAAAAGAATTACATCTAGTACGGCAAACATATACCATTAGATTCACCATGAGATGTAGTTTTGTATGATGTATCTTTGGTATTGTAGATATAAATAACATTTGCGTAAACCTGATCAAAGTTTCCAAAGTTTGACTTCTAAAAAGTTTACATGCACTGCATTATCGAGCGGATGGAATATCTCTTTCCCCCTCTCAGCTATCTGACGCACCACTCAGCCTTATCGGGGCTCCTTAATCTCTCTCAAACTTTATTGGTCAGTTTGGTTCGTGACCTGACCCTCATGCCTTGATGGCCGGTACTGCCTGGTGTGGACGTGAGATGTAAAATATTTCTGCCTGGCCAGGCTTGTGTGGTGCTGAAGTGTTTGGTTCATGCCTGGGCCAGGCAAAGCATCAACGTCCCATCAATCAATCCATGCATCAATTATTTAATGCTAATATCCATCCATGTTGCTGTTAGCCTCGTGGCCGCACGACCAGGCACGGCCAGGCGTTCGAAATCGGTCGCTTGGGCCAGGCTACTTGCAGTGTCTGGAGTTCAGCCAGGCTAATTAAAGTGCAAGGGAACCCAGCCCAGGCGGGCTTTATTTTTCACAGGGTAGCAACCAAACAAGTGTGCATGAAATCCAGCCACAACCCCAGGCCACGCAAAAGATGCTCACGACGCAAGCCAAACTGGCCTTATATCTCCCTGGTTCACACATACACATGTCTCGCTCGCGCTATACATATAGACCCATCCAACACTCTCCGCCCTTGTTATCTCTCCATGTGACACGCACCCCCCTAAGTACCATAATCCCTCACTCCATCATAGGCTCTGTTTGGATCCATGGGTTAGAGTTAGTTTGGATTAGTTTGGAGTCAACTAACCCAAAAAGATCCAAACAAGAGGGTTAGTTTAGGTTAGATGCATCTAACCCATCCAAAAAAACTAACCCATCCAAGAGGTGCTTATTTGGGTTAGTTCTTCTCGGGACCACTAATAAACACTTTTTTCTCTCGCTCTCTCCGCAGCAAATCCCTCCCCACTTCCTTGAAGCTTCTCGTCCTCTCCCTCCCTCCCTCTCGCACCGCCCGTGAAGGTGCCTCGCCGTATCCGCGCTCCATCTAACCCTGTCATCCAAACACCTCTTTACTTGGAGTTAGTTCAGGGTTAGTTCAGGGTATGAATCTAACTCTAACCTCTAACTGAGTTAGAGTATCCAAACAGGGCCATAGGCGCAAGCAGTCCCCCCCTCCTAAGTATGATTATCTCTTACTAGCCATCACGAACACACGTATTGTCTCCTTCCATCCATACGTCTATCTCGATATCTCTCGGGGCATTTTTTATCGCGCACACACCTTGTCACTCGATCTCCCACCCATGTAGTCCCATCACGATCTCCACTATGTCTTGAGCTTGCGTTGGTTTTCCCCGAAGAGGAAGAGATGATGCAGCTGAGTAGCGTAAGTATTTCCCTTAGTTTTTGAGAACCAAGGTATCAATCCAGTAGAAGGCCACGCTCAAGTCCCTCGTACCTACACAAAGCAAATAACTCCTCGCAACCAACGCGAATAGGGGTTGTCAATCCCTTCACGGTCACTTACGAGAGTGAGATCTGATAGAGATAATAAATAATATTTTTGGTATTTTTGGTATAAAGATGCAAAGTAAAATAAAAGGCAAAGTAAAGAGCAAAGTAATAATAAAATCGTAGGAAGATTAATATGATGAAAATAGACCCGGGGGCCATAGGTTTCACTAGTGGCTTCTCTCAAGAGCATAAGTATTCTACAGTGGGTGAACAAATTAATGTTGAGCAATTGACAGAATTGAGCATAGTTATGAGGATATCTAGGTATGATAGTGTATATAGGCATCACGTCCGAGACAAGTAGACCGACTCCTGCCTGCATCTACTACTATTACTCCACTCATCGACCGCTATCCAGCATGCATCTAGAGTATTAAGTAAAAAATAGAGTAACGCCTTAAGCAAGATGACATGATGTAGAGGAATAAATTCATGCAATATGATAAATACCCCATCTTGTTATCCTCGATGGCAACAATACAATACGTGCCTTGCAACCCTTTCTGTCACTGGGTAAGGACACCGCAAGATTGAACCCAAAGCTAAACACTTCTCCCATTGCAAGAACTACCAATCTAGTTGGCCAAACCAAACGGATAATTTGAAGAGACTTGTAAAGATAACTCAATCATACATAAAAGAATTCAGAGAAGATTCAAATATTGTTCATAGATAAACTTGATCATAAACCCACAATTCATCGGTCTCAACAAACACACCACAAACAGAAGATTACATCGAATAGATCTCCACGAGAGAGGGGGAGAACATTGTATTGAGATCCAAAAAGAGAGAAGAAGCCATCTAGCTACTAGCTATGGACCCGAAGGTCTGAAGTAAACTACTCACACTTCATCAAAGGGGCTATGGTTATGATGTAGAAGCCCTCCATGGTGGAATCCCCTTCCGACGGAGCTCCGGAACAGGCCCCAAGATGGGATCTCGTGGATACAGAAAGTTGCGGCGGTGGAATTAGGTTTTTGGCTCATGTTCTGATCTATCGGGGGTACGTAGGTATATATAGGAGGAAGGAGTACGTCGGTGGAGCAACAGGGGGCCCACGAGGCAGGGGGGCACACCTGGGGGGGGGAGGGCGCGGCCCCCACCCTCGTGACTACCTCTGTTGTTCCTTGGACGAGGGTCCAAGTCTCCTGGATCACGTTCAGTGAGAAAATCACGTTCCCGAAGGTTTTATTCCGTTTGGACTCCGTTTGATATTCCGTTTCTTCGAAACACCGAAATAGGCAAAAAACTGCAATTCTGGGCTAGGCCTCAGTTATTAGGTTAGTCCCAAAAATAATATAAAAGTGGAAAATAAAGCCCAATGTGGACCAAAACAGTATATAATATAGCATGGAGCAACCAAAATTATAGATACGTTGGAGACGTATCAAGCATCCCCAAGCTTAATTCCTGCTCGTCCTCGAGTAGGTAAATGATAAAAAAGAATTTTTGATGCTGAGTGCTACTTGGCATAATTTCAATGTAACTCTTCTTAATTGTGATATGAATATTCAGGTCCGAAAGATTCAAGACAAAAGTTCATATTGACATAAAAATAATAATACTTCAAGCATACTAACTAAGCAATTATGTCCTCTCAAAATAACATAGCCAAAGAAAATTTTTCCCTACAAAATCATATAGTCTGGCTATGCTCCATCTTCCCCACACAAAGTATTTAAATCATGCACAACCCCGATGACAAGCCAAGAAATTGTTTCATACTTTTAATATTCTCAAAACTCTTTCAATCTTCATGCAATACATGAGCGTGTGCCATGGATATAGCACTATATGTGGAATAGAATGGTGGTTGTGGAGAGGACAAAAAGAGGGGAAGATAGTCTCACATCAACTAGGCGTATCAACGGGCTATGGAGATGCCCATTGATAGATATCAATGTGAGTGAGTAGGGATTGCCATGCAACGGATGCACTAGAGCTATAAGTGTATGAATGCTCAACAAAAGAAACTAAGTGGGTGTGCATCCAACTTGCTTTGTCACGAAGACCTAGGGCAATTTGAGGAAGCCCATCATTAGAATATACAAGCCAAGTTCTATAATGAAAAATTCCCACTAGTATATGAAAATGACAAAACAAGAGACTCTCTATTATGAAGATCATGGTGCTACTTTGAAGCACAAGTGTGGTAAAAGGATAGTAACATTGTCCCTTCTCTCTTTTTCTCTCATTTTTTTATTTGGGCCTTTTCTCTTTTTTTTATGGCCTCTTTTTTTTTCGTCCGGAGTCTCATCCCGACTTGTGGGGGCATCATAGTCTCCATCATCCTTTCCTCACTGGGACAATGCTCTAATAATGATGATCATCACACTTTTATTTACTTACAACTCAACAATTACAACTTGATACTTAGAACAAAATATGACTCTATGTGTATGCCTCCGGCGGTGTACCGGGATATGCAATGATTCATGAGCAAGCCGGTACACCGCCGGAGGCATACACATAGAGTCATATTTTGTTCTAAATATCGAGTTGTAATTGTTGAGTTGTAAGTAAATAAAAGTGTGATGATCATCATTATTAGAGCATTGTCCCAGTGAGGAAAGGATGATGGAGACTATGATTCCTCCACAAGTCGGGATGAGACTCCGAACGAAAAGTAAAAAAAAAAAGAGGCCATAAAAAAAGAGAAAAGGCCCAAATAAAAAAATGAGAGAAAAAGAGAGAAGGGACAATGTTACTATCCTTTTACCACACTTGTGCTTCAAAGTAGCACCATGATCTTCATAATAGAGAGTCTCTTGTTTTGTCATTTTCATATACTAGTGGGAATTTTTCATTATAGAACTTGGCTTGTATATTCCAATGATGGGCTTCCTCAAATTGCCCTAGGTCTTCGTGAGCAAGCAAGTTGGATGCACACCCACTTAGTTTCTTTTGTTGAGCTTTCATACACTTATAGCTCTAGTGCATCCTTTGCATGGCAATCCCTACTCACTCACATTGATATCTATCAATGGGCATCTCCATAGCCCGCTGATACGCCTAGTTGATGTGAGACTATCTTCCCCTCTTTTTGTCCTCTCCACAACCACCATTCTATTCCACATATAGTGTTATATCCATGGCTCACGCTCATTTATTGCGTGAAGATTGAAAGAGTTTTGAGAATATTAAAAGTATGAAACAATTTCTTGGCTTGTCATCGGGGTTGTGCATGATTTAAATACTCTGTGTGGGGAAGATGGAGCATAGCCAGACTATATGATTTTGTAGGGAAAAACTTTCTTTGGCTATGTTATTTTGAGAGGACATAATTGCTTAGTTAGTATGCTTGAAGTATTATTATTTTTATGTCAATATGAACTTTTGTCTTGAATCTTTCGGATCTGAATATTCATATCACAATTAAGAAGAGTTACATTGAAATTATGCCAAGTAGCACTCCGCATCAATTTTTTTTATCATTTACCTACTCGAGGACGAGCAGGAATTAAGCTTGGGGATGCTTGATACGTCTCCAACGTATCTATAATTTTTGATTGCTCCATGCTATACTATCTACTGTTTTGGACCATATTGGGCTTTATTTTCCACCTTTATATTATTTTTGGGACTATCTATTAACCGGAGGCCCAGCCCAGAATTGCTGTTTTTTGCCTATTTCAGTGTTTCGAAGAAACGGAATATCAAACAGAGTCCAAACGGAATAAAACCTTCGGGAACGTGATTTTCTCACCGAACGTGATCCAGGAGACTTGGACCCTCGTCCAAGGAACAACAGAGGCGGTCACGAGGGTGGGGGGCGCACCATGGATATAGCACTATATGTGGAATAAAATGGTGGTTGTGGAGAGGACAAAAAGAGGGGAAGATAGTCTCACATCAACTAGGCATATCAGCGGGCTATGGAGATGCCCATTGATAGATATCAATGTGAGTGAGTAGGGATTGCCATGCAAAGGATGCACTAGAGCTATAAGTGTATGAAAGCTCAACAAAAGAAACTAAGTGGGTGTGCATCCAACTTGCTTGCTCACGAAGACCTAGGGCAATTTGAGGAAGCCCATCATTGGAATATACAAGCCAAGTTCTATAATGAAAAATTCCCACTAGTATATGAAAATGACAAAACAAGAGACTCTCTATTATGAAGATCATGGTGCTACTTTGAAGCACAAGTGTGATAAAAGGATAGTAACATTGTCCCTTCTCTCTTTTTCTCTCATTTTTTTTATTTGGGCCTTTTCTCTTTTTTTATGGCCTCTTTTTTTTTACTTTTCGTCCGGAGTCTCATCCCGACTTGTGGAGGAATCATAGTCTCCATCATCCTTTCCTCATTGGGACAATGCTCTAATAATGATGATCATCACACTTTTATTTACTTACAACTCAACAATTACAACTCGATACTTAGAACAAAATATGACTCTATGTGTATGCCTCCGGCGGTGTATAGGGATATGCAATGATTCATGAGTGACATGTATGAAAGAATTATGAACGGTGGCCTTGCCACAAATACGATGTCAACAACATGATCATTCTAAGCAATATGACAATGACGGAGCATGTCATAATAAACGGAACGGTGGAAAGTTGCATGGCAATATATCTCGGAATGGCTATGGAAATGCCATAATAGGTTGGTATGGTGGCTGTTTTAAAGAAGGTATATGGTGGGTGTATGATACCGGCGAAAAGTGCATGATATTAGAGAGGCTAGCAATGGTGGAAGGGTGGAAGAGTGCGTATGATCCATGGACTCAACATTAGTCATAAAGAACTCATATACTTATTGCAAAAATCTACAAGTTTATCAAAGCAAAGTACTATGCGCATGCTCCTAGGGGGATAGATTGGTAGGAAAATACCATCGCTCGTCCCCGACCGCCACTCATAAGGAAGACAATCAATAAATAAATCATGCTCCGACTTCATCACATAACGGTTCACCATACGTGCATGCTACGGGAATCACAAACCTTAACACAAGTATTTTTCAATTTTCACAACTACTCAACTAGCATGACTCTAATATTACTACCTCCATATCTCAAAACAATTATCAAGCATCAAACTTTTCTTAGTATTCAATTCACTTCCTATGATATTTTTACAAATCTTGAATACCAAGCATATTATTATTTTTAGTAAATTACCATGCTATTTAAGACTCTCAAAATAATCTAAGTGAGGCATGAGAGATCAAAGGTTTCTTTCAAACAAATCCACCACCGTTCTCTAAAAGATATAAGTGAAGCACATAGAGTAAAACTATCACGCTCAAAAGATATAAATGAAGCACATAGAGTATTCTAACAAATTCCAATTCATGTATGGCTCTCTCCAAAGGTGTGTACAGCAAGGATGATGGTGGTAAACTAAAAAGCAAAGACGCAAATAATACAAGACGCTCCAAGCAAAACACATATCATGTGGTGAATAAAAATATAGCTCCAAGTAAAGTTACTGATGGAAGTGGACGAAAGAGGGGATGCCTTCCGGGGCATCCCCAAGCTTTGACTTTTTGGTGTCCTTGGATTATCTTGGGGGTTCCATGGGCATCCCCAAGCTTAGGCTCTTGCCACTCCTTGTTCCATAATCCATCAAAAGAATTTCACCCAAAACTGGAAAACTTCACAACACAAAACTCAACAGAAATCTCGTGAGCTCCGTTAGCGAAAGAAAACAAAAGACCACTTCAAGGTACTGTAGTGAACTCATTCTTTATTTATATTGGTGTTAAACCTACTGTATTCCAACTTCTCTATGGATTATAAACTATTTTACTAGCCATAGATTCATCAAAATAAGCAAACAACACACGGAAAACAGAATCTTTCAAAAACAGAACAGTCTGTAGTAATCTGTAACTAACGCAAACTTCTGGAACTCCAAAACATCAGCCAAAATAGGACGACCTAGGAAATTTGTTTATTGATCAGCAGCAATTGGAATCACTATTTTATCACGTTCTGGTGATTTTTAACAATTGTTTTCGTAAGCAGCAAGTTTCTGGAAATTACAGCAAGATCAAATAACTATCATCCAAGAAGATCCTATAGGTTTAACTTGGCACAAACACTAATTAAAACATAAAAACACATCTAAATAGAAGGTAGATGATAAGTTTATTACTAAACAGAAACAAAAACAAAAATCACAAAGAAAATTGGGTTTCCTCCCAACAAGTGCTATCGTTTAACGCCCCTAGCTAGGCATAAAAGCAAGAATAGATCTAGGTATTGCCATCTTTGGTAGGCAATTCTTCGATAAGGCAACTACATTCCTTAGAGATTTCTTTCTTTCTGGTAATTATCAAACTTTTAGGCACAAGATCGGAAAATTCATTTGTAGCAAAAGGTTCCTTAATGATAGCAAAAAGATTGGGGTGAATACTTATAGATTTAAGATCCGCAGTTTCCTTACTAGATGATTCACCCTTATTCTTAGGAACATGCATAAGCTTGGCAAATTTAGTAGGAGGACTTGGAGTACTCTTTACGGATGAAAAAGCGGTTCCCAGATTGGTAATGACACCCTCAAGTTTATCAATCCTAGTGGAGTCTAGATTTATTTTCTCATCAACTATGGGTTCCTTTTCCTTCATATTTTTCAAAGTCATTCCTACCTTAGATCCATATTGGGTAATTTGATTGTGGATCTTTTTATCTAGATTTTCCATTAATTCAATGGTAGCAACTTTATTTTCAATAATTTCAAGTCTTTGCATTACATGCTCCAAAGTTAACATAGTTCCATTAACCAAAAGAGGTGGTGAGCCAAATAAATCTATCATAGCATTATAAGAATCAAAAGTATGGCTACCCAAGAAGTTCCCTCCGGTAATGGTATCAAGGATATATCTATACCAAGGATTGGCACCTACATAAAAATTGCGAAGAAGAACTGAAGTAGATTGCTTCCTGGTAGATCTATTTTGAGCATTGCAAATTCTATACCAAGCATCTTTCAAATTTTCTCCCTCACTTTGTTTAAAATTTAGGACTTCGTTCTCGGGAGATAACAGAGAAGATATAAAACTAGTCATAATGACAAGTAAGCGAGAAAAAAGGCAAATGGAAACAGAGGAGGAGATTGGGAAAGAGAGGCGAATAAAACGGCAAGGGTGGAGTGGGGGAGAGGAAAACGAGAGGCAAATGGCAAATAATGTAATGCGAGAGATAAGGGATTGTGATGGGTACTTGGTATGTTGACTTTTGCGCAGACTCCCCGGCAACGGCGCCAAAAATCCTTCTTGCTACGTCTTGAGCTTGCGTTGGTTTTCCCCGAAGAGGAAGGGATGATGCAGCAGAGTAGCGTAAGTATTTCCCTCAGTTTTTGTGAACCAAGGTATCAATCCAGTAGGAGGCCACGCTCAAGTCCCTCGTACCTACACAAAGCAAATAACTCCTCGCAACCAACGCGAATAGGGGTTGTCAATCCCTTCACGGTCACTTATGAGAGTGACATCTGATAGAGATAATAAATAATATTTTTGGTATTTTTGGTATAAAGATGCAAAGTAAAATAAAAGGCGAAGTAAAGAGCAAAGTAATAATAAAAGCATAGGAAGATTAATATGATGAAAATAGACCCCGGGGCCATAGGTTTCACTAGTGGCTTCTCTCAAGAGCATAAGTATTCTACGGTGGGTGAACAAATTACTGTTGAGCAATTGACAGAATTGAGCATAGTTATGAGGATATCTAGGTACGATAGTGTATATATGCATCACGTCCGAGACAAGTAGACCGACTCCTGCCTGCATCTACTACTATTACTCCACTCATCGACCGCTATCCAGCATGCATCTAGAGTATTAAGAAAAAAATAGAGTAACGCCTTAAGCAAGATGACATGATGTAGAGGAATAAATTCATGCAATATGATAAATACCCCATCTTGTTATCCTCGATGGCAACAATACAATACGTGCCTTGCAACCCTTTCTGTCACTGGGTAAGGACACCGCAAGATTGAACCCAAAGCTAAACACTTCTCCCATTGCAAGAACTACCAATCTAGTTGGCCAAACCAAACGGATAATTCGAAGAGACTTGTAAAGATAACTCAATCATACATAAAAGAATTCAGAGAAGATTCAAATATTGTTCATAGATAAACTTGATCATAAACCCACAATTCATCGGTCTCAACAAACACACCGCAAAAAGAAGATTACATCGAATAGATCTCCACGAGAGAGGGGGAGAACATTGTATTGAGATCCAAAAAGAGAGAAGAAGCCATCTAGCTACTAGCTATGGACCCGAAGGTCTGAAGTAAACTACTCACACTTCATCGGAGGGGCTATGGTGATGATGTAGAAGCCCTCCATGGTGGAATCCCCTTCCGGCGGAGCTCCGAAGTAGGCCCCAAGATGGGATCTCGTGGATATAGAAAGTTGCAACGGTGGAATTAGGTTTTTGGCTCCTGTTCTGATCTATCGGGGGTACGTAGGTATATATATAGGAGGAAGGAGTACGTCGGTGGAGCAACAGGGGGCCCATGAGGCAGGGGGCGCGCCTGGGGGGGGGGGGTGGAGGGCGCGCCCCCACCCTCGTGACCGCCTCTGTTGTTCCTTGGACGAGGGTCCAAGTCTCCTGGATCATGTTCGGTGAGAAAATCACGTTGAGAAAATCACGTTCCCGAAGGTTTTATTCCGTTTGGACTCCGTTTGATATTCTGTTTCTTCGAAACACTGAAATAGGCAAAAAACAGCAATTCTGGGCTGGGCCTCCGGTTAATAGGTTAGTCCCAAAAATAATATAAAAGTGGAAAATAAAGCCCAATATGGTCCAAAACAATAGATAATATAGCATGGAGCAATCAAAAATTATAGATACGTTGGAGACGTATCAATCTCCAGGGGATCTCTCTATGACAAACATACACTCTCTCCTCCCCATGTCTGCATTTTCTCCGTACGTCTCTCTCGACCTCTCTCCCTTGTTTGTCAGACCCCTCTTGGCCACGTGCTAGGGGTCTTCCTCTCTCGGTTCCAAACAACCACACACTATCTCCTCACCTTGCCTCTGTTGTCGAAGATGCATGTGTGATATGTTTGCATAAGACACGCACGCTTTTTCTCTACTTTTATCGTGTGTTGTCCATGTCTCTTTCACACACGCACACACACTTTTTCACTCTCTCTCTCTCTCTCTCTCTCGTTAGGGACTCTGTCACGTCCATAAGCATATGGATGTTTTGAAAAGTCAAACCGCAGAGAAGTTTGACTAGGTATATGTGGAGAAAAACATTTACATCTGGAATGATCATTAGATTCATCACAACATGTACTTACTTCATACTATCATTTATATTTGGTATTGTAGATATAAGTAATTTCTTTATAAACTTGGTCAAAGTTTCAAAAGTTTGACTTAAAAAAATGTTGTAACTACATTATCGAATGGAGGGAGTAGCTCTTTCTCTCTCTCTCTCTGCTATCTCTCACGGGCCTCCCCTCTCACTCGAACTCTCTATACCGACGGATTATACGCTCACTGTGTCAGCGTATAGCTCTGTATATTGTTTAGTTGACCGGTCAACCAATCCACATGCTGCCTTGTCAGCTCGTGTTTTGTATCTTGGTGTGCTGGCCCATGTGGCAGTGGGTGAAAATAAGTAAACTAGAGGCCCATCTGACACGCGGTGAAGTAAACAAAGTTGAAACCACTCGGGGTAGCACCCCGCACGCTAGTAAATTGAGGGCGCATTGAGGACAAACTTCTTGCGCGCGAAGGACGCACTCGCGCATAATTCACCACTGCGCGGCGGCATGCACAGAAGGACGCACTCGCGCACACCCAGCACACAACACACACCAGCACACGTGTACACCAGCGTCGCTGCCGGTTGAGATGGACAGCGAGGCAGCCAACAAGCGGAGACGGCTCGAGCCAAAACCGCATCCGGCGAGCCTGGACTTCATCAGCAGCCTCCCCGATGACATGCTGCTCGTTATCATCGGCCTCCTCCCCACCAAATCTGCCGTGCGGACCGCCCTGCTCTCCCGGCGGTGGCGCTCCCTCAGGCGCTGCGCCCCCCTCAACCTCACCGTCTACAGCTGCCTCTGCGACAGGGATTGCAAACGCATGGCCGTAGTCTCCAAGATCCTTTCATCGCACCCTGGGCCAGCCAGACGCCTTGACATCCGCTTGTTCAGTACTAACTGCAAGGTCCAACCCAAGTTCGATGAGTGGTTCTTATCCCCCGCCCTAGATCAGCTCGAGGAGCTCAGCTTTGAAGCTAGACGATGTCGCTCTCTGCCGCCGTCCGCACTCTTCCTCACGCCAACGCTGCGCCGTGCCAGCTTCAGCTCCTGCTATCTTCCCTGGATTAATGTCGCGCCCGCCCTTCTTCTCCCTCAACTCAAGCAACTCGACCTCTTCGACGTTGTCATCTCGAAGAAGGCTATGGAGCACCTGCTCCGCAGCTATACTGCGCTCGAGTACCTTCGTCTTGAGCAGATCCACGGGTTCATTAGCCTCCACATCGCCTCGACGAATCTCTGATGGATTTATGTGTCTTGCTGGCCCCGCAACAAGACATCAATTGGGAAGAGATCACTCTAGCTGTTCCACGTTATGGTCATTGAGAATGCGCCTTTCCTTGAGAGATTGCTTGTATCGGATCTAGAAGGTCCAACAAAAATCAGGGTCATTGACACGCCGAAATTGACAGCGTTGGTGTACTCGTCTGCCAAATTCTCTGAACACTTTATTGGATCCGTAATCGTTCAGGTATAGCACTCATCTTCTTCTCCGTCTTCTTGAAATTCACATTTTAAATTTCTTCTTGATGTATTTACGACCTTCTTCCAGAAAATGATTCCCACAAGCTTGACCCAGTCCATGCGCACAGTGAAGATCTTATTACTAAAATCTATCGGCCCCAATCTGGATCAAGTTGTTGGATTCCTTACATGCTTTCCGTGCACGGAGAAGCTACTCATCGAGGTGAAACTTCTTTCCTATAAGTAAACAGTAATCACAACGTAGCTCAATTTTTTCGTAATTTCCCAAATTACGATGACAAGTGTAGTGTTCAAAACTGCATCTACGCACTGCACCGAAAGAAATGTATTTAGTATTTTTTCTCACGTGATCACCTGCATTGTTTTTATGCTGTACTACTATAGTAGCCTAGGCTAGTCATGGTGGAAAGTAACTTAGACTACTCCAATAACTCTATGGTTACCCTAAGAGCAAGTACTACCTCCGTCCTGGTTTACTCTTCCAATTTTGTAGTATCAAAATTTGACCATAGATTTAACTGACAAAATGTTAATGCATGTCACTAAGAACTATATCGTTGGATTCGTATTTGAACATAATTTCAAATGGTGTCATTTTTAGTGACATGCATTGGCATTTTCTTAGGTAAATCTATGGTCAAAATTTTATACTAAATACGAGGTAGTATTCCCTCTGTCCCAAAATTCTTGTCTTACATTTGTTTAGATATGGATGTATCTAACACTAAAATGTAACTAGATACATCCGTATTTAGACAAATTTAAGACAAGAATTTTGGGACGGAGGGAGTACCAAAGTGGGCTATGTAGGCCAAAACATGTGCCAAATTCACTTGTGATACATTTGGCGTCGATGCCCCTCCATTGCTCACCTGGTGCCCCAATCTGGATCACCTATTTTGCTCCGGTGCCAAATTAACTCACGCAATGAAAAAACACTGCGTGGGAGAGAGAGAGGACTGAGGCAATAAAAAAACACTTGTTTGGGAGAGTGAGAGGCTGGTGTAGTTGGTTTGATTGATTTGTTTATACATGTGGGTCTGTGTGCACAGCGGTGCCAACTCTCGCACATCGCGAGAGCGGTGCCAAAATCTTTTGATTTGACATCGATGCGTATTATGTGGCATACTTTTGCGAAATATGGCATCAGCCACATAGTGGAAGGCAACAAATGCCCAAGCTCTTCACGTGCTCCTAGTTAAATGAGAGGAAACAGAAAGAGAGAGAGAGAGAGAGAGAGAGAGAGAGTGAAAAAATATCACTAGCCAGCCAACCCTATTGTATGAGCGAATGATATTGGTACCTCTTGATGACACGGCAATCTTATGCAGCCAGCTGCTCTAATATGTTCTCTTCTTTTGCAGATAAAAAAAGACCCGAAAGTGAAAAATGTGCTGCACTATAATAATCTCATCGAATGCCTTGATCTCCATCTTACAGAAATTGATTTGATCGACTACCGAGGCAGCACATCTGAGATTAAATTGGCCAGGTTCTTTGTTCTGGAGGCAAGTGTGCTCAAGGTAATGAGGTTTGGCGTTCTCTGGTGCAATAATGAATGGCGTGCTGATCACCGCAAGCGTCTAAGCCTAAATGACAAAGTCTCCGCAGAAGCTGAATTTGTTTTTGAAACATCAAGTGGCCAGAGACTCGAAAACTTATTTGCCCATTAGTGACTTGTCAGGGCGGTGGATTTTAGTTTGTACGATAATGCTGCATCCACCTAAAGTAACGAAAGTTCTTACGTAAACTTCCTAGTAATTCCCTCTTCCTAGGTGCAGCATTACTCCTAACATTTGTAATATCAGTTTGGAACTTGTAATATTGCCGTGTCCTATTCCTGCGTTTTCAAAATCCTGCGAATCAAACAGGTCCTGAGTTGGTGATGATGTTGTGCCTCCCATCTTTCACCAATAGCCGTCGGATCTAGATCTGACGCATACAAACCAAGCTTCTCCATTTTTGCAAAAAGATGCCCGCACTTGTTCCCTATTTACAAACAACTCCTTGTCTCTCACAATCAGCCTTATCTCCTCCCCACCACATCTAGAAGGCCGTGGAAAAATCTGGCGCGACGGCCGCTACCGAAGCCGTCCACCCCCAATCTTGGTGTTCCGTGCAATGCACATGCATCTATGCACGGGAAATTATGTCGAACAGGGCTAGTTGTAAGCAGGCTAGCTCTACAGCCATGATGATAGTGACTGCAGACGGTGAGGCTGACTATGGTATGCCAAACACGGTACCTATACTCAGGTGTCATCTCCGGCGCAGGGTCTTATCACTTCACTGTGTGGAGCAGCACGTAATAATTTGACCAACGGGTAGTACAGTGCTAGTACTCCTACTACTACATTGGTAGTACTACTACTAGTACTTACTAGTAGCACCACCGTCTGGACTTAGGAGTACTACCACGTCCATCTGGATTTTAGTATTTGACTAGCAATATCTAGTAATGCATGTCACAAAAAATGTACTACTCCCTCTGTAAATAAATACATGGTGTTTTATTCCTATCGGCGAGAGAACTTAATGTTTTTTTGCTAACTAGAGTACTAATAGGATTACATGCAATGAACTAAACACTGCATGTCATGTTTGATAGTCTCAAGTCATTGAAAGCATGCACGGCCCACATCTCTCATTGGTTGATATGTCACGAAATAAGAAACAAGGAGGGAGTTAATGCACCGTGCCTAAGTGTTTTGCGATTATTCGGTTTTCATAATGTGACTTACACAACATTTTTGTTTACATGCATTAACATTTTATTAGTTAAATCAAAGGTCAAAACTTGGCGCAAAATGCAAAGGGGGCCAATAAACCAGTAAACATCAAACTTCTCTCGTTTGGCCCCAACTAGAGGTCCGGTGAGATGACTATACTGCACCGGCACGGAGGGGGACGCAGCTTCATTGACTTACGGCAACTGCCTTTGGGTGAATGACACGTGGGCCCAGGGGGTGGCTGGCCCACCTAACATACAGCCAAAGGCTGGTGCAGTAGAGGGCCGAGGAGTAGTACGAAATCCTACGCACCTACGCACGCTAACCAAGGACAAGAGTGATCACTCGAATCGCAAGATCAGTTGACTAGAAGCTAAGCTAGACCCATGGAGGCGATGAGCGCGAGCATCAGCCGGCTGTGCCAGGTGGTCCACGACGCCGGCCTGCGGCCCGGCAACGAGGAACGTCTCCAGGTAGTATTGCTTGAGGCCGCCAGGGCGAGGGGCCGCTTGGACGATAGCTTCGTCTCCTTGTTCGACGAGGTCCTCGTCAGTTTCCTCGACAAGTTGACCATCGTCAAGAAGCTCGCGGACGACTTTGACGTAAGCCTCCAGCCGACGCGTCCAGGCTCTGCGATGCCCGCCACCCTCAATGGCCTCTATGGTGACAACCTCTTCGACGCACTGGTGGCCCTGCGACTGCCCGCCGTCGCGCCGGAGAATGTCCACCTCGAGGTCGCGCTCGCCGCGTAGTGCCTGGCGCAGCAAGACATCATCGACATAATCACCCACGACTACGCGCAAATCGTCCACAAGGACTACTACATGCAAGAGGAGGACGATAGGACGCTGGCCTTCTTGGACCGCAGAGCAACCTTGGACGGCACTGTTCAGAAGCACGTTGAGCTCGCCGCCAATGCCGCTGCTCCTCACACGTCGGTTGGTGACCCGGCGCACTAGGGCGTGAGGATGTCGTTGATGGATCTGTATGTATTTTTATCTTTCCGTCAAATCCATGTAGTAGTATATGATACTACAGTAATTATCTTACCTTTCGCATCAACTTCATAATTTTCGTACGTACTCCATGCATGAACGGCGCCAGAACCAAACTTCTCATTACTCTAGACAAAATCATTATTTTCTATCTATCGATCGCGCCATGGAGCAGAACCAAATTTTACAAGTTACGACTTCAAAAGGAAAAGCCTGCCGTGTTCGCGTTGCACCCCCACATGGTTGGTCCGGCACACCGCCCAAGCGGGAATGCGTGCGGTGTTGCATTTTCACTTACAAGTGGGACCGTAGTTGAGTAAACCGACTATCGGCAAACCCCCACCCCGCCCACCGCGCGATGGCTGAGGAATCAGGAGGGAGAAGAGATGGCTGTAGCACGAACTTCAAGAAAATTGGTGTCGGATGGGACTCGTGTGGGTGGCGTGTGCCGTACTGCTAGACGTGAATGCTAGTTATGGCCCATGCCACCCCACTATATCGAGCCTATATCGAGGTACGTAGAAAAAATTTCCTACAGTCCATGCTCAGCCCTCCTATATCTCTCTTCTCAGCCAGCCAGTGGACGTGCGGAGCCCATCGTCTGTTTGCTCACATGCGGTCCGACATGTCAGTGAAAATGCAAGCGGACCCACTGAACCTGCACATCTTTCACATCGACGTGCTGGTGATGAAAAACAAATCCAAGAAAGATCTTCGGTGGCCGCTTTTGGAGTTACTCAAGAGTAGTAAGATTCTATTTACAGTTTAACCCAAGATGCACATCTCGTGGCTTCAACTACCACTTTATTTTCTTTCATGACACGACCTGGATGCTAGATGTCCCACGTGTCGGCAAAAGGAGGAAAAACCCGACCAAATCTTCGGTTGTGCTCTCGGATTAGACTAGTTGTGCTAACTTAAAATTTTTATTGTGTACTCCCTCCGTTCCAAAATACTTGACTTCCATTTGTCCAAAAATGGATGTACCTATATACTAAAACATGTCTAGATACATATATATTTTGACAAATAGAAGGCATGTATTGTGCAACGGAGGGAGTAGAATGGATGCAAGTTTATGTATTAGGAAGAAGAGTACATCCATATATTGATAGAGCGCAATTTAGTAGATGTTCTATCACTTTTAGCTAGCACAGAGGCTATAGATGAGATTAGTGCACTTGTTGATACTCCTACTTGGTATGCGTGTTGCTGCTTAGACGCAGAGAAAAACAGACCGGAGGGAGTACTAGAATAGAGGCTAGACATGAGACTAGATGCGAGGAAGCAACGTCTACTTCTTTACACTCGAAGAAGAAAGAAGCACGCAAGATCGAGCCTCCGCAGATCAACAATGAATGCATCGAGAAGGCACTAATCCAACTTACAGGAGTAGTAAAATGTATTCTTGTGGTTCTTGTTTTCTTTGGTCCTGCTTTTCTAGTCAAAATTATCGTTGGAGTTCGTGCAAAACGGAGGTCCGTTTGGGGTCGTGCGTTGCAGTTGGCCTTACAAGTGGGACCGCAGTTAAGGAAACCGACTATCGGCAAGCCCCCACCTCGCCCGCCGCGCGATGGCTGAGTTAGAGAAACGATGAGGTTGAAGAGATTGCTCTAGCACGGACTCCAAGAAATATGGTGTCAGATGGAAGTCATGCTGGTGGCGTGTGCCGTACTCCTGGACGTGAATGCTTGTTCTGGCCCATGCCACCCTACTACTCCTACTCCCTCCGTCTAGCTGTGTAAGTCATATTAGAAGGAACTCTGCAACCTAAGTGGCAAAGGATTGGGCGAGGCAAAAAAATCAACATGAATACCTTCCAATAGTTGTACCTCATGGCCAGCCAAAAACTCAGTAATTAATTCTTAATTAATAGGTATGACTGTTTGGCTAGCCCATGCAAGAATTAAATCTCTTGCATGCAAGTCGGCTTGATTCTCTTGACTAACCGGTGCCTTCTTTCTATGCATGCATAGGTCGTTTATTTAGCAATTAATCCCTAATTAATAGTCAGAGAAGAGAAAGCGTGGGTGGTTAAATGAGGGGGGAAGAAAACAAGAAAACAATTAATGTTATGCGCCTAGGTGATTTGGGAATATCTGGTTTTCGTAAAGTGACTTACACACCTAGACGGAGGGAGTACTACTTACTATATAGTACTACTAGTATCGAGGATTCGAGATGCTGGTTACGTAGTACAATATGGCTACAGTAAAAACACCCGCACGATGCGCGAAGCATGTGAAGCTAGTACAAATAGTGTACTACTATTGTTGATTGGCCTCATCCGATAACCTGTTGCAATGCACGTACAATTATGTATTCGGAAAATATTTTTTTGCCTCGCCGCACCACTCACTCACAGAAGCGACTCGAAAGCCATTCATAAATTTATTAAGTTTATCACGGGCATATCATTTTATTACATACAACAGGTCATCAACCCACATCGACAACGAGGATACATTATAAATACTAAAGTTTTCACCACACAACAAATAACAAGCAATGAAATGAACTTCAACTCAACCATTCCTCGGCGTTGGAAACGCTTGCTTTGAACCACAAGTGATTCTCTGGGACGGGCCATCCATTGTCGATCTGGAGACCAACGCAGGACTGATCATCCAGGCTGAAGCGGCCTACTATATCAGTACCAGGGTAGGGAACCACCCAAATGTCTGAGGTATAGACACAATTGCTTCTCATAAATGGTAGTAACGTTGTGTCAACAGCCGTTGGATCGCCTTTCACCATCATTGGATAGTTTTGTCCAAGGAAGAGCGAGTTTTCTCCAAGACTATCAATTCTGTACCAGGGAGAAGGAGTTGGCGCTAGCACACTAGTATCCATCCCGAATACCATGCAACGGGTGTTGGAATAGGTCCGGAGAGTGCGACCATGGGAGACTACACCGGCTTCCTTAGCAGTAACATCATCAGTGGGCTGTATACACACGAGAAGAGGTGATCCATCGGAATTAGTTGCCAGGCGCCAAATAGTATATGGGTGCTGCTCGTCCTCATGCTCGTGATCATCACCATCGTCATCTCCCCCTTGGTTATAAAAATCTTCAAGTATAGGTGGTGGAATGTTTGCAGGACCTTGGAAACACAAGAAGAAGGTTAATTAGTAAAGGGAAACTTGCTAACCCGCATGCATGTGGATGAAACAATTATAATTACGGTGGAAGACAAACGTACCGAAACAACGATTCCATGCAAAAACAGTGCCACGAGTGGTGGCAGCAAACACAAGGCCCTCGTATTCAATTGCATCACAGTACTCATCCGTGTACAGAAACTGATTTTTGAGCAATATCCATCGAGTCAAACCATCAAGGACGGCAACAAGCTTGTCGAAGATAGCAACAACTTCATAATTGTTGTAATTCCAAGAGCGGTTGCGAACTCGAGAAATTGCTATCTTCTGTAGAAGACAGTCACCATGATTGTATTTGAACGTGCGTACAATACCGGTGTGCTCAACCTCTGGGCAGTCTGCTGAAATTTTTGGAAGTGGAACCCGGTCACGAGTGTACACATTCACAAGTTCCCACTCGCAGTTGGACCCAATGTAAACAACCCAATCTCCATTTGCGCCTGCCCAAGCCTTTCCCTCAAGCGATGGCATCTTAACATCATACGTATCATTATCAAGCGGCATCAACTTGCACAGGGCGAGGCCTCCGTCGTGACGGCACCAGTCATCAGGGTCACGGCAAAGAAGATAGGGGAGATCAAACCGCTCCTTGACTCTTGGGTTCCTTGTAATGATGTTATTAGTTGAGTCAAGAATGGGCTTGAACGAACCTGCCATGCTAGCCGAGGTGATGATGTCGCATCGATCAATGAATTCCTCCACCATGTCATCTTTCAGATCGGGGCAAGAATAACGGGGTCGTTTCCGTCCTGTTCCCTCCATGGAGAAGACGATCGAACAATGGCAGAAGAAAGGGTGAAGGGCCTAAGGAAAATGGAGGAGGGAGAGGAAGAGCGTGCGACAGCAGTTCCAAATCGAGAGGGAAAGGCGAAGAGTCGGTGGACGGTTGCCAGTTTGCCACGGTTCACGAAGGGGCGCCCCGGCCTACACATCGGTTCAGAAATACTCCTACTACTCGCCGTCGTCTCACTGATATGTTGGAACGGGACCACATGTCAACGAAACATGGTGTGTAATTTCTCGTGCAAAATGCGATCTGGCCGCGTTGGACCGAGGTGCCGCATTAGTTATCGACCTTTATTTTTTAATGGCGTGTCGTTCAGTTATGAAGCACGACTAACTGGTACTGTACGTAGAGAAAATATAAACTACTCTACCACTACTCCACCTCCCGTACTAGTAGTATAAAAAAGATATATAGGCTGGAGCTTCAGCGCTTTCTTGCCAAGGGCTGCCCACTTGCTTCTCACACTACCACCCTCTCTCCAGATCTAAAAAATATGGCCCCTCTCTCCCTCTTCACCGGTGGTCACAGATCCGCCGGGGAAGAAAAGGACGTGCAGCGTTGACGCACTCATCGTCGGCAAGCGAGGTCACGCACTGATAACAAGGCCGTCCTCTCAGACCTAGCGCCCGCGCGGGATGGCCTCCGTCCCCAAGCTCGCTGCCCTAGTGTGTGCGGAGGACGACGACCACGAGCGAAGCCACTTCCCGCCGACCCCAGGTATGCTACCTCTTTTCAAACCATACCCTTGTTCTATTGCCCCATCTAGCACGTCGTTGCATGTGGATCTTTTTCCACTCCACCATCTTCCCAATTTGCTATCCTGTGCTTTGCTCGCCTGCAGACTAATCCATGTCTGGGTTGAATAAGGAAAGGAAGGGAGACTGTACTGTCCAAGAGAGTAGGCATCGAACCCGCATCTAGGTTGAAGAGGGGAAAATCAGTAGCTAAGGAACGAGTCTCGTGTCTCTTGGTTGAAGAAGGGTAGAAAGGCATGACAACGCAATAGAGAATGACCAGGTCGATCGGTTTGTTGTCCTCACATAGGAAAAAGGTGGCTAAAGAGAACAAAAATGGGACGTAATCCACATATGCTGCCTGGATATTTGTTGCTCTGGGCAACCATACCTCCCTCACCACTCTGCGTCCGTGGAGGTACATCGTACTGGTGCGCCCACTGTCCGAATGGGCCTCCCATGCTCTTATTGCCACTTTTTTTGCTGTTAGTATAACGCCAGCAGTCAAGTCAAGCAATGCTACTGCTAAAGTGATGCCACATTTAACTAATGCCGCTCTTAGTCTAATGCCACCGATAAATTTAAGCAATGCCATTTAATGTCACTGGATTATTTCAGGGTTAGCTGTTGATTGTGGATGTACTAAAGATTTTTTAGCTAAGGCATTCTAATGTTGTTGCACAGCCAGTATACCAACGATGAAACTTGTTACTACCTTCATATTTTTGGACTGTTAATGCTTATAGATTACATACCTCACTTTCATGAGATAAGTTAATTTTTTTGTACAGTGTCACCAAAATGCCAAGGCGCTGATGTCATTTTATTTTGGTTAAACTGCACAGACAATTACGAAGACAAGAGGAAAGGTCAGGAGTGGGCACCTCCTCCTCCGTCTGTTCTCTTGATTCGTTCGATCAAGTTTTTATGTTTGATCGATTATCAAGATTGGGAT
>NC_041383.1:54059604-54067291 GCF_002162155.2 Triticum dicoccoides
AATGATATTTACCTTGGAGGTACATGGTTTGCAATTTTTTTATACTGTCATTAGTTAATAATGCTAGTTACCTTCAGACTTTTGTATTTTGTTTAATGCTCATGGACAGCTAGTATACCAATGCTAAAACTTGTTACCTTTACATTTTGTATTGTTAATTCTTATAGAAACCTTCCAGTGCTAGAGTTTATTGAAATCTGTTAAGTAAAACCATTGTACTGTACCCTGTAATAAACTAACTACTCTACTGTTGCACTAGCCACTGGATTAGTGTATATTTGTAGTATTCGAATGGTGTTGCATTAGCGTATGGACATAAATAAAGTGTGGCAAGCTTTCCCAAATATGTGCTCAAGAAAACTACTACCTGTTTTTCTAAATACTAGACGTTTGGGTACTTTAAATTGAATCTGAAAACGTCTTATATTAAGGAACAGAGGGTGTAGAGTTCACTCAAATTATCCCGGTAAAGCTAGTCACACCTTTGTTCAAATTAATGTTCATTATGTTATCGGAGGAGGTCTGTATGTTTGTCTCTAATGCCTGTCGACTACATACCCGACATCATGATGTAATGTTAAGTCATTTCCTTTTGTACAGTGTCACTGAATTGTCAAGGCGGTGATGGCATTTTATTTTAGTAGAACTGCAGAAAATTTGCTTAAAAGAAGAGGAAACGTCAGGAATGGCTCAGTTTTCCAGAAAAAACTATGTATGCCTTCTTGACATCAGCCGCTGTTGCTTTATTTATTCCATCAAACAGGTGGTTAGAAACAGTCTTACTACCTTTTCCCATTAAGAAATTGGAATGCTTATATTTGTGAGTCTATGCTTCAACTAGTGCCACTTTTATAGTAGTCACACTTTCAATATCTATGCAAACAGGGATGCTCGATTTTAGTGGGACTGCACAAAAACTCCAACTGGTTCAACATTAGGAGCATGTTTTTTCCAAACCTTTATATCCAATTGGTGGCACAATGAGCTGTTCATTAGGAAGGTACATGGTTTGCTACTCTTTTTGTACTGTCATTAGATAGTAATACTAGTGGTTTGCATGTGAATTTATTGGCAGGGTGGACCTACATTGAGGTGCAGGACAAGATTCAATGATTGGATGCTCAGTTTCGGTTGTATCGATTTCACCTCTTCCATCACTGCGAACATGGTGTAGTATATGTTTACTAGCTGCTTGATATTTGTGCAGACAGAGATGTCTGCCCGTTGCTATTTGGCAAATAAACAAAGTGTCCGCAATTTTGGTTGAACTGCACAAGAGAATAGTATAGTCACTGCATGCAATGCCATTTGAAAATAGACACAAAGATTGGATAGTCACTTCATGGACTGCAGAAAAGTAGTACTGTAGTTTTTACTGGACAACACTAGGTGCTTCATTGCTTTGGTCTGATTATACAATGGGCATCATTTTCCCTAAGTTAAAGTTTGTATTCTAAAAATAGTCTCGCAGTGTGATCGAGAGAAGACCAAATCATATTGCAGTGGATGTTCCTCCATCATGTGCGGTTCATTCTCATGGTTCCAGTTGTTGCTAAAACCACTTACGTTTGCAAGAGGAATTGTAGACTTCACAAACAAATTTGTCTTTCAGTCTGTACTGAATGTTGGCCAAGAGAAGCGTCCATGTTAGTAGGAAGAACAGATGTTTTTTCTAGATCTTTGCTTTTGGAGCTACATATTTGTATATGATATGTGAATCATTGAGATGCAGTAACATGTTGATCTTATGTATGGGAATCGTACTAGTTAGTTTTAGTTGCGAGTCTTGCGACGCAAGATCCGAAGTGGTTGATCTTTGCTTTTGGAGCTACATATTTGTATATGATCTATGAATCATTGAGATGCATTAACAGTTACTTATTTCTGTTCGCTCAGTGTTTACAAGTTACTGATCGATCACTAGCTAGCCTACAAATGCGCTCCTGGCAGTTTTATTTGCGACGCAAGATGCGAAGTGGCAGTTTTTTGAATAAAAATGCCTACCTCTGAAAATGCCTACCTCTGAACAAACTGACAAGCTACACTATCGATCCTACACGGATAAATAGCGGATCACGCACGTACTACCTCCTTTCCGATTTGCAGGGCTCAATTCAAGAAACGACACACTAGTTCTCAATCCTACACGAATAAATAGCGGATCACGCACGTACTAGTACCTCCTTTCCAGTTTGCAGGGCTTAATTCAAACCTCTCACCAACCAAGGTGCTCCCTCCGTCCGGGTTTATTAGTCCCGTGAGCAAAGCAGCAAGACCAAGGCATGGCAATAATTAACGGCATGCAGAAGTTTAAGCCTAATTAATTCTAGCGATTTAAGTGGTGCATGCATGCCCTCGGTTGTGACTCGTTGCATGCTGCTTCGCGTACTGCCTGCAAGCGATTCTGAGTGCCTGCATGCAGCCGACCGTAATTAAGGCAGCTAACTGATGCGAAAAAAGATACGCTTTAATTGTTGTGGGCTTTTTAAATCCGTGAAATCATTATTGACAAGGATGGAGATGATTCGAGTGCACTCGTTTGACCGCCATGCCGGCGTGCGACCCAGACGGGACGGGACGACACAGTCATAATTTCAGTTTCCCTAGTTTTCCATGGCAAGCTGGCGCGCTAAGCCATTATGCATTGAATTCCGATGACCGTCGCGCTACCTTCCCCCTATAAGTACTGTTTCCTGGCCTTCTCCGGTGCCACCGTGACCCAACTCGCCATATCCTCATAAGCCCCCACCGGCCCGACGTCGCTCGCCACGTCCGCCATGCCCCCGCCCGTCCGCGGTAGGCGACGCCGAAGGCAGACGGAGGGAGGAGGCATTCTATCTGTCTTTAGATGGCAATGCGCAGATCGAGGAGTTGTTTGAGCGCGACCGCATGGCGGAGGAGCAGGAGTTGTTGGAGCGCGACCGCTTGGCGGAGGAGCAGCGTATCACCGGTTTGCGCCGCCAGCGGGACATGGAGCAGCAGCGCACCGACGCTCTGAGTCGCGAGCAGAGCGCCCGCAACTGGGCCGACTACGTGGAGGCCGGCGCCCGGCAAATAGCCCTGGAGGCTGTCGGGCACGCACGCGTTCGCGACACCGATTTTTACTACCAGCTCGTCAAGTGGGTTTCCCGCTTGGAAGCCGAAGCTTCAGTGGACCACACCGGCATGGAAAGGGCCAACGTGCGCGAGCAACGCGCCCTATCGCACCTCTGGCAAGTCCGAGGCGAGGCGCAGGACGCCGGTGCCGGCGTTTAGTGTGTACCACAGATGGCGGCCGGCATCATCTAGTTAGCTAAGAGTAAGTTAGTACTTGTCTAGTAGGAGTAGATAGTTAACTTGGCTTTGATGGTTGTCAACGTGGAAGTTTAGTACTCTATATGTGGATCAGACCTGTTACTTTGCTCTGAATGTTGAACTTTTTGTTTGAACGTATGGAATGGGCTGTTATTTTTTTAAATGGGTTGTATTTGTCCTCCACGGGTTTAGAGGCTGACTTGTGGGCCTAGCAAGTTGATGCGTACACAATCAGGAGATGATTGTACGTGGAGAGGATGACAGCAGGGACCCGCCAAGGTCATGGCAGTACGCAAGCAAGTGCGTCCTTATTTCAAGCCAACAAAAAAATGGCTCCTTCTAGTGGATTTCTGATATTTGGGTCCCATGCCATTGTCAATGTAGTCAATAAACGAGAGAATTGCACAACGAGCGGCTGACACCAGGGACCCAGCAGCTCGCCCAGTTATTTTTGTTTTGGATTAATTTGATAAATGCCTCCGAGAAATGCCACTGCAATTTCCAAACTTTGAAAAATGCCATTTCATGCCATTTCTAGTGGCATTTTTCGAAGTCTGGAGTGGCGTTTTTCAAAGTTTGCAAACTGCAGTGGCATTTTTCAAAGATTGCAAAAATTGCAGTGGCATTTTTCAAAGTTTGGAAATTGCAGTGGCATTTTTATGAATTGCCATAATTGGAGTGGCATTTATCTAATTTGTTTTTGAGACGGAAGCAGGGTGTCAACTGGGCTGTGCGGGACACTCTGGCCTGTCTAGACAGCCTTTTCTTTTATGTTTACCACAGACCAGCCCAGTAGTTTTTTTTCTTTCTGAAAATGGCTAGCCCAGTTTTTTTGTGATTTGTCAAGTAAGTCGCTTTATCAGGCCTGTTGGGCTGCAAATCTTTTAAGACAAGGAGAGCTTCATTCGGCTGGCCGAAAAAATGGCCTATCCGTAATGAGAAATGTGTTGTACATTTTAAAAACACATCAAACCAGCAATTAGTTTCAAATATCTTTTTTCATTTCGAGATTTTAAATTGCATTGATTTTTATGCGTGGACAATTTATTGGATTTTATATTGATATATATTTATTTTTAAAATCAGTCTGAATGTGACTCGAAATTTCGGGATTAAAAACAGTTCAGACCGCACCGACATATGCAAAATTTTGTATAATTTTTTAACCATGGCCACAATATGGGCTGTAATGCTAACAAAAAGAATATGGGCTCCCAAAAAACCCGTAAGAATTAGCAAATGGGCTATAAACTATTTGAAATAATGGCAGATGGGCTGTATGCTGTTTTCCACAGATTTGAGGCTTTCCACAGATGACCTGTATACTGTTGGATGTCCATCCAACGGCCGTCGTGCTTCTTCAATCTCTGCTCTTCCTGCTCCAGCCGCTCAAACAAGCGCCGGCGGGACTGCCTGCTCCCTCCTCCCCGCGGTCGGCTGTGCTGCCGCGCAGGCCTCACCGCCCCACCGTACTCCCATCGCTAGCCTAGCCATCCCTCTACTCACCCACAGTCCCACACCTGCTGTTATTCTCCGGCGAGGGCAGACGAACCAGTAAACTCTCGTACAGTCGTACTCCCCTCCACGTGGGAAACAACTGCCGAGTCATCCATGCCTCCGTGTCGTTCCCTTCCTAGGCCTTGCCGTCGTCCACCGCCCTGGTGCTCTCGGCGTGGCGTGGTCAACGTGGTCAACAACCGACATGCATCTGAAGTGGACTGTACGTGGAGAGGCTGACAGCTGGGTCCATGGCCGCAGTAAGGAAATGCCTCCTTATTATGCGCAAAATAATGATTCCTCCACCTGACATCTGGGACCCACTGAAAGGGCCTCTGTATTCCGCGAAAAAAATGTTACCGCCACTGACAGCTCGGACTCACCAACTATATCTTCGCAAGCAAGGAAGTGCCTCCTTATTACGCCCAAAAAAAGAATACTCCCCGTACGATGTCCACTAAGTTGACGGGACCTACTAAGTTGACGGGGACGAAGGGCTTTGTCAACTTAGTCAATATGCACGATTCTAGCTCGACTGACCGTACGATGTCCATCCAACGGCCGTGGTGCTTCTTCAACCTCTGGTCTTCTTGCTCCAGCCGCCCAAAGCAGCGCCGGTCGTGCCGCCTGCTCCTGCCTTCCATGGCCGGTTGTGCTGCCGCGGAGGCCTCACCGCCCCATACTACTCCCACCGCTGGCCAGGCCATCCCTCCACTCCCTCACCCACATCCCCTGTTATTCTGCGGCGACGGCAGCGCAGCCGAACCAATGAACCCTCGTACTCCTCTCCGCGTGGGCATCCACTGCCGCGTCTTCCCCGGCTCCGCGTCGTCCCCTTCCTAGGCCTCGCCGTCGTCCACCGCCGTGGTGCTCTCGGCGCGGCATGGTCAATGTGGTCAATGACCGAATTCCATCGGAAGAATACTATACGTGGAGAGGCTGACAGCTGGGTCCACGGCAGCCGCAAGGAAGTGCCTCCTTATTACGCGGAAAATAATTATTCCTCCACCTGACAGCAGGGACCCACCAGACGGGCCACCAGTATTTCGCGAAAAAAAAGTTTTCCCCTGACTGCTGGGACCCACCCGACGGGCTACCGTATTTCGCAAAAAAAAATGTTCCCCCTGCTGTCAGCTCGGACTCACCGGAAGTGCCTCCTTATTACGCACAAAAAAATGAATACCCCCGTGCTAGCTGGGACCCAGCTTGGTGGGAGGCTGACTTGTGGGCCTACTAAGTTGACGGGGACGGAGGGCTTTGTCAACTTAATCAACATAAACGATTCTAGCTCCAGTGACCATACGATGTCCATCCAACGGTCGTAGTGCTTCTTCAACCTCTAGTCTTCTTGCTCCAGCCGCGCAAAGCAGCGCCGGTCGTGCCACATGCTGCTGCTTCCCGTGGCCGGATGTGCTGCCGCGGAGGACTCACCGCCCCCTACTATTCCCACTGCTGGCCAGGCCCTGCGGCGACAGCAGCCTCACACCGCAGCCGAACCAGTGAACCCTCGTACTCCTCTCCGCGCGGGCTTCCACTGCCGCGTCTTCCCCGGCTCCTCGTCGTCCCCTTCCTAGGCCTCGCCGTCGTCCACCGCCCTGGTGCTCCCGGCGCGGCGTGGTCAACGTGGTCAAAGAACGACTTACATCGGACGTGGACTGTATGTGGAGAGGCTGACAGTTGGGTCCACGGCCGCAGCAAGGAAGTGCCTCCTTATTACGCGGAAAATAATTATTCCTCCACCTGACAGCGGGGACCCACCGGACGGGCCACCGTATTTCGCGAAAAAAATGTTTCCCCCTGACTGCTGGGACCCACCAGCAGCACCTTCGCACGCAAGGAAGTGCGTCCGGGCAAAAAAACGATTCGCCCCCCTGACTGCTGGGACCCACCAGCTACATCTTCGCATGCAAGGAAGTGCGTCCGGGCAAAAAAAACGATTCGCCCCCTGACTGCTGGGACCCACCAGCTACATCTTCGCACGCAAGGAAGTGCGTCCGGACAAAAAAAACAAAACGATTCGCCCCCTGACTGCTGGGACCCACCAGCTACATCTTCGCAGACAAGGAAGTGTCCGACAGTCGGGACCCACCTGGTCGAAGCGTACGTAGCGTTGTCATTCTGGTCGCGAACATGTACGTACATACTGGTCGATGTAGAGGCGCGCACATGTCGTAGTAGAGGCGCGCACGTGTCGTAGTAGAGGCGCGCACGTAGCATGTACACGTACGTACAGCGGTGAGGGTGCAAGAAAGAAAATACGGCCACGTACGTACATAAGGGCAGGGTCTCGAACGCCTACTCGCGCATACGTACATGGCTGGGTCGGAACGGAGAAACAACGTTGTCGTCGTGTTCATGGGGAGGCAACGGAATGCGTCGTGTTTATGGGGAGGCAACGGAATGCGTCGTGTTCATGGGGAGGCAACGGAATGCGTTGTGTTCATCAGGAGGCAACGGAACGCGTGGGAGCCAACCGGCTTGGACGGAACAGGCGATGGAAACGAGGCCTGGCGTACCGCAGAACGAAGGAAACGGCCTTGTGTTCGACTGGCCACGTTCGAAACGGGGTCCTGTTGATCGGGCAGGGTCTGGTGTACCGCAAAACGGAGGAAGCGGACCTCCTACGGTCAAAACGGGGGTCCTGTTGATCGGGAGGGGTGTGACGTACCGCAAAACGGACGAAACGGACCTCCTATGGTCGAAACGGGGGTCATGTTCATCGGGAGGGGTGTGGCGTACCGCAAAACGGGACTCCACGGGATACTGTTCATCTCCACCGTCGATCTCCTCCAGCCTCCACGGGCTACCGTCGACCTCCTCCAGCCTCCACGGGCTCCTGTTCATCCAGCCTCCACCGCGCGCTACTCCACCGGCTCCTGTTCAACCACCCCTCCAC
>NC_041383.1:54068089-54070748 GCF_002162155.2 Triticum dicoccoides
TGTTCATCCCAGAGGCAGCATCGATCGGCTTCAGTTAGCAGCAGTAGTGAAGGAATCGCTCGATCGGGTTCAGTTAACAGTCATCAATCGATTGCTCGGGTTCAGTAACGCGTAGCCTGCAGTGCAATCGCTCGGGTTCAGTTAGAGCCCAACGCCTGGCTCGGGTTCAGTTAGAGCCAACGCCTCGCACGTGTACGAGAGAAACGTGCATCGCTCGGCCCCCGACCTTCCACCGTAACCGACAACTCCCCAAAATTTTCCTCCCCCTCGCTTCTAGCACGGTTTTTTCCGTCATGGACGGCCCAAAGAATGTCATGCAGCTGCGTCTCCGGCCCGCCCAGGACGAAAAGCCCATTTTCTGTCATGATTTTTTGTCATAGAAGTAGGAGCCCACCACATCTATGATACCGGGTTTTGTCACAATTATCGTCATAGAAGTGTCATATGTATGACAGAAAAAAAATTCGTTCGGCCCAAAATGTCATGGATGTGTCTTTTTTTGTAGTGATCACGGCGAACCACATGGGGTCACGAAGCGCGGAACGGGCGGAGGTCGGCAGGGGTGACGGTGACAAGGAAGACGTCGAAGCCACGCAGGTGTACTCATCCAGAGGGTAGCGAGTGCTTGGCCGATGGACATCCAGGCGCGACCGAGTGACAGGGCCAGCGGGTGGTGGCACAACAGCAGCCACCGGGGCCGGCGCCAAGCCCGGTGGTGAAGAAGCCGGTGACACGCCCGGCTGCGAAGAGGCCGGCGACACGCCCGACTACGAAGAAGCCGGGGCAGAAGCGGGCGATCCCGGCGGGCGAGCTGGCAAGGCAGCCGGCGAGACCGGCGAGGCTGGCGCTGAAGCCGGCGAAGAAGAGGCCGGAGAGGCCGGCTCAGAGGCCGGCGCGGTGCCCAGCGATGAAGCAGCTGGAGAGGCCGGCTCAGAGGCCGGCGCGGGGCTCGGCGATGAAGCAGCCGAAGTGGCCGGCGCGGTGGCCGGCATGGAGGCCGGCGTGGAGGCCGGCTCGAAGGCCGGTGAGCCTGGCGAAGCAGCGGGCAGGAGCCGGAGTGCCGCGCGTCCAGGGGCGCCCTACGCCGTGGGGCAAAGCCAGGGCGGACAGGGTCGGCCAAAGAGGGGCCGGACGCCGATGAAGAAGCCGCCTGCTGTTCCTGTTTAAAAGGAAAACACAACTCGTCAAAATAAACATGTCGGGATGTGATGACACGGTGGGAAGCCGGATCATAGCATCTATAGCCCTTGGTGTTAGCCGGGTAACCGAGGAAGACACATGGAAGGGAACGAGGGGCAAGTTTATGAGGAGAGGTGGCGGCAATACTTGGATAACAAAGACAACCGAAAATACGAAGACCGTCGTATGAAGGAGGAGACCCGAAGAGGAGGTGGTGAGGTGTAAAGTTCCACCGGGTGCGACATGGACGAAGGTTAATGAGTAGGGTGGCAGTAGCGAGAGCGTCGGGCCAGAAGCGAGGTGGCATGTATGCGTGGAAGAGGAGGGTACAGACGCAATCTTTAAGAGTGCGAAGAATGCGTTCCGCCTGACCGTTCTGCTGTGAAGTGTATGGACAGGTAAGACGAAAAACAGTGCCATATGTGGATAGAAGACTGCGGATGGTGGTGTTGTCGAATTCTTTCCCATTGTCAGTTTGCAAAGCTAGAATGGGACGACCAAATTGCGTAGACACGTAAGAGTAGAAGGCCGTAAGGGTGGCAGCAACTTCGGACTTCTTACGTAATGGAAAGGTCCACACAAAGTGAGAATAGTCGTCCAAAATAACAAGATAATATGAGAAACCAGTGTTACTAGCAACAGGAGAGGTCCAGACATCACTATGGATTAACTCAAAAGGTAACGACGTAACTGTGGATGAAGCACTAAAGGGAAGGCGAACATGTTGCCCAGACGGCATGCGTGACAAGAGTGCGCATCCGTTTTATTACATGTAAAAGGAAAATCCCTAATAATTTGACGAAGAGCGGTGGAGCTAGGATGACCGAGACGGGCGTGCCAAAGATCAACGCCGGCGGAGAGTGCAACTAGTCCAGCATGTGAAGATGATGGAGGCTGGACGGAGTATGTATCGCCGGGACTGTCACAGCAGTGAAGAACCATCCGGGTGAGGGCGTCCTTAACAGAAAAACCAACTTCGTCAAATTCCACAGTTACAGAGTTATCTCGAGAAAGTTTATGAACACAGACTAAATTCTGAATAAGTTCAGGAGACACAAGAACATTATTGAGATAAAGTGGTCTAGAGTTCGAAGGAAAACTGGTAGAACCAATATGAGTGATAGGGAGACCAGCACCATTACCGACAATGATACGAGAAGAAGTGTGAATAGGAGACGCAGAAGAGAGGTTACCCGGGTAAGCGGCCATGTGTGAAGATGCACCGGTGTCCATAAACCAATCGCCACCGCCGGAATAAGCCCCGACCGGAGGCTGCTGATGAAGAGCAGCAAGTAGGGCCGGATCATAACAGACTGGCGCGGGATAGCCTGAGGAGCCGGTCACGCCTGTGTTGGTGGTTGGCCCGCCATAGCCAACCGGAGCAGGAGAGTAGTAGGCCGGTGGAGCGACCGGACTGGGTTGCGGATCGGCAAAGAATGCCTGATGGCTGGAGGGACCGGGCCCGAGGAGGCTCGGAGCG
>NC_041383.1:54070998-54090950 GCF_002162155.2 Triticum dicoccoides
GGCTGCTGCTGGACAGTCCCGGCGCGAGGCTGTTGCTGCTGCATCTGGCCTTAGCCGCGGCTGCGGCGCCTCTGGCGCTGCTGCTGCGGCGGTTGTTGAGGAAGAGCCGCAGGAGGAGCCGGTGGCCGCTGCTGGTAGGGGCGCCGTAGGCGCCTTGCGGCGCGGGAGGCGCCGGTGGCCGGGGCGCCTGGTACGGCGCTGGGAAGCCGGGGGGCGCGCCTGAGGGCACGGGGCCACCGCGCGAGTAGCCGGCGGCGAAGGCGGTGTGAACGGCACGGGAGCGAAGATGCTTCAACTGGCGTTCCTCGAGACGAAGATAAGCCACCGCCCGCTCGTATGTAGGGTTCGCCATGAGGGTGAGGTTGGAGGCGGCATTGCCGAGTTCCTCACTGAGGCCGGCGGTGAGGGTGGAGAGGAGCAACTCGTCGCCCACCTTGAACCCAATGTCATTGAGCTCGTCGGAGAGGGTCTTGAGGCGCATGCAGTAGTCATCGACGGAGGAGTCGTTTTGATGACACCCGAAGAACTCCTGCTGCAGGAAGACGATCCGTTGGAGCCTGTTGTCGGTGAAGAGGCCGACGATCTTGTTCCACACCGTGCATGCATCATCCTTGTCGCGAACGACGGTGTGGAAGATGTCCTTGGACACAGTGAGGAAGAGCCACCTGATGATGGTGGCGTCGATCGCCAGCCAGTCGGCGTCGCGGTTCAGGACGAAGAGGTTGGCGGTGCCGTCGATGTGGTCCTGCAGATTATACTCACGAAAGAGGAGATTGAAGTATGTCTTCCAAGCATAAAAATTCGCCTCTTTGTGGGAGAGGATGACCGGGATGCGACGTTCGATGGGAACATCGCGGATGTAGGCGGGATCGGGAAGGGTGGCGGCGGAGGAGCCGTCGGAGGAGTCGAAGGGGTTCGGCGGCTTCACTACGGGAGGAGTGGAGGCAGCGGACCGGTCGGAGAGGTGGGAACCCGACATGGCAGCGGCTAGGGTTAGGTGCGGCCGGGGCGGGTTTAGGGTTTCTGGTGGATGGCAGCGGGGGTTAGGGTTTGGGAGGCGTGTGGCTAGCGGCGAGGACGCTGGTGGCTAGCGGCGAGGAGGCTGATGGCTAGCGACGGCCTGGGAGGAGATCGCGAGTGGGGGGCGGCGGCAGGAAGCCAGCGGCGCGGGGGAGAAGCTACGGCGGCGGCGAGAACTCGGCGACGCGGGCGTAGGCTGGGAAGCGGCGGCGGCTGGGAGGCAACGGCGACGCGCTTAGGGTAGGAGGGATCAGACTAAGTCTGATACCATGTAGAGAATTATGCAACTCACGATATATTGATCGGGTGCAATATGCACGTATATATAAGTACAAAGGATAGCCACGTCCTCAACTATACATGGAAGGAGGAGGGCTTGTTGTACAAGAAATACACATGTATTATCTACATCTCAACAGTTCTTCACGTGGAGTACCGAGCCAAAACTTGTAAATCTTCTCACAGGAGACATCACACAGCTTCCAGAGAATGTTGATGATAAAAAGAAACAGCTTTGGAAGGATCCCCTTGATAATCCTCGTGGTATCGTCTATGGTGATGGCACCGTTTTCCTATACACCTGTATTCGATAACATCACACAATGATCCTAACGGCCGCCACCATGCCTCCCGGTGATGCGGCGTGGATAATCGCGCTGAAGATGCTAGATGTGCCAAGAGGTAGGCTTTTGGACGTAGCGTATCACAATAGCAAGATCTATGTGCGCGCATGCGATAAGTTAGTGCCAAGGTTGAATGCAATCAATGGAAGAGACTACGTCTGTGGTGGCACGTATCTTTTGGAATCCCGTGACGACCTTATATCGGCATCCATCCTGCATTACCCGCCGTCGGGCGCACTCTTGGTGAAATTGGAAGCGCCGGAAGAAACGAACGGGAACGGCAAGTTGAGGTGGGTGGAGAGAGAAGGACGGAGCTTGAGCGATCGTGTTCTATTCCTTGGTTCCCCGACCAGCTTCTCTGTGGACGCCACGGGGCTAGGCATGGACGGCGGGTGTGCCTACTTCGTCCTTGGGGCCTGTGTGTTTAGGTATAACTTCATCAACGGCGAGGCAAAACTCCTCGAGTGGTTGCGCCACGGATCGGGCGTTGACGGGGTAAATTTGTGGCTCCGGCCCCAGCCTGACATTGCTCCTATTCAAGAAATCAGAAAAAGGATCGGAGCTTCAAACAAAGGGTGGAAGCGATAGTATTTTAGTAACTGCTAGGGTGAATTGTGGAATTCGAAAGTTTAGTTTAGGTGTTAGTTATGTCTCAAAATCTCCCTGGCTTTAATCTTTTCTCTGATGAAGGTGTGGAACTCTAGTGGAATCTTTATTAGTAAAGGGGAAAACAGCGTTCATTCAATTAACATGACATGTTCATTGCAATCAACTTGCACACAACTGGCTGCTATATGAAAGCTTCTTCATCTGGTACAGTCGCCGAAACGTTCTCATCAAAGATAAAGTAGTCTTCAGAGCAAATTCAGACCAACCACACGAAAACCCTCGGCTCGGCAGCTTCTCCTCCATATCTGCACACTAACAAGAGCTTCTGCCGTCAAGCAGGGAAAGAATACTTTGCGTTATTACTAAAACTGAATCAAGGAAATACTGACCATCGCAACAATTTAAGTTGGTCTGAGCGACGTCACCAGGCAACAGACTTCAGATACACCTCTAGCTGCAGGCTACGCTTCTGCTAGCCTACCCAATGTGTCACTCTGCTTCCCCTTCCTTAGCATGGATCCAGCAAGCATATCGCATCTGTATCTGCATAACTAGGGCTCATCTTCCTCTTCCTCTTCTGGTTGTCATGGATCCAGCAATCTCCGTGGACTTGCTGCAAGCCAAATCCATCACCCACCTCGGCAGATGATTCTGTACATCTTGCGGTTCACAGCCTTATTACCAGCTCCCATGAACTATTTTTTTCAGGTGTTTTAGGTACACCCATCGCAGGAGTCGTTGAGTCGGTGTGTCCACCAGTCTCAGGGTGGACGCGGTCCGGTCCGGTCCGGGCTTTGACCGAGCCAGCCTTTGGACTGGCCGCGGCCGGTCCGGTCCGGACCGGACCGAGGTGGCCAGCGAGCCAAATTTCCAGGACCGGACCGAGAGGAGCAAAGCTCGGTCAGCCCGACTGGACCTAACGGGACCGATGGCTGGGACTCGGTTTAACAGCCTGGGAGTGCTTTGTTGGCCACTGTTTAGGCTGTTTGGACGTATTTAGACTGTAGCTGTCCCTGTGAGTGCTTTATTAAGCGTTTTGGCCATTATTTAGCAGTGCCCTGTTGCGCTTTTTGGCCACAATTTAGGCTGTCCAAATTTAGTGAGTGCTCTGTTTCTTATAATGACTAGTATGTCATAACTAAATTTGAACAGCATTTTATTTGTATTTTGGACATCAAAACAAATGATTTTGAGAGGAACAATATCACAAAAATCACATGCACAAACATTGATCACTACAGTTTTCAGATAAGTTTCTTCACATAATTTTGGACCGAAACAACAGGAATATCACAGCCACAAACAACTAATTGGACAGCAAGCACATGACTAATTTTGGACAGCAAGAATAACTAAATTTGGACAGCATTTCCTTTGTTTTTTGGACATCCACAAACTGATTTTGACATGAAAGATGGCACAAATCAGGTTAAGCACAATATCACATCCACAAACATAAGGTCTTATCATCATTGAACGACACGATTACAAACTTGCTCTAACAATTCCAAGTCCATGGCAATTGACAAGTTGAACATAACACAAATGAGAGGTTCATCTCCAAGCTAGCAGTGACAATTCATAGTTCATGACAAACATAACAGAAATGTAAAAGTAGCCTTCACATGAGAAAGATCACTTTGACATTCATCTCCAAAATAGCAAGATCAACATCCACATGATGAATGTCTACAAGTAAGATAAGCAACATTCACATAAATAATATTTGGTATCGTATGACAAGTGAAACATGTAGGAAGAATAGTTACCAATCGTTGATCTCCTCCACCACAGTGGGTAACTTGATGTTCTCAACATCATCCTCTTCATTCTCATCCCTCGGCTACAAGTGTGGAAGTTAGACAAATGCTCACATCACATACAACAAGACCAAAAAAGAAATAAAGCAAAGGTAAGGAAAAGATGGCAAACATACCACCAGATTCAAGTCAACATGAGCACCCTTGATATAACTTGCACCACAAACTAATGCCTCCACCATAACCGGTTTTAACGAACTCCTATAGTCATCTAATACGACACAAGTTGACAAACTAGAGTGAGGATGAGAAGTTGACAAGTTTATATCCAAAGTTCAATAGTATGAGTTGACATACCTAAAATCCTTCCGGTCGTGCTGAAGGTAGATTCCGAAGACACGGAGGTAGCCGGGATAGTAATGAACCTCTTGGCTATCTTGGCCAACATTGGGTACCTTGGAGCATTCTCTTTCCACCAACCAAGAAGATCAAGAGCCTTGTCGCGAGGGGCAACCGCATCCTCTAAGTAGTTCCTCTCCGGAACATACCTCTCCGGAACAAGAACTTGGCCTTCAAAGCATCGACCGCACCATCATTGTTTGAAGCGTTGTCAAGTGTGACGGACATAATTTTGGTCTCAATATTCCATTCTAGCACAACCGCATAGAGAGCATCCGCAATGACATTTCCTGAGTGAGGAGGATCCAACTCTATGAAAGCAAGCACACGGGTTTGTAAGTTCCAATTCCCATCTATATAGTGTGCAACCACACACATGTAAGATAAGGTTCGGTTGCTTGTCCACAAATATGTAGTTAGACATATGGAGCTCACACCCTTTAGGAGAGATTTCAGCACCTCTTTTTCGTTCTTGTAAACCCTCATGCACTCGGCTCGTATTGCCTTCCTTCCAATGGGTTTATAATTTGGATTCATGCACTTCATCAGAATGTCGAACCACTCATGTTCAACCATTCTAAATGAATACTCATGCACACATATCATCTTAGCAATAAGCTCCTTGACGATTCCTTGGTTGTACTCAATAGAGGGGTGCATTGTTGCAGCACTTGTTGGATCATTGATTTTGCGCAGTTCAAGAGTTGTTTGGATGGCATTCCTAGCGATCTTGTTCCTTAAACCTTCACATTTTAAGATATGCCTTCCAATAGTTGAGGTGCTGCCACCTTGCGTATACGCATACCTCTTTTTGGGACAATAATTACAAACAGCCTTCAACACAATCTCTCCCGGATGCTCCGTCGATGGCTCTTTGACCTTGTGAAAATGGGCCCAAACATCCGATGACATCCTAACAGGAGCATTGGCTCTTCGCCTCTTGTTCTTTTTCCTTTCTCTTGCCTCCTCCTCACTAGATACAACATGCACAAGTGATTCCTCGGACATAGTGTCACCTTCTAGTTCATCAGCTGATTCCTTATACCCTTCTGATGTATCATCATCCGACATATCAGCACTCGGTTGTGGTGGGACTATAAACAGATTTTGCTCCTCATATTCCTCATCGTCCTTGTCCTTGTCCTTGTCCTCATCCTCATCCATGTCCACGTCCTCGTCCTCGTCCTCCTCCTCGTCCTCATCCTCCTTCTCCTCGTCATCTACCACCTAACACACATGACCACACAAATAAGCATCAAGCATCACCTATATGGTTATATGGAAATATGGCTACATCAAGCATCAAGTAAAGCAATCTTACAATAGTAGAGGCAGCGGCTTCCGCGGCACGCACGCCGGCACCGGTGCGGTCGGGGAGACGCCTCGGAGGTGGATGGTGTTTTTTTAACCTACAAATCAACTCTCCCGTTGGGGCATTGGGAAAGTCTTTCGCCTTCCTAATCTGCACCTTAGGCTTCCTCTTCTTCCTCGGAACCGGCGGAGGCAGCGCCGAATCTTGCCTAATTAGATAATTCACGCTTTTCTCCTTTGCCTTCGCCTTCGCATTCTCCTTACCAGCACCCTTTCCCTTCTCATTCCCCTTCTCCTTCACCATTATCTACAAAAAACAGCACATAATATCTGCAGTCAGTACATTAATCAAGCGCAAAAAATTCATCTTCTTCTTTTTGTAGCATAGAAAATCATCTAGTACTAGTGCAAATAAACATAATTATCTCCTGACCATTATCTATAAAAAACAGCACATAATCCCCCTCTCATTCCCCTTCTCCTTCACCATTATCTCCTGACCAAATCATCTACTACTAGTGCAAATAAACATAATTTATCTCCTGCCATTATCTACAAAAAAACAGCACAAAATCCCCCTCTCATTCCCCTTCTCCTTCACCATTATCTCCTGACCAAATCATCTACTACTAGTGCAAATAAACACAACTATCTCCTGACCATTATGTACAAATAAAACAGCACATAATCCCCCTTCTCCTTCACCATTATCTCCTCACCAAATCAAAGACTTGCCAGCAAGATTGTTCAGCTCACTAAACTACAACATCTACTCTGTGACGTAGATTAGAGGAAGATACCAATCGGGATTGGGGCTTGGGAGTATGAAAAACTTAAGAACAGAGATCTCAGGAGGCTACCTTTTCCTCTTCGTGGCGCTCGGTGAGGAACCAGGGAAGGACGGACCGACGGCGTGCTGGCCTTGCTGCCTCCCCGACGTACACGTGCTCCTCCAGCAAGGACTCGGACCAGATGGCGCCGTCGGTGAAGGGAGAGCCGCGGGCAACGGCGCCGTCGCCTGGGTTAGGGTTAGGGATAGAGGAACAGAGGAGGAGGCGCTGGAGGGGGCAGAACGCAGAAGGAATCGAGCCAGGGCGGAATGGAACGAGGGGAGGGGGTCGCTCGGCTCGGGGTGGGCCTCGATGTCTTGATCTGTACACTTGATGGGCCTTGCCGCCTGCGGTCCGCTCGGTCAGCCCGGATAAAGACCGGACCGGACCGAAAAAATTTCGGTCTCCTTTTCTGGGCTCGGACCGGCTAGTTTTTCTGTCGGGCCTGGACCGTACGGGCCGGTCCTAAACGGGCCACGAGCGGGCCGGAAAGCCCGCTCGTGCCGTCCAGGCTGACACCAGTCCTTGCATACCTCCATGCTTATTCGAAAAACCGTGTTCCTTTCGTTGCCCTCAACTGTTCAACGGCATTGTAGACCTTCTGCAGTTTGACCAACAGAAGCTACATCATGATCATGCTAACTGGTGATAAAGAGTAGTATGAAGTTTGAACACTCCACGGAGGAGAGGGCGGCGGAGGTGACCATGCCGGACGGAGGACTGGAAGACGGGGCGCCTTCGTCGTTGCCCGCCGTTGGGCGTCTCCTCGCCGTTGCCGCCGTCTGAGGTCGGGAGCAGAGCAGAGCAGAGGAGGGAGGAATGGGTTGGCTCCGGTGCTGTGACTGCTGAAGGGCCACTAGTATCCACAGAAAAAGATACACCTCTAGTAGTATCTTCAGAACTCAAAAAAGAAAGAAAGAAAAAGGCCACTAGTATCCACAGAAGAAAAACAATTAACACTAGTGCCTTGCATTCCCTCTGGATTTTGTTTTTCAAAAAACGAGTGCATCCATTTGTAGGTGCTAGTTAAATAATACCCCTCCGTTCCTCTTTACAGTGCGTCTTGTGTGTACTCTATAACAAGACATGTGAATAGTTTATTAGAAATGTGACAAATTTGACATCGACCCACTCACGAGCAGCTGAAGGAAGATCCGATTGAGTATCAGTGAACGGTTAAAGGGGAAAACAATGTCGGGATCTAATATTTAAATTTTTTTAAATTTGAACTACTGTTGCACGCGGCTATTTGAATGTCTGTACCATATGTATGCGGCTATTTGATCGTGCAGACTTAAATTATTCGAAAAGGGGCGCTTTATTACTTAAAAGGTTAATGCAGACTTAAATAATGAGGAAGGCCGGATGTATGCGGCTACGGTTAGATGGCGGCCTCCCGAGTCCGTGTCCGCGGATTAGTCACCCCTGTCCGCGAACGGATGCGGGAGAAAATTTGTGGGTTGCTTCTGGATATATGTCCAAGACATCAGTGAAGCTCAAGCAGAAAAGAACCTCAAAGGGGAATTTAGTCATCTTTTTTCTCAAATGTAGCTCCGTTTCTGGCATTCCACATGGCCCAGACAACATCAGTAAATAATTCGCACCATCAGGAGGAAAAAGGAAACAAAAAAGGAAAACCGGAAACAAAAAGAACCCAAGGAAAATTGTAGGAAAATATCCCAGTACAAACTCCCGCAGAAAACCACTCTTCTGTCGTTCACTGCCCAGCCCATCCTAACGCGTCGGTAGGGTGCGTGTTTCTGAGAAAAAGGCTATGATTGCAAGCAACGACCATGGAATACGAATTTCCGATCAATGTGTATATCATCACTAGAACAAGTTCCTAGCTACAAGCCGGAGCCCAAAATAATTTGACCCATATTGTCCCCGTAGCACAAGCTGGCCAAAGCTTCGTAAGCTAGGGATATTGACCCAGAATAGCTTAGTATTTGACAATTTAAAAAAAAAACTCTGTCAACTTTGATAAGCAAAAATCCAACCACTCCATCTATTCTTTAACATTCAACTTTCTACCTTAGTTCTGGTGGCTACCATTGTGTCAAGTCCATTAATCTACCATGGTATATATGGTGGTAGCGTCGACAGATAGTAAAGGGAGTAAAAGTCCAAACGCCGGAAAAAACTGCACTAGTCATCAAGGTTTTGGCGACAAATTACCTCAGGTCAACTATACCCAAAGGTCCAATAAGGAAGAATGACCACATGTGGAGGAAACCAGGACATGGGATAGTCAAGATAAATGTTGATGCTTCCTTTCAATATGAAACACTTTCAGGTGCTTGTGGTGCTGTAGCTCGGGACGACCGGGGTGATTTTATTGCTGCAGCAAGTTGGTTTGTTCCAAACATCAGTGGAGTTGACTCCAGCTGAGCTAACTGCCATCAAAAACGGGCTGTACTTGGCAACTCACATTGGATGCAACAACATAGAAATTGAATCAGATCGTTCCTTCGCGGTGGACTCGGTGAACCAAGTTGATGATTATTTAGGCCCAGAGGTAGCTATTATCACAGAGTGTAAACAACTTATGATGGACTTTGCCTCCATATCCTTGAAACATTGATATAGAGAGGCCAATCAGGTGGCAGATGAATTAGCAAAGAACTCTTTTACTACTAGATCCTCTAGTTCTTTGGATGATGAGATCCCTGATTTTATTTCTCATCTGCTTGTAAATGACATGTCTATTATTTGAGAAATAAAGTATATTTGCGGTAAAAAAAAGTCCAGTAATCTACCTCCTGCCTCTGGTTCTAGGCACCCTCCCCCACCGTAACTATATTATAGAAAAAAGCTGCCACTATAGGAGAGGCCTTTTTCACTGTTTTGACCTTCTCAGCAAATCTTAGCACAAAATGAACTCCATCGAAAACTATTTCATGATTTGACCCTTTTGATAACGCCACATGTTGTGGCATTTCTTCTCTATTTAGAAATGCCGAACTAGCCCGCGTTGCTCCCTTTATAAATAATTGGCAAATCTGAGTAAGCTAGTGAAACGCCACTAGCATTGGCGTTTGGCACTTGGGCAGCAACGCCAAGGGGCTTGGCGTTTCCAGGCAATGCCGCACGCTGTGGCGTTTCTGCCCTGCCACGTAGTGTCTCGACCAGGCCAGCAACGCGAGCTAGGTTGGCGTTTCTGTATAGTGCAGCAACGCCACGGTCTGTGGCATTTCTGAAAAGGGTCAGATTGTGAAATAGTTTTTGAAAGAGTTCATTTTGTTCTAAGATTTTCTGAGAAGGTCAGATCAGTGAAAAAGGCCTATAGGAGAGGGTCTCGCCTATTCAAATATTTTTTTTTAACAATAGTGGCAGTTCTGAGGTCCCTACCAGTGAAAAAAAAACAATCAGGGGCTTGCCTATTCGAAACATCAGCAAATTGATGCAGAGAGCATTACATTGGCGCTCCTATGCTTCTCATATAGGAGAGGTATCCACATTCAGCCATTGTGTTATAGGACCGTCAAGACAGTTCGCATTTGCGATATATTTATGTACCGAAACGGTTTACTTTGCTTTTAGTAGGCCTTTCTGGTTTTAGCATAAAACCATGTTTTAAAAAATGTGAACACTTAGCACATGGCGGGTAGGTGGATGAGAGCTGACCTGACATGACCCGGCGGCTTGCTTCCAGTTCCCGTTCCTGTTCCAGCGAGAAGGAGGCGGAGGCGGAGGCGAGGCCGGCCTGGAAGATGACACACGCCGTTCCTCCCCTCGCCGGCACCGACATCATCTGCCGTTTAACTCTTACTCGCTAGTCGCCACGAATAGAGCAGGGGAAGAAGGAATGATGAATTGTTGCACGGCCGCCAGGTACATGGGCCTGACCGCCTTGGCCCATATGCTTTTTTTTTTCTCGATGTCTCAGAAAAACCCTACTATTTTTCTCTATTTGCACACAACCCGTGTCACTATGCATTTCGCTCAAAGAAAAATAATTAAAAACAACTAATTTAAACACATGGTAATCTATCTTCATCCAAAAAATAATATCCGTACTAGATCAATTAAGAATTTTCCACTTACACTTGATCATGCGGTGTTGCAGGTGATCGTAACATAGAAAATTCTGGGATATCAATCATATTGTAAACCTTAAAATAACAATGCAATCTGTTCGAGTACCCAAGTTTTGAAAACACGATTTTTTGTTAATTTCACTGTATTAAACATACATATTTTTTAAAATTCAAATGTTTGTAATACTGAATATTCAAAAAATCTTTCCGTGCTGATTTGAAATTTTGAATATGTCTATAGTGGTGCCATATATTCGATAGAACTAGTGCTCACAGTAATATTTATGAACACCATGTCAATGCCTAAAACGGTTCCAATTCAAAAAATTTAGAATAACATTTTTCAGTAACCTGATGGGAATAGTTTCCGGTGTTCAAAGTTGTATTTTCGAGGCCTATTATTATTGTGTTTTGTGAACTAATTTGATGAAGTCAGCATGCACTTGGTGTACGCTAGATGAAATAGTGATGTATGGATTATTGTGTGAATTATTTGAATTATTTTTCTGTGGATTATTTGAATGCCCAAACAAGTGCTGCCAAGACCCCATGTATGCAATGCCAAATCTCCCGACGATGCACCTATGTGACCAAAAACACCATAGCCTGCGGTGTTGCATGCCACAAACATTAGGTCCACGTGGCACCTTCTTTGTTAAGATGGGCAACGTAAAAAAATATAAGAGCGTTTAGATCACTATTAGTAAGATGCAATGCAGGAGGTCTTGACATTGCACTTCTGCGACCACACGACATGACCCTAGCCGCTGGATGTCCCGGACACTAAGGACAAGTTGTAACTTCTCTGTTAAGGTGCAACACTGGGGCACCACGTTTCTATGCATTATAACGCCGGTCCCATGGAGTTTCATGTTACCTAAAGCTACGAGTCTACGAAGATGGTACTGTTAGATGTGTATAGTTCATTGTGTACATCCCCATTGTATAAGAGGCTTTTCTGCACTTTACCATATCTGTATATGTACTGGCCATTGGCCCCTCAGTAAAGCTTAGTTGCTGTTTATCCAACATGGTATCAAATGTTAGGTTTCCCTCTCTCCCGCACGCTGCAACTCTGTGCTAGCTCCTCTCCCGATTTATCCACTGCCAGATTCGGCTCTCCTCGCTGCGGATCCGTCCATCCCGGCTCTCCTCGCCGCGAATCCGGATGCCCCACTGCCAGATTCGGCTCTCCTCGCCGCGGATCCGTCCATCCCGGCTCTCCTCGCCGCGGATCCGGACGCCCCGGTCCTCCTCGCTGGCTCCTTTGACCTACCGGGTTGCCCCTTGCCCCGTCTCTGCTCCGCTTGGCGGCTTCGCTCGGGGCGCCTGCTGCTGCTTCCGCTGTGGAAGCAGCTGCTTCCCTACGCGCAGGGTGCGAGCGTGCGCGGCTGTTGGCTGCTCGAGCCGCTGGTCCGGCTCCCCCTGCGTGCACGCGGACGGGCCACGTAGCTCGGGCCCGCCGGGCGTCGCTCCTGCCTCTCGACCTCCGCAGTTGTGCCTCGCCTTGTGAGGTTTGCGTTTTCGCTCCCGACCCCCGCTCGTTGACTTCCTCTTCGTGAGCCTCCTGAGTTCGGGCCTCCTGAGTTCAACAACAACAAAAAACGGGCAGCAGCAGCACATCAGCATGTCTTCGTCTGGCTATGTGGCTGTTCCTCGGTGCTCGGTGATCTTTGATGGCACCAATTATGTTGAGTTCGTGGGCTTCATGCGCATTCATATGCGTGGACTTCTTCTGTGGGGTGTTCTCTCTGGCGAGGTCCCCTGTCCGCCATGTCCTGTTGCGCCAGTGGCACCAATTCCACCCGTGCCGCCGGTCCTTGCTGCTGATGATTCTCAGGCTAACCGGGATGCGGCCAAGGTCCTAGATGATGCTGTGGTTGATGCCTATGATCAGCAGGTATCCGCTTATTCAGATGCTCTTTCTGTGTACCGTGATGACCTGTCTGCTTATACTCAATGGTGCAATGATGATGCTCGAGCTGTTGTTGTTCTCACTGCGAGTGTCCTCCCTCAGTTTGCTTCGGAGTTCATGGGACTTGGCACAGTTGCAGCGATGTGGTCTTACCTCTGTCAGCGCTATCAGCCCTCTGGTGATGCTCTCTATCTCTCTGTGGTGCGTCAGGAGCATGCACTCCAGCAAGGTGATTCCTCTGTTGATGAGTTCTATTCACAGTGCTCTGCCATCTGGCGCCAGCTTGACTCTCTTCGGACAGTTGTTTGTGGAACCTGCCGTTGCTGTCAGACTACTCGGTCTGATCTGGAGTTTCAGAGGGTTCATGAGTTCTTATCTCATCTCCGGTCTGAGTTTGAGCCTCGACGGGCGCACCTGCTTGCTCGTGGTCGTGTTCCCATCTCGGAGGTCCTTGCCGAGCTTCGTGCTGAGGAGACCCGCCTTAGCTCTGCTGGGTTGCTTCTGGTTCCGTCAGTATTGGCCGCCCGAGCTCCTGTGTCGTCTGCTCGCCCCACTGCTCCGCCGCTCCTGCCCACTCCTCCAGGGGGGTGAGTCGTCCTCCATATGCTGAGAAGGGCACCTCGTGCCGTGACACCGTCTGTGGTTATTGCTCCCGGTCCGGTCACCCAGAGTCTGATTGTCGCCAGAAGAAGCGTGACCAGAGGCACTCCTCCTCCGGTGGGACTCCTGTGTCTTCCTCAACTCCGTCACTCACTGATCATGACATTAGTCGCCTCAAGCGTCTTCTTACTTCCTCAGGCTCCTCGTCGACTCCTTCTGCTACTGCTGTGACTGCATCCCCGCTCTCACCACCACCGGCATCTACACAGTCAGGTACATCTTCGTGGGTCCTGAATTTTGGAGCCTCCTTTCATATGTCCTCTGATTCTTCTGTGTTGTCTTCTCTCCGACCTCTTGATTCGCCTGTTAATGTTCTTACTGCCGATGGCACATCTCTTCATGTTGCTAGTCGTGGTATTCTTTCCACTCCATCTTTTTCTGTTCCGAGTGTTTCTCATGTTCCTCGCCTCACCATGAATCTTTTTTTCGCTGCCCAACTTACTGATTCTGGTTATCGTGTCATTCTTGATACCAACTCTTGCTCCATTCAGGATTGTCGCACCAAGACTTTGGTTGGTGCTGGCCCCCGGCACCGTGAGTCAGCGGGCCTTTTGGAGGTTGACTGGCTTTGTGTTCCTTCCGCTGCCACCGCTTCTGCCAGCTCTCATGCTCTTGCTGCCTCTTCGTCTGCGTCCTTCCAGCAGTGGCATCATCGCCTTGGCCACATCTGTGGCTCTCGCTTATCTTCTTTAGTTCGTCAGGGCCTCTTAGGGTCTGTATCTGGAGATGTCTCCTTACATTGTAATGGTTGCAGATTTGGCAAACAGACTCAATTACCTTATCCTACCAGTGAGTCTGTATCTCAGCGCCCTTTTGACTTAGTTCATTCTGATGTCTGGGGTCCTGCTCCCTTTGATTCGAAAGGTGGTCATCGCTACTATGTTTTGTTTATTGATGATTTCTCTCGCTACACTTGGCTCTACTTCATGAAATCTCGTAGCGAGGTTCTCCCTATATACAAACGTTTTGCTGCCATGGTTCACACCCAGTTTGCCACGCCCATCCATACTTTTCGTGCTGACTCCGCTGGAGAGTATATCTCTCGGCTGTTACGTGGTTTTCTCGCGGAACAGGGTACTCTTGCCCAATTCTCATGCCCTGGTGCTCATACTCAGAATGGCGTTGCAAAACGAAAGCATCGTCATTTGCTTGAGACGCCTCGTGCGCTGATGATTGCTGCTTCCCTTCCACCCCATTTTTGGGCTGAGGCTGTTTCCACATCCACCTATCTCATCAACATTCAGCCATCCACTGCTCTGCAGGGTTGTATTCCTATGGAGTGTCTCACTGGTCGCTCTCCTGACTACTCATCTCTTCGTATGTTTGGATGCGTGTGTTATGTTCTCCTTGCCCCCCGAGAATGCACCAAACTGACTGCTCAGTCGGTTGAGTGTGTTTTTCTTGGTTACAGTGATGAGCACAAGGGCTATCGCTGTTGGGATCCTGTTGGTCGTCGTTTGCGCATCTCGCGTGATGTAACTTTTGATGAGTCTCGCTCTTACTACCCCCGTCCTTCTTCCTCGAGCTTCTCTGTGGATGATATTTCCTTTCTTCTTCTCCCCGATACACCCCGCTATGTGCCTCATGCTTCACTTCCTCCACCTACACCTCTCATTTCTTCTTCTTCACCACCGACACCCTCTTCCCCATCCTCCTCCTCCACATCTCCACCATCCTCTCCCGTTCGCCAACCTCTCTCCCCGTTTCCTCTACACTATGCCCGTCGCCCTCGTTCTGAGGATGCTTCTCCTGATGCGCCTTCCACCTCTGGTGCCCCTCCTTTCAAGCCTCCCCCGGTTCATAATCTCCGTGCTCGGCCTCGCCCCCCGCCTGATCGCTACTCTCCTGATCGGTACGGTCTCTCTATTCTTGTTGAGCCCACTTCCTATGGGACTGCCATGACTCAGCCTGAATGGCAACTGGCGATGGCCGAAGAGCTTGCTGCCCTTGAGCGCTCCGGCACATGAGATTTGGTTCCTCTCCCTTCCGGTGCTCGTCCCATCACCTGCAAGTGGGTCTACAAGATTAAGAGTCGCTCTAATGGATCTCTTGAGCGCTACAAAGCTCGTCTTGTGGCCCGTGGTTTTCAACAGGAGCAGGGACGCGATTATGATGAGACCTTTGCTCCTGTGGCCCACATGACCACTGTCCGCACTCTCCTTGCTGTGGCTTCTGTTCGTCATTGGTCTATCTCTCAACTTGATGTCCAGAACGCCTTTCTCAATGGCGAGTTGCGTGAGGAGGTCTATATGCAGCCACCACCGGGGTACTATGCCCCTGATGGTCTGGTATGTAGGCTTCGGCGCTCCCTCTATGGTCTTAAACAGGCCCCTCGCACCTGGTTTGAGCGCTTTGCCTCTGTGGTGACTGCCGTTGGTTTCTTGCCCAGTGATCATGATCCCGCGTTGTTTGTTCACACGTATTCTCGGGGTCGGACTCTTCTCCTTCTCTATGTTGATGACATGATCATCACTGATGACGACTCTGAGTACATTGCCTTTGTTAAGGCTCGCCTTCACGACCAGTTTCTCATGACTGGTCTTGGTCCACTTCGCTATTTTCTTGGGATTGAGATCTCATCGACCTCTGATGGCTTCTACATCTCCCAAAAAAATATATTCAGGATCTTCTTGCTCGCGCTGCTCTCGAAGATGAGCGCACTGTTGTGACTCCTATGGAGCTCAACGTTCAGCTTCGTGCCTCTGATGGTGACCCGCTTCCTAATCCCACTCGCTATCGCTATCTCGTTGGTAGTCTTGTCTATCTTGCTGTTACGCGTCCTGACATCTCCTATCCTGTCCACATCCTGAGTTAGTTTGTTTCCGCCCCCACCTCTGTCCACTATAGTCACCTCCTCCGTGTTCTACGATATCTTCGTGGCACGATCTCTCAGCGCCTTTTCTTTCCCCGCTCCAGCTCTCTTGAGCTCCAGGCCTACTCTGATGCTACCTGGGCTAGTGATCCCTCTGATCGACGATCACTGTCTGCTTACTGTGTCTTTCTTGGTGGCTCTCTTATTGCCTGGAAGACAAAGAAGCAGACTGCAGTTTCTCGCTCGAGTACAGAGGCTGAGTTGCGAGCCATGGCTATGTTGACGGCTGAGGTGATCTGGTTACGGTGGTTACTTGAGGATTTTGGTGTGTCTGCTACTACCTCAACTCCTCTACTATCCGACAGTACCGGTGCTATCAGTATTGCGCGTGACCCGGTGAAGCATGAGCTCACCAAGCACATCGCTGTGGATGCCCACTTTGTGCGTGCTGCTGTGCAGGATCAGACTCTCGCTCTTCACTATGTGCCCTCTGAGTTACAGTTGGCTGACTTCTTCACGAAGGCACAGACTCGAGCGCAGCATGGGTTTTTCCTCTCCAAACTCAGTGTTGTTGATCCACCATGAGTTTGAGGGGGGGTGTTAGATGTGTATAGTTCATTGTGTACATCCCCATTGTATAAGGGGCTTTTTTGCACTTTACCACATCTGTATATGTACTGGCCATTGGCCCCTCAGTAAAGCTTAGTTGATGTTTATCCAGCAGGTACAACTTAACCACAACATGTCAAAGCTGATGTAACCGCATGATAGAGCTTCTTCTGTCTGTCCATGGTGGTCGCGCGTCACGGCACCCGCACTCGCCCGCTATAAAACCGGCATCAACAGTGCCCTTGAGCTTGAGCCAGCCTGGCTGCTCAAATGCAGGGTTCTTTCCTTTCATATCAAGGTTCCATGTTGAGGACATTTGAGATTTGATTTTGGCTTAGCAGCAATGGAGGAATTGGAAGGCAGTCAGGCCCAGTGTACTGCAACTCGTATTCATCATCAGGTAAATTCCAAACTCTGCGTCTGATAAACCACATACTAGTATAGTTTTAGCTATAAATTTCTCTGGACTTTTGCAAAGAAAGAAATCTCCAGCCAACCTTTGAAACTAATCAAGCTCTGTTTTTTTTTTGTGGTGATCAAGCAACAACGGTTCTTTTTTTTTTGCACACATGAGGCGCACACACTGACGCCCACACGAACATGAATGTGCAGCAGAGATGCACAGCGGCAATGAAGGTAGGAACATGAACTGGAAGGTTTTTTCCTCCCGACAGTGAGCAGTACTGCACGTTCACAACACACATTGGTTGTGAGGTTGAGCAATTGGTCAAGGATCTCGTGACATATAGCTCCAGCCCACTTATCTTAGCTAGTTAGAGCTGGCAATCTGAGTAAATAACAGAGCACGTTCAGTGTAACTAGAACGAAAGGTGCTACCATGTCTGGGACACAAGATCCTACATGCAGTTGATGGTGAAGAAGCAGCTCATCATTTGAAGAGCATCTTGGGTTGCTCCTCTCCTTCTGTCTCTGGTGATGATGGCATCTTGGAACTTCACTGCCTTAACTTGGTCATGATGGACGCCGTGTGCTCCAGTAAGCAGGCACACAAGGAATAGGATTTCTGGTCAAGGCTCAGCATTCTTTCTTGTGCTGAGAAGAACACAAGCTGGCCATTTATTTCACCAACACGCAGGTTAGGTACCCAAGTAGCAGCACCAAATGAGTGACAAGACCCAACTAGTCTTAGTTGAGAAAACTAAATCACGTGCAGATTACACCAAGTAGCCAATTAAGGATACACCTTTAGTCCAGTCAGGACACGGCAGTTGGGGTTTACCCTAAATACATGAAGATGAGCTCCAGTCTTTGGACGCGCGATAAAGGGTGTCGTATCTCTGGGCGGAGCAGTATGTTGCCGTTAGATGAAGATCGGATGGTCGACGATGAGCTAGCCTGGTTTGGCGCCAATCTACTGCTGGGTGTCGATTTCTTCAGTTAACAGCATGACAAGTGTCCATTTCTTCACAAGATGCTGTCTGATTGTTCCTGAGAAGGAGATGTCTGCCAGGCTTTGGGTATATAAAAAAAAGGCTGTCGACTGCCTCTTTTGGTATTTGGGACTGCTTAAGCAAATGACAATCTTCGCTTGCTTGCCTGTCATTATGGCCTGCACGGTTGAGTTGCTTGTTAGTTTTTTTTGCGAGAAAAATTCCGATCTATTCATTTTCAATCATGGCATACGACGAATACCAGAAATAATAGAAATTACATCTAGACCCGTAGACCACCTAGCGACGACTACCAGCACTGAAGCGAGCCGAAGGTGCGCCGCCGTCATCGCCCCTCCATCGCCGGAGTCGGGCACAACTTGTTGTAGTAGACAGTCTGGAAGTCGTTAGTTAGTTAGTTACAGAAAGCACAATCTCTCCATATGTGATCAAAATGAAGTAGATCTGAACTATTTAGACCTGGCCTTGATATTTCGACAATGCTGCAGCCACAGCGTGGCCCCCTTGGAAATATTTCCTGCAAGGCTGCAACAACTTGATTGACTACGCTCAAACGCAAAAAAAGAAAAAAGAAAAACCTTGATTGAATACACTGGAGATACTAATTTTATATTATCTCCCCTCCAAATTAGTTGTCTTAGATTTGTCTAGACGCGGACAACTAATTCGGGACGGGTGGAGTACTAAACTGGAGATACTAATTCAATGCGCTGTGTTTCAAAATTTGATCAAATAGACATGCTTTGTTTGACAAAAGAGAAAAGAAAGAAAACCATGCTCCTGTAGAAAGTTGGAGATGGGTGCCTGTCTACTGGGGTTTGGGAGCTTGGCCGATCTGTGAGGACCTGCTGCCGCGCGCTGCTGCGGAGTGAGTGTGCAATAAACTTGGGTGGGAGAAAACGAACAAACAAAGGTAGAGGTAGTGGTTGGGAAAGTTGATTACTCTCACCGATTGGAATTGGAATCGGAACAGAAAGATGCATTGGCTGATTGTGATCGTTCACAGGACTGAGACACTTTGGAAGCCTAGAAGCAAAGCTAGCTAGAGGTGTCGACATCACTTGACAGGACTGAGCAGGATATGTAGGTTGGCATCCGTAGCAAGCTAGGAGGAGGACGGGCGTGGCTAACGCGCGCGCGCGCGTCCCAAACCGCGCGGTCGCCGACCGGCTGGATCGGACAGCGTAACGACAATTCCAGCCGCCTCCCGATCGCAGCCTATTCCCTTTTTTCGATCGATCCCGATCGCAGCCTATTCCCTTTTCGTGAGTTTGGCCCAACGTTGGCCCAGAACCGTCCCTGCCCCTATTCCTTTACACTCATTGATTCCTTTAGGCCTGTATTCCCGGCCCATTCCCTTTCTGGGCCAGTGGTTTTTCAGGGATAGTTATGGGTGGGAAATTCCACTTTCAACCAAAATGAACTAGCACTTTCAACCAAAATGAATAGCTAAATTTACACAGAAAAAGAAATTAGCCCGTCCCTCTATTCCCTTTCAATTGAAACTTTACAGGAAAATATTTTTATTACCAAAAATTCCGTACTCAATTGAATTGATCTACTGTTTCCCTGTTGAACGGAATGTTCATTGAATTGATCTACTATGAACAAATTTCAAATTTAAAAAAAAAACAAAAAAAAACTTATTTAAAAAATTGAATAAATTGTAAAATAGTGATTTTTATTAAAAACATCAACATTTTTCAAATTCTAGATAATTTTTTAAACCTCTATTTTTTTTGCTCAATATGGTGTTGTGGCAGTGGTGTCACGTGCTCGTCTCGGCGTCCGTCGTCGCTACCGCGATGACGTCCGCCTCGACTCGCTTACGCTAAGACAGGGTGGCAGTGGTGTCACGTGCTCGTCTCGACGTCTGTCGTCGCTACCGCGACGACGTCCGCCTCGACTCGCGTTACGCTAAGACAGGGTGGCAGTGGTGTCACGTGCTCGTC
>NC_041383.1:54091467-54092161 GCF_002162155.2 Triticum dicoccoides
AGGGTGGCAGTGTGTCACGTGCTCGTCTCGGCGTCCGTCGTCGCTACCGCGACGACGTACGCCTCGACTCGCGTTACGCTAAGACAGGATGGCAGTGGTGTCACGTGCTCGTCTCGGCGTCCGTCGTCGTTACCGCGATGACGTCCGCCTCGACTCGCGTTACGCTAAGACAGGGTGGCAGTGGTATCACGTGCTCATCTCGGCGTCCGTCGTCGCTACCGCGACGATGTCCGCCTCGACTCGTGTGACGCTAAGACAGGGTGGCAGTGGTGTCACGTGCTCGTCTCGGCGTCCGTCGTCGCTACCGCGATGACTTCCGCCTCGACTCGCGTGACGCTAAGACAGGGTGGCAGTGGTGTCACGCGCTCGCCTCGGTGTCCATCGTCGCTACCGCGACGACGTCCGCCTCGACTCAGGTTACGCTAAGACAGGGTGGCAGTGGTGTCACGCGCTCGTCTCGGCGTCCGTCGTCGCTACCGCGACGACGTCCGCCTCGAGTCGCGTTACGCTAAGACAGGGTGGCAGTGGTGTCACGTGCTCATCTCGGCGTCCGTCGTCGCTACCGCAACGACGTCCGCCTCGACTCACGTTACGCTAAGACAGGGTGGCAGTGGTGTCACGTGCTTGTCTCGCCGTCCGTCGTTGCTACCGCGACGACGTCCGCCTCGACTCCCGTTACGCTAAGACAGGGTGG
>NC_041383.1:54092419-54093106 GCF_002162155.2 Triticum dicoccoides
CCTCGACTCGCATTACGCTAAGACTGGGTGGGAGTGGTGTCACGTGCTCGTGTCGGTGTCCGTCGTTGCTACCGCGACGACGTCCGCCTTGACTCGCGTTACGTTAAGACAGGGTGGGAGTGGTGTCACGTGCTCGTCTCGGCGTCCATCGTCGCTACCGCGACGACGTCCGCCTCGACTCGCGTTACGTTAAGACAGGGTGGCAGTGATGTCACGTGCTCGTCTCGCCGTTCGTCGTCGCTACCGCGACGACGTCTGCCTCGACTCGCGTTACGCTAAGACATGGTGGCAGTGGTGTCACGTGCTCGTCTCGGCGTCCGTCGTCGCTACCGCGACGACGTCCGCCTCGACTCGCGTTACGCTAAGACAGGGTGGCAGTGGTGTCATGTGCTCGTCTCGGCGTCCGTCGTCGCTACCGCGACGACGTCCGCCTCGACTCGCGTTATGCTAAGACAGGGTGGCAGTGGTGTCCCGTGCTCGTCTCCGTGTCCGTCGTCGCTACCGCGACGACGTCCGCCTCGACTCGTGTTACGCTAAGACAGGGTGGCAGTGGTGTCACGTGCTCGTCTCGGCGTCCGTCGTCGCTACCGCGACGACGTCCGCCTCGACTCACGTTACGCTAAGACAGGGTGGCAGTGGTGTCACGTGCTCGTCTCGGCGTCCGTCGTCGCTACCGCGACGACGTCC
>NC_041383.1:54093116-54094410 GCF_002162155.2 Triticum dicoccoides
ACCCCCGGGACCCTTCCGGTGGTCCCGGTACAATACCGATAACCCCGAAACTTGTCCCGATGCCCGAAATAGCACTTCCTATATATAATTCTTTACCTCCAGACCATTCCGGAACTCCTCGTGACGTCCGGGATCTCATCCGGGACTCCGAACAACATTCGGGTTTCTGCATATACATATCTTCATAACCCTAGCGTCACCGAACCTTAAGTGTGTAGACCCTACGGGTTCGGGAGACATGCAGACATGACCGAGACGCTCTCAGTCAATAACCATCAGCGGGATCTGGATACCCATGATGGCTCCCACATGCTCCTCGATGTTGTCATCGGATGAACCACGATGTCGAGGATTCGATCAAACCCTGTATGCAATTCCCTTAGTCAATCGGTACGTTACTTGCCCGGGACTCGATCGTCGGTATCCCAATACCTTGTTCAGTCTCGTTACCGGCAAGTCACTTTACTCGTACCGTAATGCATGATCCCGTGTCCAACACCTTGGTCACATTGAGCTCAATATGATGATGCATTACCGAGTGGGCCCAGAGATACCTCCCGTCATACGGAGTGACAAATCCCAGTCTCGATCCGTGTCAACCCAACAGCTACTTTCGGAGATACCTGTAATGCACCTTTATAGTCACCCAGTTACGTTGTGACGTTTGATACACCCAAGGCACTCTTACGGTATCCGGGAGTTACACGATCTCATGGTCGAAGGAAGAGATACTTGACACTTGCAAAGCTCTAGCAAAATGAACTACACGATCTTTTATGCTATGCTTAGGATTGGGTCTTGTCCATCACATCATTCTCCTAATGATGTGATCCCGTTATCAACGACATCCAATGTCCATAGTCAGGAAACCATGACTATCTGTTGATCACAACGAGCTGGTCAACTAGAGGCTTACCAGGGACATAGTGTAGTCTAAGTATTCACACGTGTATTACGATTTCCGGATAATACAGTTATAGCATGAATAAAAGACAATTATCATGAACAATGAAATATAATAATACTTTTATTATTGCCTCTAGGGCATATTTCCAACATCGGCGTCCGTCGTCGCTACCGCGACGACGTCCGCCTCGACTCGCGTTACGCTAAGACAGGGTGGCAGTGGTGTCACGTGCTCGTCTCGGCGTCCGTCGTTGCTACCGCGACGACGTCCGCCTCGACTCGCGTTACGCTAAGACAGGGTGGCGGTGGTGTCACGTGCTCGTCTCGGCGTCCGTCGTCGCTACCGCGACGACGTCCGCCTCGACTCGCGTTACGCTAAGACAGGGTG
>NC_041383.1:54094420-54095927 GCF_002162155.2 Triticum dicoccoides
AAAAAAATCAGCGAGTGCAAGGAATATAAAAACATTTCTGCAGTGAAGAAAGTGATCAATTGAGATAAATTATGTAAATGCAAAAATTAAAAGGAACTCACTGCTCTTGCCTGCTCAGCCATGGTTGATATATAAATCTATTGGTTGGATGTATTGAAGAAAGCCAACAATTTCCTTGTTCCCTTCGAGTTATTAGCAACTCCTAATGCCAAAATCTGAAATCTGAGAGAAGATTATTCATGATTATGTGAGAACTATGAAATGACAATACTCAAAAAGGAAGTAATTAAAAAAAGTTATGCGTCATTTGGTGTAAAAAATGTGAAAAGACCATGCTTAGCATCTTTATATTAAAAAAAATGTATGAAAAGTTAACAAAAAGTAACAATGATCATCTTTAGTGCAGTACAGCATGCTGAGCATTGTTAGTTTGTTTTTTATGAAGAACAAAGGTCAACATGAGTACTATAAAAAAAGTACTCTGATAGGCTGTGCTAAGGATAAGATGTTTCTTGAAGCCTAGGTTGATTACTACGAAAAAATAAAAAACAGCAGATAGGTAGCAGAAATTTATACTAGAGAACAGGTAACACATGGTTAGTTGAGCAAGTAGAAGCAACACTTCATTATCGCAATTAAAAAAACAACTTCGGCTACTGGGAGGAGGGCAAAGTCTCGTATCCTTTCCACTCATAAACAAATGCAGAAGGAAAAAAGTGCCTGCACTTTTAACACATCTCTGCTCAACACCCGGCAAAAAAAAGTTGATGAAGGTGCACATCAGGAAATAATTCTATGTGCCTGTGAGGACAAGCTGTGTTGATCAGTGCTTTCTGTTGCTCTGCTTGGGTCCTAAGACCACAAGAAAAGCATATGCATCCATGTTCAGGCTCCTGTTTCTTAGAGAATTGTTCAGGTCAAAGTGGCAACTAATCACCACAAGGCGCCAAATGCTAACCTGTGTGTATTGATGCACTCAGTGGCCCTCATGCAAACACAGTGACCCACTGTGCATTTCCATATACATTACTGCAATAAAATAAACCAAAGAAAATGCAGCAGCTCAACACGAACCCTGAATAAATTGCCCATTCTGACTGAATAAGTGAATATGTATGTAGCCACTAGCCTTTTTTCCCTGCGCCATCCACAGTGCTCCCAGGGGTGAGACAAATTCATCCACACAATGAAACCATATGACAGGATGGCTGGGGTGTCACGTGCTCGTCTCGGCGTCCGTCGTCGCTACCGCGACGACGTCCGCCTCGACTCGCGTTTCGCTAAGACAGGGTGGCAGTGGTGTCATGTGCTCGTCTCGGCGTCCGTCGTCGCTACCGCGACGACGTCCGCCTCGACTCGCGTTACGCTAAGACAGGGTGGCTGTGGTGTCACGTGCTCGTCTCGGCGTCCGTCGTCGCTACCGCGACGACATCCGCCTCGACTCGCGTTACGCTAAGACAGGGTGGCAGTGGTGTCACGTGCTCGTCTCGGCGTCCGTCGTCGCTAC
>NC_041383.1:54097205-54098000 GCF_002162155.2 Triticum dicoccoides
CAGTGGTGTCACGTGCTCGTCTCGACGTCCGTCGTCGCTACCACGACGACGTCCACCTCGGCTCGCGTTACGCTAAGACAGGGTGGCAGTGGTGTCACGTGCTCGTCTCGGCGTCCGTCGTCGCTACCGCAACGACGTCCGCCTCGACTCGCGTTACGCTAAGACAGGGTGGCAGTGGTGTCACGTGCTCGTCTCGGCGTCTGTCGTCGCTACCGCGACGACGTCCGCCTCGACTCGCGTTACGCTAAGACAGGGTGGCAGTGGTGTCACGTGGTCGTCTCGGCGTCCGTCGTCGCTACCGCGACGACGTCCTCCTCGACTCGCGTTACGCTAAGACAGGGTGGGAATGGTGTCACGTGCTCGTCTCGGCGTCCGTCGTCGGTACCGCGACGACGTCCGCCTCGACTCGCGCTACGCTAAGACAGGGTGGCAGTGGTGTCACGTGCTCGTCTCGGCGTCCGTCGTCGCTACCGCGATGACGTCCGCCTCGACTCACTTTACGCTAAGACAGACAGGGTGGCAGTGGTGTCACGTGCTCGTCTCGGCGTCCGTCGTCGCTACCGCGAGGACGTCCGCCTCGACTCGCGTTACGCTAAGACAGGGTGGCAGTGGTGTCACGTGCTCGTCTCGGCGTCCGTCGTCCCTACCGCGACGACGTCCGCCTCGACTCGCGTTACGCTAAGACAAGGTGGGAGTGGTGCAAGTGCTCGTCTCGGCGTCCGTCGTCGCTACCGCGACGACGTCCGCCTCGACTCGCGTTACGCTAAGACAGGGTGGCAGTGGTGCAAGTGCTCG
>NC_041383.1:54098657-54099469 GCF_002162155.2 Triticum dicoccoides
TAAGACAGGGTGGCAGTGGTGTCACGTGCTCGTCTCGACGTCTGTCGTAGCTACCGCGACGACGTCCGCCTCGACTGGCGTTAAGCTAAGACAGGGTGGCAGTGGTGTCAGGTGTTCGTCTCGGCGTCCGTCGTGGCTACCGCGACGACGTCCGCCTCGACTCGCGTTACTCTAAGACAGGGTGGCAGTGGTGTCACGTGCTCGTCTCGGCGTCCGTCGTCGCTACCGCGAGGACGTCCGCCTCGACTCGCGTTACGCTAAGACAGGGTGGGATTGGTGTCACGTGCTCGTCTCGGCGTCCGTCGTCGCTACCGCGACGACGTGCTCCTCGACTCGCGTTATGCTAAGACAGGGTGGGAATGGTGTCACGTGCTCGTCTCGGCGTCCGTCGTCGCTACCGCGACGACGTCCGCCTCGACTCGCGCTACGGTAAGACAGGGTGGCAGTGGTGTCACGTGCTCGTCTCGGCGTCCGTTGTCGCTACCGCAACAACGTCCGCCTCGACTCGCGGTACGCTAAGACAGGATGGCAGTGGTGTCACGTGCTCGTCTCGGCGTCCGTCGTTGCTACCGCGACGACGTCTGCCTCGACTCGCGTTACGCTAAGACAGGGTTGCAGTGGTGTCACATGCTCGTCTCGGTGTCCGTCGTCGCTACCGCGACGACGTCCGCCTCGACTCGCGTTACGCTAAGACAGGGTGGGATTGGTGTCACGTGCTCGTCTCGGCGTCCGTCGTCGCTACCGCGACGACGTGCTCCTCGACTCGCATTACGCTAAGACAGGGTGGGAATGGTGTCACGTGCTCGTCTCGG
>NC_041383.1:54101288-54103152 GCF_002162155.2 Triticum dicoccoides
ACCCTGTTCACATCGTTCGGGGCCGTATGGGAAACCTCGGCCGGACTCCCTGCGGATGGAACCTGGATAGGCGATAAACCTGGACTAGAGACTTAGGTGTTTAGGTAGGTCGTGGTCTACACCCACGTCGGCTTTCGCTTGAAGTCTGCCGAGCACATGTCGTGTGCAGACGCTAAGTGGTGGAAACATGTATGAAGAAGTACACCCCTGCAGGGTTATCATGATCTATTCGAATAGCCGCGTCCGCGGTAAAGGACTACTTGGTTGCCTATACAGTTCATAGACAAGTAAATGGAAACTACTAAAAGCCTCAAGATAAGTGTGAGTGCCGAGGATGGCTCTTCCGTAGGAAGACGGAGGTGGATCCCCGGTAGTGTATTGAAGTGGTGAGTAGTGGACTCGTGTGCGCAAAACCATTTCAAGTTGAAGTCTCGTAGGATAGCCTAGCCAAGAGTCAAAGCTGGCTTGCTGCAACAACTCCACCAACCCTTCTTGAAAATGTGCATGTATGTAGGATCTGATGTAAGTCTTGCTGAGTACCTTTGTACTCATGTTGCTATAATTTACATTTTTATAGAAGACGCTGCAACCCCTTCTGATGGGTTCTACGTAGACATTGACATCAATGAGTAGGCTAAGGCCCAGGTGGTGATCCTGAGCTTGTGAAGGACCACGTAGTATAGCTTGGCTTTCCAAGCCTCTTTTATTCTACTAGTTGTCTGTACTCAGACAAGTTACTTCCGCTGCTGGTTTGTATGACTGTATGATTTGAATGCTGGGTCGTGTGACCCGTACCTGTGTGTATGATTATGTATGGCTCCCTGAGCCTTAAATAAAGTACTTGTGTCGTAGAGTCATGTTGTGATGCCATGTTGTATTTGCACATATCGAGCATACTGTGTGTATGTTATTAAAATGCTTGGTATGTGTGGGATCTGACTATCTAGTTGTTTATCTTTAGTAGCCTCTCTTACCGGGAAATGTCTCCTAGTGTTACCATTGAGCCATGTTAGCTTGCTACTGCTCTGGAACACTTAGGCTGGCCGGCATGTGTCCTTCTTCGTTCCGGTGTCTGTCCCTTCGGGGAAATGTCACGCATTGAGTACCGGAGTCCTGTTAGCCCGCTACAGCCCGGTTTACCGGAGTCCTGCTAGCCCAGTGCTACAGCCCGGACCCTCTTGCTGATGACCGACACGTTCGAAGCTGGGTCATGGATGCCTGTCCCCGTAAGTCTGTGCCACTTTGGGTTTACAACTAGTCATGTCATCCCGGGCTCCTTAACATATGGATGCTAGCGACACTATCATATACGTGAGCCAAAAGGCGCAAACGGTCCCGGGCAAAGGTAAGGCGACACCCGTGGGGATACCGTGCGTGAGGCCGCAAAGTGATATGAGGTGTTATAGGCTAGATCGATGTGTCATCGAGTCGGGGTCCTGACAGTCGTCGATACCGCGAGGACGTCCGCCTCGACTCACGTTACGCTAAGACAGGGTGGGAATGGTGTCACGTGCCCGTCTCGGTGTCCGTCGTCACTACCGCGACGACGTCCGCCTCGACTCGCGTTACGCTAAGACAGGGTGGCAGTGGTGTCACGTGCTCGTCTCGGCGTCCGTCGTCGCTACCGTGACGACGTCCGCCTCGACTCGCGTTACGCTAAGACAGTGTGGCAGTGGTGTCACGTGCTCGTCTCGGCGTCCGTCGTCGCTACCGCAACGATGTCCGCCTCGACTCGCGTTACGCTAAGACAGGGTGGCAGTGGTGTCACGTGCTCGTCTCGGCGTCCGTCGTCGCTACCGCAACGACGTCCTCCTCGACTTGCGTTACACTAAGACAGGGTGGGATTGGTGTCACGTGCTCGTCT
>NC_041383.1:54103664-54104044 GCF_002162155.2 Triticum dicoccoides
GGTAGAGCGCTCACAGCCAGAATCGATCGCCAAAGGGAATAGGACGCGCGCAATGGTTCGCTAAGTTGTCGTCTTGCTGTCGGATCGACCTGGTCGGAAATCGAGCGCGCCGATTGGGAGGCGCGCGCGTCATCGCTACCGCGACGACGTCCGCCTCGACTCGCGTTACGCTAAGACAGGGTGGCAGTGGTTTCACGTGCTCGTCTCGGCGTCCGTCGTCGCTACCGCGACGACGTCCGCCTCGACTCGCGTTACGCTAAGACAGGGTGGCAGTGGTTTCACGTGCTCGTCTCGGCGTCCGTCGTCGCTACCGCGACGACGTCCGCCTCGACTCGCGTTACGCTAAGACGGGGTGGCAGTAGTGTCACGGGCTCGTCGAG
>NC_041383.1:54104816-54105532 GCF_002162155.2 Triticum dicoccoides
CCGCCTCGACTCGCGTTACGCTAAGACAGGGTGGCAGTGGTGCAAGTGCTCGTCTCGGTGTCCGTTGTCGCTACCGCGATGACGTCCGCCTCGAGTCGAGTTATGCTAAGACAGGGTGGCAGTGGTGTCACGTGCTCGTCTTGGCGTCCGTCGTCGCTACCGCGACGACGTACGCCTCAACTCGCGTTACGCTAAGACAAGGTGGCAGTGGTTTCACGTGCTCATCTCGGCGTCCGTCGTCGCTACCGCGACGATGTCCGCCTCGACTCGTGATAAGCTAAGACAGGGTGGCAGTGGTGTCACATGCTCGTCTCGGCGCCCGTCGTCGCTACTGCGACGACGTCCGCCTCGACTCGAGTTACGCTAAGACAGGGTGGCAGTGGTGTCACGTGGTCATCTCGGCGCCCGTCGTCGCTACCACGACGACGTCCGCCTCGACTCGCGTTACGCTAAGACAGGATGGCAGTGGTGTCACGTGCTCGTCTCGGCGTCCGTCGTCGATACCGCGAGGACGTCCGCCTCGACTCGCGTTACGCTAAGACAGGGTGGGAATGGTGTCACGTGCTCGTCTCGGCGTCCGTCGTCGCTACCGCGACGACGTCCACCTCGACTCGCGTTACGCTAAGACAGGGTGGCAGTGGTGTCACGTGCTCGTCTCAGCGTCCGTCGTCGCTACCGCGACGACGTTCGCCTCGACTCGCATTACCCCAAGATAG
>NC_041383.1:54105542-54106212 GCF_002162155.2 Triticum dicoccoides
TACGCTAAGACAGACAGGGTGGCAGTGGTGTCACGTGCTCGTCTCGGCGTCCGTCGTCGCTACCGCGAGGACGTCCGCCTCGACTCGCGTTACGCTAAGACAGGGTGGGAATGGTGTCACGTGCTCGTCTCGGTGTCCGGCGTCGCTACCGCGACGACGTCCGCCTCGACTCGCGTTACGCTAAGACAGGGTGGCAGTGGTGTCACGTGCTCGTCTCGGCCTCCGTCGTCCCTACCGCGACGACGTCCGCCTCGACTCGCGTTACGCTAAGACAGGGTGGCAGTGGTGCAAGTGCTCATCTCGGCGTCCGTCGTCGCTACCGCGACGACGTTCGCCTCGACTCGCGTTACGCTAAGACAGGGTGGCGGCGGTGCAAGTGCTTGTCTCGGCGTCCGTCGTCGCTACCGCGACGACGTCCGCCTCGAGTCGAGTTACGCTAAGACAGGGTGGCAGTGGTGTCACGTGCTTGTCTCGGCGTCCGTCGTCGCGGTGGCAGTGGTGTCACGTGCTTGTCTCGGCGTCCGTCATCGCTACCGCGACGACGTACGCCTCGACTCGCGTTTCGCTAAGACAGGGTGGCAGTGGTTTCACGTGCTCATCTCGGCGTCCGTCGTCGCTACCGCGACGACGTCCGCCTCGACTCGTGAGACGCTAAGACAGGGTGGCAGTG
>NC_041383.1:54107212-54147204 GCF_002162155.2 Triticum dicoccoides
CTCCTCCTCCTCCTCCTCCTCCTTCTTCTCCTGCTTCTTCTTCTCCTGCTTCTTCTTCGTCTTCTTCTTCTTCGTCTCCTTCTTCGTTTCCTTCTTCTTCGTCTCCTTCTTCTTCCTCCCAAAGCATAAACCGCTAGAAGAAGAGGCCGAAGAGCCTGAACTTCCAGCACAAGATGAGGCTGACCGACCACCTCGTGGCCGGGATAAAACAGGTATCAGGCTGGACACCAGCCCGCACCCCCTCGCCGGTTCACCATGGCCCGGGGGAATACGCCGGACCTACGAGACATATTTGAAAACAACGCAGGACAACCAAGATCGATCTACGGATCACGGGGGCGCGCCACAGCTCATGACACCGATCGTCATGCCGGATACAATGCTGATAAATCCGGCCAGGCCGGACATTGCCGACCATACCCAATCGGAATACGCCGCGACATAGCCCGGCACAGAGGCGCCGCACACCCCCTCTGCTTCACTGATGAAGTAATGGAACATGAATTCCCAGAAGGGTTTAAACCCGTCAACATCGAGTCATATGATGTCACAACAGACCCCGCGGTGTGGATCGAGGATTTTCTTCTCCACATTCACATGGCCCGCGGTGATGACCTACATGCCATCAAGTATCTCCCACTAAAGCTTAAAGGGCCAGCTAGACACTGGCTGAATAGCCTGCCCGCAAACTCCTTTGGCAGTTGGGAAAATCTTGAGGACGCATTCCTCGATAACTTCCAGGGCACCTATGTGCGACCACCGGATGCTGATGACTTAAGTCACATTACCCAATAGCCCGGAGAGTCAGCCACAAAATTCTGGACTCGGTTTCTCACTAAAAATTCCGGACACTGAGGCCCTGGCGGCCTTTAAGCATAATATCCGCGACGAATGGCTTTCCCGACACCTCGGCCAAGAAAAGCCGAAGACCATGGCGGCCCTCACGACACTAATGAACCGCTTTTGCGCGGGTGAGGACAGTTGGCTGGCTCGTAGCAACACCGCGCCTGGAAACCCTGGTACGTCAGACATCCGTGACAGTAACGGAAAGCCACGGCGCAACAGACACAAGCGTCGAAATAATGGCGACAATGCGGAGGATACAACAGTCAATGCTGGATTCAGCAACTCCAAATCCGGTCAGCAGAAGAAGCCGTTCAAAAGAAACAATACGGGATTGTCCAGTCTGGACCGCATACTCGACCGCTCGTGCCAGATTCATGGCACCCCCGATAAACCAGATAATCACACTAACAGAGATTGCTGGGTGTTCTAACAGGCCGGCAAGATAAACGCCGAGAACAAGGACAAGGGGCTGCATAGCGATGATGACGAGGAACCCCGGCGTCCGAACACTAGAGGGCAGAAGAAATTCCCCCCCAGGTAAAAATGGTGAACATGATCTATGCCACTCACATCCCCAAACGGGCGCAAAAGCGTGCACTCAGGGACGTCTATGCGATGGAGCCCGTCGCCCCAAAATTCAACCCATGGTCATCCTGCCCGATCACCTTTGATCGTAGGGACCATCCCACCAGCATCCGCCATGGCGGCTCAGCTGCATTGGTCCTTGACCCAATCATCGACGGATTCCACCTCACGCGAGTCCTCATGGACGGTGGCAGCAACCTGAACCTGCTTTATCAGGATACAGTGTGCAAAATGGGCATCGATCCGTCATGGATCAAACCCACCAAAACCACCTTCAAAGGTGTAATTCCAGGGGTAGAGGCCCGCTGCACGGGCTCAATAACACTGGAAGTGGTCTTCGGATCTCCGGATAACTTCCGAAGTGAGGAGTTAATCTTCGATATCGTCCCTTTCCCTAGTGGCTATCACGCACTACTTGGACAAACCGCGTTCGCTCGTTTCAATGTGGTACCGCACTATGCATGCCTCATGCTCAAGATGCCAGGACCTCGCGGGGTCATAACAGTTAATGGAAATACAGACCGCTCCCTCCGTACGGAAGAACATACTGCGGCCCTTGCGGCCGAAGTACAAAGCAACCTCCTCCAACAAATAGCCAATCCGGACACCGTCAAGCGAGTCCGGAGTACCCCGCAATAGGACAGTCAGGCACGCCAGGAGCTCGATTAGCAATCCGGCCTCCACCCCAGCCCCATTCAAGCGGCGTTCGTACCACGCGTGCACAATTACGTGCTCGAAATACCATGGGCATAGGTGGAGGCGAGATGACAATGCGGCCAGAGTGCGGTTCAGCCGCCAGGAGGCCCGCATACCTTTTTTCCTTTTTTAGGACCCCAGTTTCGGGCAGCTCCTTCAGAAGAGATCAGATAACCGGACTCATTATGGAGGGGGCACCAAGGAGGCAAGAGGCTTTGCACACAAGGGAATACTCAGGTGGTCTTATTCAATGATCGTTATGTTGGGGAACGTAGCAGAAATTCAAAATTTTCCTACGTGTCACCAAGATCTATCTATGGAGAGACCAGCAACGAGGGGAAGGAGAGTGAATCTACATACCCTTGTAGATCGCAAGCGGAAGCGTTCAAGTGAACGGGGTTGATGAAGTCGTACTCGTCGTGATTCAAATCACCGATGATCAAGTGCCGAACGCACGGCACCTCCGCGTTCAACACACGTACAGCCCGGTGACGTCTCCCATGCCTTGATCCAGCAAGGAGAGAGGGAGAGGTTGATGGAGATCCAGCAGCACGACGGCGTGATGGAAGTAGCGGGATTCCAACAGGGCTTCACTAAGCGCTGCGGGAGGAGGTAGATGTGTCACGGGAGGGAGAGGGAGGCGCCAGGCCTTAGGTGTGTTTGCTCCTCCTTTTTCCCCACTATATATAGGGCCAAGGGAGAGGGGGAGGGCGCAGCCTTGCCCCTTCCTCCAAGGAAGGGTGCGGCCAAGGGTGGGGAGGAGTCCATCCTCCCCAAGGCACCTCGGAGGTGCCTTCCCCCTTTAGGACTCTCCCCTTTTTCTCTTCTCTTGGCGCATGGGCCTCTTGGGGCTGGTGCCCTTGGCCCATGTAGGCCAAGGCGCACCCCCTACAGCCCATATGGCCCCCCGGGGCAGGTGGACCCACCCGGTGGACCCCCGGGACCCCTCCGGTGGTCCCGGTACAATACCGATAACCCCGAAACTTGTCCCGATGGCCGAAATAGCACTTCCTATATATAATTCTTTACCTCCGGACCATTCCAGAACTCCTCGTGACGTCCGGGATCTCATCCGGGACTCCGAACAACTTTCGGGTTACCGCATACTAATATCTCTATAACCCTAGCGTCACCGAACCTTAAGTGTGTAGACCCTACGGGTTCGGGAGACATGCAGACATGACCGAGACGTTCTCCGGTCAATAACCAACAGCAGGATCTGGATACCCATGATGGCTCCCACATGTTCCACGATGATCTCATCGGATGAACCACGATGTCAAGGACTTAATCAATCCCGTATACAATTCCCTTTGTCTATCGGTATGTTACTTGCCCGAGATTCGATCATCGGTATCTAATACCTAGTTTAATCTCGTTACCGGCAAGTCTCTTTACTCGTTCCGTAACACATCATCCCGTGATCAACCCCTTGGTCACATTGCGCATATGATGATGTCCTACCGAGTGGGCCCAGAGATACCTCTCCGTTTACACGGAGTGACAAATCCCAGTCTCGATTCGTGCCAACCCAACAGATACTTTCGGAGATACCTGTAATGCACCTTTATAGTCACCCAGTTACGTTGTGACGTTTGATACACCCAAAGCATTCCTACGGTATCCGGGAGTTGCACAATCTCATGGTCTAAGGAAATGATACTTGACATTAGAAAAGCTTTAGCATACGAACTACACGATCTTTGTGCTAGGCTTAGGATTGGGTCTTGTCCATCACATCATTCTCCTAATGATGTGATCCCGTTATCAACGACATCCAATGTCCATGGTTAGGAAACCGTAACCATCTATTGATCAACGAGCTAGTCAACTAGAGGCTTACTAGGGACATGGTGTTGTCTATGTATCCACACATGTATCTGAGTTTCCTATCAATACAATTATAGCATGGATAATAAACGATTATCATGAACAAGGAAATATAATAATAACTAATTTATTATTGCCTCTAGGGCATATTTCCAACAGTCTCCCACTTGCACTAGAGTCAATAATCTAGTTCACATCGCCATGTGATTAACACTCACAGGTTACATCGCCATGTGACTAATACCCAAAGAGTTTACTAGAGTCAGCAATCTAGTTCACATCACTATGTGATTAACACTCAATGAGTTTTAGGTTTGATCATGTTGCTTGTGAGAGAGGTTATAGTCAACGGGTCTGAACCTTTCAGATCCGTGTGTGCTTTACAAATCTCTATGTCATCTCCTAGATGCAGCTACCACGCTCTATTTGGAGCTAATCCAAATAACTGTTCTACTTGGAGCTATTCTAAATTGTTGCTCCATTATACGTATCCGATATCTCTACTCAGAGCTATCCGGATAGGTGTCAAGCTTGTATCAACGTAACCCTTTATGACGAACTCTTTTACCACCTCCATAATCGAGAAAATTCCTTAGTCCACTAGTTACTAAGGATAACTTTGACCGCTGTCCTGTGATCCATTCTTGGATCACTCTGGTACCCCCTGACTGACTCATGGCAAGGCACACTTCAGGTGCGGTACACAGCATAGCATACTGTAGAGCCTATGTCTTAAGCATAGGGGACGACCTTCGTCCTTTCTCTCTATTCTGCCGTGGTCGAGCTTTAAGTCTTAACTTCATACCTTATAACTCAGGCAAGAACTCCTTCTTTGACTGATCCATCTTGAACACCTTCAAGATCATGTCAAGGTATGTGCTCATTTGAAAAATACCATTAAGCGTTTTGATCTATCCTTATAGATCTTGATGCTCAATGTTCAAGTAGCTTAATCCAGGCTTTCCATTGAAAAACACTTTCAAATAACCCTATATGCTTTCCAGAAATTCTACGTCATTTCTGATCCATAATATGTCAACAACATATACTCATCAGAAATTCTATAGTGCTCCCACTCACTTCTTTGGAAATACAAGTTTCTCATGAACTTTGTATACACCCAAAATCTTTGATCATCTCATCAAAGCATACATTCCAACTCCGAGATGCTTACTCCAGTCCTCAGAAGGATTGCTGGAGCTTTGCATACTTATTAGCATCTTTCAGGATTGACAAAACCTTCCGGTTGTATCACATACAACCTTTCCTCAAGAAAATCATCGCGGAAACAATGTTTTGACATCCTATCTGCAAGATTTCATAAATAATGCAGTAATCGCTAATATAATTCCAGCAGACTCTTAGCATCGCTACGAGTGAGAAAGTCTCACCGTAGTCAACTCCTTGAACTTGTCGGAAAACATCTTAACGACAAGTCGAGCTTTCTTAACGGTGATACTTACCATCATTGTCCGTCTTCCTTTTAAAATCCATCTACACTCAACAGCCTTACGACCATCAAGTAGTTCTTCCAAAGTCTACGCTTTGTTTTCATACATGGATCCTCTCTCGGATTATATGGCCTCGAGCCATTTATCGGAATCCGGGCCCACCATCGCTTCTCCATAGCTCGTAGGTTCATTGTTGTCTAGCAACATGACTTCCAAGATAGGATTACGTACCACTCTGAAGTAGTACGCATCCTTGTCATCCTACGAGGTTTGGGAGTGACTTGATCCGAAGTCTCATGATCACTATCATAAGCTTCCACTTCAATTGGTGTAGGTGCCACAGGAACAACTCTTTGTGCCTTGCTATACACTAGTTGAAGTGACGGTTCAATAACCTCATCAAGTCTCCACCATCCTCCCACTCAACCTTTTCGAGAGAAACTTTTCCTCGAGAAAGGACCCGATTTTAGAAACAATCACTTTTGCTTCCGGATCTGAATTAGGAGGTATACCCAACTGTTTTGGGTGTCCTATGAAGATGCATTTATCCGCTTTGGGTTCGAGCTTATCAGCCTGAAACTTTTTCACATAAGCGTCGCAGCCCCAAACTTTTAAGAAATGACAGCTTAGGTTTCCCTAAACCATAGTTCATACGGTGTCACCTCATCGGAGTTACGTGGTGCCCTATTAAAGTGAATGTGGTTGTCTCTAATGCCTAACCCATAAACTATCGTGGTAATTCGATAAGAGACATCATGGTATGCATCATATCCAATAGGGTGCAGTTATGATGTTCGGACACACCATCACACTACGGTGTTCCAGGCTATATTAGTTGTGAAACAATTTCCACAATGTCTTAATTATGTGCCAAACTTGTAATTCAGATATTCATCTCTATGATCATATCATAGATATTTTATCCTCTTGTCACGACGATCTTTCAACTTCACCCTAAAATTACTTGAACCTTTCAATAATTCAGACTAGTGATTCATCAAGTAGATATACTCAACATCTTACTCAAATCATCTGTGAAGTAAGAACATAACGATATCCACTACATGCCTCAGCACTCATTGGATTGCACACATCAAAATGTATTACTTCCAACAGGTTGCTTTCTAGTTCCATTTTACTGAAACCGAGGCTTTCAGTCATCTTGCCCATGTGGTATGATTTGCATGTCTCAAGTGATTCAAAATCAAGTGAGTCCAAACAGTCCATTTGCATGGAGTTTCTTCATGCATATACACCAATAGACATGGTTCGCATGCCTCAAACTTTTCAAAAACGAGTGAGTCCAAAGATACATCAACATGGAGCTTCCTCATGCGTTTTATACCGATATGACTTACGTGGCAGTGCCACAAGTAAGTGGTACTATCATTACTATCTTATATCTTTTGGCATGAAAATGTGTATCACTACGATCGAGATTCAATAAACCATTCCTTTAGGTGCAAAACCATTGAAGGTATTGCGATAGACATAATCCAATCATGTCTATGCTCAACGCAAACACACAATGACAGTTATTCAGGTTTAATAATAATCTTGATGGTAGAGGGAGCGTGCGATGTTTGATCACATCAAACTTGGAAACACTTCCAACACATATCGTCAGCTCACCTTTAGCTAGTCTCCGTTTATTCCGTAGCTTTTATTTCGAGTTACTAACACTTAGCAACCGAACCGGTATCTAATACCCTGGTGCTACTAGGAGTACTAGTAAAGTACACATTAACATAATGTATATCCAATATACTTCTATCGACCTTGCCAGCCTTCTAATCTACCAAGTATCTAGGGTAATTCTGCTCCAGTGGCTGTTCCCTTTATTACAGAAGCACTTAGTCTCGGGTTTGGGTTCAACCTTGGGTTTCTTCACTAGAGCAGCAGCTGAATTGCCGTTTTATGAAGTATCCCTTCGTGCCCTTGCCCTTCTTGAAACTAGTGGTTTTACTAACCATCAACGATTGATGCTCCCTTTTGATTTCTACTTTCGCGGAGTCAAACATCGCGAATATCTCAAGGATCATCATATATGTCCCTGATATATCATAGTTCATCACGAAGCTCTACCAGCTTGGTGGTAATGACTTCGGAGAAACTATCACTATTTCATCTGGAAGATCAACTCCCACTTGATTCAAGTGATTGTTGTACTCAGACAATCTGAGCAGAAGCTCAACAATTGAGCTTCTCTCCTTAGTTTGCAGGCTAAGAAAATCGTCGTAGGTCTCATACCTCTTGACGTGGGCACAAGCCTGAAATCCCAATTTCAGCCCTCAAAACATCTCATATGTTTCGTGATGTTTCAAAAACATCTTTGGTGCCTCAACTCTAAACCGTTTAACTGAACTATCACGTAGTTATCAAAATGTGTATGTCAGATGTTCGCAACATCCACAGACAACGTTCGAGGTTCAACACACCGAGCGGTGCATTAAGGACATAAGCCTTCTAAGAAGCAATGAGGACAATCCTCAGTTTACGGACCTAGTCCGCATAATTGCTACTATCAACTTTCAACTAGATTTTCTCTAGGAACATATCTAAACAGTAGAACTAAAGCGCGAGCTACGACATAATTTGCAAAAACCTTTTGACTATGTTCAGGATAATTAAATTCATCTTATGAACTCCCACTTAGATAGACATCCCTCTAGTCATCTAAGTGTTACACGATCCGAGTTGACTAGGCCATGTCCGATTAACACGTGAGACAGACTAGTCATCGCCGGTGAACATCTTCATGTTGATCATATCTTCCATACGACTCGTGTTCGACCTTTCGGTCTCTGTGTTCCGAGGCCATGTCTTCACATGCTAGGCTCGTCAAGTTAACCCTAAGTGTTTTTGCATGTGTAAAACTTCTTACACCCGTTGTATGTGAACGTAAGGATCTATCACACCCGATTAACACGTGGTGCTTCGAAGCGATGAACTGTAGCAACGGTGCACAGTTAGGGGAGAACACTTCTTGAAATTGTTGTAAGGGATCATCTTATTTACTACCGTCGTTCTAAGTAAACAAGATGCATAAACATGATAAACATCATATGCAATCAAATAATAGTGACATGATATGGCCAATATCATGTAGCTCCTTTGATCTCCATCTTGGGGCTCCATGATCATCTATTACAAGAACATGATCAATCACATCCTTTTGGCCATATCACATCACATAGCATACCCTGCAAAAACAAGTTAGACGTCCTCTAATTGTTGTTTGCATGTTTTACGTGGCTGATATGGGTTTCTAGCAAGAACGTTTCTTACCTACGCAAAACCACAACGTGATATGCCAATTTCTATTTACCCTTCATAAGGACCCTTTTCATCGAATCCGATCCGACTAAAGTAGGAGAGACAGACACCCGCTAGCCACCTTATGCAACTAGTGCATGTTTGTCGGTGGAACCGGTCTCACGTAAGAATACGTGTAAGGTTGGTCCGGGCCGCTTCATCCCACGATGCCGCCGAATCAAGATAAGACTAGTAACGGCAAGCATATTGAACAAAATCAACGCCCACAACTACTTTGTGTTCTACTCGTGCATAGAATCTACGCAATAGACCTAGCTCATGATGCCACTGTTGGGGAACGTAGCAGAAATTCAAAATTTTCCTACGTGTCACCAAGATCTATCTATGGAGAGACCAGCAACAAGGGGAAGGAGAGTGAATCTACATACCCTTGTAGATCGCAAGCGGAAGCGTTCAAGTGAACGGGGTTGATGAAGTCGTACTCGTCGTGATTCAAATCACCGATGATCAAGTGCCGAACGCACGGCACCTCCGCGTTCAACACACGTACAGCCCGGTGACGTCTCACATGCCTTGATCCAGCAAGGAGGGAGGGAGAGGTTGATGGAGATCCAGCAGCACGACGGCGTGATGGAAGTAGCGGGATTCCAACAGGGCTTCACTAAGCGCCGCGGGAGGAGGTAGATGTGTCACGGGAGGGAGAGGGAGGCGCCAGGCCTTAGGTGTGTTTGCTCCTCCTTTCTCCCCACTATATATAGGGCCAAGGGAGAGGGGGAGGGCGCAGCCTTGCCCCTTCCTCCAAGGAAGGGTGCGGCCAAGGGTGGGGAGGAGTCCATCCTCCCCAAGGCACCTCGGAGGTGCCTTCCCCCTTTAGGACTCTCCCCTTTTTCTCTTCTCTTGGCGCATGGGCCTCTTGGGGCTGGTGCCCTTGGCCCATGTAGGCCAAGGCGCACCCCCTACAGCCCATGTGGCCCCCCGGGGCAGGTGGCCCCACCCGGTGGACCCCCGGGACCCCTCCGGTGGTCCCGGTACAATACCGATAACCCCGAAAATTGTCCCGATGGCCGAAACAGCACTTCCTATATATAATTCTTTACCTCCGGACCATTCCGGAACTCCTTGTGACGTCCGGGATCTCATCCGGGACTCCGAACAACTTTCGGGTTACCGCATACTAATATCTCTATAACCCTAGCGTCACCGAACCTTAAGTGTGTAGACCCTACGGGTTCGGGAGACATGCAGACATGACCGAGACGTTCTCCGGTCAATAACCAACAGCGGGATCTGGATACCTATGATGGCTCCCACATGTTCCACGATGATCTCATCGGATGAACCACGATGTCAAGGACTTAATCAATCCCGTATACAATTCCCTTTGTCTATCGGTATGTTACTTGCCCGAGATTCGATCGTCGGTATCTAATACCTAGTTTAATCTCGTTACCGGCAAGTCTCTTTACTCGTTCCGTAACACATCATCCCGTGATCAACCCCTTGGTCACATTGCACATATGATGATGTCCTACCGAGTGGGCCCAGAGATACCTCTCCGTTTACACGGAGTGACAAATCCCAGTCTCGATTCGTGCCAACCCAACAGATACTTTCGGAGATACCTCGAATGCACCTTTATAGTCACCCAGTTACGTTGTGACGTTTGATACACCCAAAGCATTCCTACGGTATCCGGGAGTTGCACAATCTCATGGTCTAAGGAAATGATACTTGACATTAGAAAAGCTTTAGCATACGAACTACACGATCTTTGTGCTAGGCTTAGGATTGGGTCTTGTCCATCACATCATTCTCCTAATGATGTGATCCCGTTATCAACGACATCCAATGTCCATGGTTAGGAAACCTTAACCATCTATTGATCAACGAGCTAGTCAACTAGAGGCTTACTAGGGACATGGTGTTGTCTATGTATCCACACATGTATCTGAGTTTCCTATCAATACAATTATAGCATGGATAATAAACGATTATCATGAACAAGGAAATATAATAATAACTAATTTATTATTGCCTCTAGGGCATATTTCCAACACGTTATACCTGTTCTTACATACCCGCATGTAGCCTGCCCTTGGATAGGATATGTCAAACAGTCCTATTTTTTTCTGCTTAAATGCATCAATTTGTACACCTACGTTTTGCCGTCTTGTCCAAATAAATTGGAAGTAGTACGTAGCGTCAGCTTCTTATTACTATCCTCATATTTATTCAGTATTGCATCCGTACGTCTTGGTACGGTTAGTTTGCTAGGGGCTTCTTATCGAGCCCCACACTATGGCAAGGAAAGTCCGAACACTTTCAACAGTGCGGCACCCCGAACTTATAGCATTATATGCATCAGCTCCGAATCATGTCTTGGGTCAATAGTTCGGTTAGCCCGGCTCCCTTGTTTTGGTACCTTACATTCCGTTATATCGGCTAAGGTAGCGCAGGGAGAACTACTGCGATTGTGTCTCGGTTCTTCCGGACGAGCACCTCAGTAGAGAAAGCCGAAAACTGACCGTCATGATGCGGCGAGAGCTGGTCGCTGTTCGCGAGGTACCAAAATCCCTAAAGATTTTTTCCGCTTAAGGCGAGGAATCGGCTTCGTCCGATTTAGGCGTGTATAACGCCCCAGTTCGGCTTTCCGAATACTAGGGGCTTCGCCAAAATTTAAAATTGTAGACTTCTATGGTCAAGTGAGAGTTATAAAGCCGAATAGTCCGATTGCGTTGTTCGCTGCGCCAAACACCTCCTTAGAGGACTAAAACTTTGGATAAAGAGTATTTGGGTCTCGACGAACACCCCAGTACTAGTTACAAGGGGCGGAAGCCGACGAATGGCCTACTTTCAGATTTTGATAAACGACCGCAGAGAAGGTAATATTTTAAATCAAACAAAGTGTTGCATAACACAAATAAACCCGTTCTCATATTAAACGGACGACATGAGTACATTCACTCAAAAATTATGTTCTTAGGACATTCATTCGCCACAAGACGAGCGCCTTTCATAACGCCATCATAATATTTCTCGGGGCAGCGATGCTCCTTGCCCTCCGGGGGTCCATCCTTCACGAGCTTCTCAGCGTCCAGCTTGCCCCAATGCACCTTCGCGTGGGCAAAGTCCCGTCGGGCACCCTCAATGCATGAAGACTGCTTGATAACTTCTAGCCGTGGACAGGCATGCACCATCTGCTTCACCAGGCCAAAGTAGCTGCCGGGCAGGGGCTCGCCAGGCCACATCCAGACTATAAGGTCCCCCATGGCCTGTTCGGCCGCATTGTGGAGTTCGACCAGCTGCTTCAGTTGGTCACTCAGAGGCATCGGGTGTTCGGCCCCAGTATATTGTGACCAGAACAACTTCTCCGTAGAGCTCCTCTCTTCAGCGTGATAGAACTCCGCAGCATCCGAAATGCTGCATGGCAGATCTGCAAATGCCCCTGGAGAGCTCCGGATTCGTGTAAGCAAAAGAAATGACTCCTCCACATTCTTGCTTTGCATAAAGAATGCCTTACCCTCCGCTATCTTCTTGGCCGCTTGGATTTCCTGTAGGACCTTTTGGGCTTCGGCCTTGGCGTCTGCCGCGCTCTGGAGGGCCTTTGCAAGCTCAAACGCTTGCGTCTTGTAGTCATGCTCCAGGGAGCCGAACTTTTGGCCGAGCTCCCGGAGCTCCTGCTGTACCTCTCCCACCCGAGCATCTTGTTTCTCTCACTCGGTGCGCTCAGTATCCGCCTTGGCTTCAGTCGCGGACAGCGCTTCCTTCAGGGCCGCGACTTCGGTCGCGGTCCCTATCAAAAGACATGATGCTTTTTCTTAGCATCACCAACTTTTTATCCTCTATACGACATATGGACGAGGTTTTTCTCACCTCTGTTCGCCTCGAGCTGCTTCTTCACGAGGCCGAGCTCTTCTTCGGCCTGCCCCAGTTCGCGCTTGAGTCCAGCAACCTCGGCCGTGCGCGCAGCGGCGGTCAGCAGCAGTGCCTGTTTGATTCATACAGACAAATAATATTAGCTTCCTGCGGATTTTTAGTTGACCCTCTGTTTGGCTTTTCTTTCCGAACACCAACCAGAGCATCAGGGGCTACTATCTATCGGGTGATATTTCCTCACACTTTCTTTACCTCAAAGCCTGTTAGCAGGCTGGTGCAGGCTTCGGTCAACCCGCTCTTGGCGGACCGCACCTTCTCAATCACCGTACCCATAAGTGTACGGTGTTCATCCTCGATGGAAGCACCTCGAAGCACTTCCAACAAATTATTCGATGCCTCCGGCTGGGCGGAGGTCATCGGCACGGCCGGCTCACCCTCCTTCGCGAGCAACTGCTTACCGGAATCCGGAACCTTTGTAGGCTCCGGTGCAGTAATCGGCCGAGAGCCAGACTTACTGTGGCTCCCATCAGCATAATCCATGGGGTTCTCATCCCCCATGTGTCCGGCGCCCGAGATTTCGCCTTGGGGCGTCTCCGGAACCGTCGCCCCTTGCTCGAGCATCCTCCGGGACAACACCTCGGTGTCATCTGCGGGTCGTGGAGAGGTCGCCATCGGGAGCGAATTCATCTCTGACTCATTCAGAGACTCCTCCGAAGAGGACTCCTCGAGATCGGACCCGGCCGGACTGCATATACGTGTTCGGTGTCATTACAAACCATGAGGTCGAAAGTCGTATGAAAAATATTATGGAATGCAGATACATACGACCTCGCCCGGGGTTTGCCCCTGGGTAACCACTCCTCGTCACTAAAAGCAGCGGTAGTGGATTGATCTGGAAGGGACGCCTTGCCCTTCTTCGGCATCCCGGCCTCCCCCGACGGGGCAGCCTTCCTTTTCTTCTCCTCCCTAGCGCGGGAAGGAGGCATTTCTTCATGTTCTCCCCCGTCTTCGGGGGGAGAATCTTCCTCGTCGTCTTCAGATGACGGTTCTATCACGACCCTGCGCCGGTGACCTTTTCTGGTCCCCGTGGCCACCTTCCTGGACCCTTCGGCCCCCTCAGTTGAGGCGGCCTTCTTCTTCTTCCTCTCCTCCCCTTCGTGGGAGGAGTGCGCCTCGTCCTCTTCTAGCGAGGCGTCGGGTGCGGCCTCGTGCCAAAGACCCCTTCGGGTCCCTGTGGCCTTCTTTTTGGCCTTTTTCTCCGGCACCTTGTAAGGCGCCGGAACCAGCATCTCTGCCAGGAGTGCGCTTACTGGGTCCTCTGGCAATGGAGCCAGACAGTCGATCTGCTCCGCCTTCTCCACCCACTCCTATTCGGTCAGCAAGGTGACTTCAAAATCCTCCCCTGAAAGTACTAAGGGAACGTCTCGTAAATAGTCAAGGGACTTACCGAACTGGCAAGGCGCGCTGCGCTGAGCCCCCGGTCCTCGGAAAGGGGAGGAGGGACTTCGCCGGTCTTGAACAGAACCTTCCAGATTTCTTTGTGCGTTGTGTCGAAGAGCTCTAGCAGCATCTGGTGTTCGGCCGGGTCGAACTCCCACATATCAAACGCCCGTCTTTGACACGGGAGAATCCGGCGAATGAGCATGACCTGGACCACGTTGACAAGCTTGATCTTCTTGTCCCTCATACTTCTGAGGCAGGTCTCGAGTCCGGTCAGCTCCGTGGGTTCGCCCCAGGCTAGGCCCTTCTTCTCCCAGGAGGTGAGCCGCGTGGGGATTCCGGATTTGAATTTGGGGGCCGCCACCCAGTTGGCATCGCGCGGCTTGGTGATATAGAACCACCCTGATTGCCATCCCTTTATGAACTCCATGAAGGAGCCCTCGAGCCATATAATGTTGGGCATTTTGCCCACCATGGCACCTCCGCACTCCGCCTGTTGGCTGCTCACGATCTTCGGCTTCACGCAGAAGATTTTCAACCACAGGCCGAAGTGAGGCTTGATGCGGAGGAAGGCCTCGCACACGACGATGAATGCCGAGATGTTGAGGATGAAATTCGGGGCCAGATCATGGAAATCTAGCCCGTAGTAGTACATGAGCCCGCGGACGAAAGGGTGGAGTGGAAACCCTAGTCCACGGACAAAATGAGGGAGAAATACCACTCTCTCTCGAGACTTCGGTGTAGGGGTAATCTGTCCCTCTGTAGGAAGCATGTGCACGATATTAGTGGCTAGGTATCCGGCTTCCCGAAGCTTGGTAATGTTCTCCTCTATGACAGAGGAGGCCATCCACTTGCCTCCCGCTCCGGACATGCTGCGGTCTTACGGGGAAGGCGAGAACTTGGGTGCTGGAGCTCGAGGAGCAAGAACGGATGAGCGAAGGAAGAAGAAGGCGTGGATCAAAATGGGAGATTTCTGTCCCTTTATAAAGGTGATGTGAATGTGCGCCTCCCCACTTGCCTCTCGAAATCTCTTATTTTTCCAGGCTCCTCGATTAATGGCGCTAGTTGGGTTACCCATACCCGCATTGATGGAGATCCCGTGATAAGGGGACACGATCTCTGCTTTGACAAGACGTGCCAAAGAAACCGCCTCGTGATGTGTGCGGAAGCAGGTTGTAGAAAACGGTTCGAATAAAAACCGTACCGTGGCGAGATGTCACTTTTCAAAGAATTGTCAGCAGATTGGATTCGTGGATAATTATTATTCTCTCTACGGTGATATATGGAATGTTATCTTGCAGAGCCGGACACGGTCCTTGTGTTTGGAATTTATCTTGGAGTATTCGGAGATGGAACCCGCCTCGCAATGCCGAAGACAATCTACGCGCCGGACTCATCATCATTGAAGCCTGGTTCAGGGGCTACTGAGGGAGTCCTGGATAAGGGGGTATCCGAACTGCCGGACTATATACTTTGGCCGAACTGTTGGACTATGAAGATACAAGATGGAAGACTTCGTCCCATGTCCGGATGGGACTCTCCTTGGCGTGGAAGGCAAGCTTGGTGATTCGGATGTAGATCTCCTTCTCTGTAAACCGACTCTGTGTAACCCTAGCCCCCTCCGGTGTCTATATAAACCGGAGGGTTTAGTCCGTAGGACTCACGATCATCATCAACAATCATACCATAGGCTAGCTTCTAGTTTTAGCCTCTCTGATCTCGTGGTAGATCAACTCTTGTAATACTCATATCATCAGGATCAATCAAGCAGGAAGTAGGGTATTACCTCCATCGAGAGGGCCCGAACCTGGGTAAACATTGTGTCCCCAGACGCACAGTTCGGGACCCCCTACCCGAGATCCCCGGTTTAGACACCGACACCCGTCGTAAATTCTGGATAACATCATAATATAGCTTCTCTTCATCAACCCTAGAATTGTAGGCATCAGGCTCCACTTCAAGGGGGACCCTACTACCGGTGCCCACGCTTGTCGAGCCACCACGTTGCCATGCACTAACTAAACTATTCTGGCAAGAGCTGCCATTACGATGACTTGGTTCTACCTGAGTAGGTGCACCCACCATCCTAGGTCCAAATGCCTGCTCAAGCACATCAATTTGTAGCCTCACATGAAAATTCTCTTTCTCCTTATGCCTAGCAAACATGGTAGCCGGCTCTTCATCATTACTAACTGTCACCCATTTATTTTCCCCATCGTAGTATTTGTATTCCACTTCATCAAGCAAACCCCAAGGATATTGGCTGCAAATTACCTCCCCAAATTGCCTGAAACTCCAATTACAAGCCATTGGCAACAGATAATCAAAACCTGCTCAGGATTTCTTCTTATTCTTTGCATTCAACATGTACATGTCCCTTCTGATGTGCACCAAGAAAGCAAACCGCAACTCCATCCTAACCGACGAAAAACAGAGACGCAATCAGCACACCAATAGCTAAACTAACCGGGCAAACCAACTCGAATTGACTATTGAAATGCACAACTAAGTTCAATCTAAACAGGAGGCGTGACTTACCCCTCGGGAACCCAGTCATGGATGCAGAGGATCTCCGGCCCGATGCCTGCCTCGCCAAATACTCCGGGGTCACCGCCGCTCGCCATTTCGCCCTGGGGTTCACCCTCGTACTTCCTCTGTGTGCACCAGTCCCCCACCTATCGGTGCTCCGGCCGGGCGCATGGAAGGAGGCCACGCTGCGGGTCGAGCAGGTGGCGGGGGCCCCACCCGTGGCGTCGCAGGAAGGTGGCGGGCGGAGCAAGTAGGGGTGGAGCAGGAAGGCCGCGACAGCACAGGTGGCGGCGGCGGCGCAGGACGGCCGGGCAGCGGACGGGATAGAGTGGCGTCGATGGCTTGATTAGAACCCTAGGATTGATTTAGGGACGTTGTTGCGAGGTCCCACATGTAAGCTCCGAACTCACGTCCACGCGGTCCAACGTGTCAGCTCCGGACCCATTACCACTAACGCCAATAGACGGAATGGACTCAAAACTGCCCGTTTGGCCTCGTCATAGTAGTTGCGCATAGTCCAGGGGCAAAACTGAGCACGAATAGTAAAAAAAAACTGAGCACGATTCGCAACTGAGGCAAAATGAGCACATGGACACCGTGAGGTCAAAAGGATAATTAACCCTAATATATTACCCTTTATATGAATGTTAGCACCCGCAGGGGCGAGGGAGGGGGGGGGCGGTCTTCGACTCACTCCGGTTTGCTGATAGTAGATTGATATTAATATATTACCCTTCATATGAATGTTAGGGGGAGGGTGGTATGATGACGGCGGTGCGTCTTCGACTCGCTCCAGTGCATGTAGTCATCGCTACGTAGTCTACAAACATTGATGCAATTTATGTTATTTCTGATGGTTCTTCTACTGCAATGATATGTGATGAATATATCGGAAGTTTTTCCTACAGAAAAAAAGGTATGCTAACATCATCGGAGGGATGCATCCACATCCATGCACTCAGGATGAAGCTCCTTCCGTGTGGCGGATGTGTCTCTGCAATAAATTTTTCATCTAAGAGCATCTCCAACAGCCGCCCAATGCGCGGCACGCTAAAAACCAGTTTGCAGCGCGCCAATCGCGTAGTTTGGCATGGCGCGCAGCGCTGGCTCCAGCAGCCGTAATAAAATGCAGTGCGCGTATAGCTCCAGCAGACACGCTAAAATGCAGTGCACGCGCTCTCGGACAAACAACATATGCGGTCCAAACGCAAGTAAGAAGATCAAACACAAACAAAATAAATCAACAATAAATAGTTCAGTTTATTACAACTCAAACAAATAGTATCTTTCATCAATACAACAAATCAACAATACAACATCAAACGCATAAATCATGATGCTCTTTGGCGGCCATTCCAAGACCACCACTCCTCAATGAGATCCTTTTGAAGATCATCATGTGCTGCCGGATGTCGAATGACATGATAGGAGGCAACAAAATGGGCCACCCTTTCAGCCATCGGGCGGAACGGTTGCCGGAAGAAATGGGGTGGCGCGGGCTGCAGGCCAGCAGCTGGATGGATAGGTGGAGTTGCGAGCGAGCACTCAAGAGTCCAGCGCGCGGGAGCGGGCGCAACAAATAAGCGGCACGTGATGGCGTTTCAGCCCCGCGCTGAACTAGATATGCCGCGCGCGTGGTTTTTACGCCTTCGCTGGAGCGACCGGAGTGATAGCGCGCGCTAAAAACACTAATTTTTCAGCGCGGCGCTTATATAGCGCGGCTGTTGGAGATGCTCTAACATATGTATAATAACACGGATAAAACTCTAACCCACACCGCTATATTGGGACAAAGTTGGCACTTGCATGAGGCAACCTCAACCCTCAAGTATGTCCACCATGAGAATTCTCATGAAGCACAAATTAGGATAAAAGCCTATGATTTATGTTGGCTACGCTCTGTATGCAACTGTTTTTCTTCGTTGTCATTTGTTCACTCTTTGCCTCTCAATAATACAAATGCCAGCGCAGGGGCTACAAAATATTACTTTCTCCGTCCCAAAATTTTTTGTCTTAGATTTGTCTAGATACGGATGTATCTAATACTAAAATGTGACTTGATACATTTATATTTAGATAAATCTAAAACAAGAATTTTGATACAGAGGGAGTATTATGATGCCACCAGCTAATCATCCATGGATCGAATCAGTAGAGTAATCCCTTGGATTGGACTTGGTGTTGCATAATACTCCCTCCATCCGAAAATACTTGTTATCAAAATGGATAAAAAGGGATATATCTAGAACTAAAATACATCTAGATACATCCTTTTATTCATTTTGATGATAAGTATTTCCGGACGGAGGAAGTATACAATAGTGCTAATTGATCATAGACTAAATCAAATGCTGACGGCCGGCAACAGTCTCGAAGCATATGTGGAAAGGTCAGAGGTCAGCGCAAACAACATTTGTGAAATATTATTTGGTTCCTCTTGCCAAAACACTGTCGCTGTCGCTGCACCAACCACAAGGTTCTTCTCTCCTTGTTCGTTAATTTGGAACTGAGTATTATCGGTGACACCCACAACAATAATGCCAAAGCAAACCTGCATGGTTACGCACAGAATTTGACAAATAGATGTGCTTAGTAGTGGAGTGCTCGATCATGATGTGTTTGGTGAGCTGCATCAGTCAATGTGTATAAGCCCTAGCCATCTGCTTGGACTCTTGCTCCAAGTCAGAAGATAAACCTTGCAGGCGAGCTCTTTTACGGTACCCACAAGTTAATATGAGCCATCCATTGTCTCAAATCTGATGGATACAATTGTTTGGTACTCCAATATGGAAACCTGGGAGTACCATAGCCAAAAGTTGAGGGGTACCTTGATTTCAAGGGTAAATTGGTAATCTGGATTGGTAATTAACGTGGTATAACGTGAGGGTGGTATTTAATTCCCCACTAATTACGGGATGAGATCAACATTCATAGCGGATCAGCCGGAGATCTCGGCCACGTAGCGATGCATCAGGACGATTTGTTGGCATCTTCCAACTATGACTGCTATGACTGTGCACGGTAACTCGATCAGGGGAGGCGGCGGCGACTTCTCGACCAGCCAATCGGCAGGGAAATAGATCGTAAATTAAATAAACATTACCCAAACTACCCTTTTAAACCAAGGGTTGGATTTAACCCGTACTCCCACCCCTACATAAGGAGTACCAGGGTACCGTAAAAAATGGGAAGGCAAAACTATACAGAAATGCAATTAAAGCACATACCTGACTATAAGTGTGCTGTGTAACTAGCTAGTTGGGCTCATGCATATACGCTTGTCTTAGTCATATCTCTTTCCAAAATTAGAGTTGGCCAACAACTACGGTATGTGTATAGGTAGAGTAGACGTGTCATCATGTTTTCTTCCATTTATTCCAAGAGCTTGTGGACGTTACTTAACTTCTTGATGTAATCTCAGTCTAACAACTTAATTAAGCTTAAGTAAACACGGACATTGTATATCATTTGCCGTTATCTGTCGTCCTAAACAAATATATAAAGCAGTTGACATTGAAAATCACCGGTGTCTAAGTTGGATGCTTCCAATATGCCAACGCATGTTGACCTGTTCGTAGGTACGGCCTTGCGAAAATTCGTGCATGTTCGGGCTGAATATGTATGGTTGGGATCTGACAACAACACCTCACCCAACTAAAATTTGGTTAGGTGAAACAGTGCCACTGATCATGAAATTTTGAGCACTCAATACTGCATTTTTTCGGATATGAAGCTTTTATTTTTCTAATCTCGTCTCGTTGCATCAGGGCGATACAATTGCAATAGAGTTTAACCTATGGCATCTGCATGACTACATGTAAGCATATTTGCTAACATGCACACAGCGAAAAATCCAGAATTGTAGGGTGCGTTGGAATTTTCTTGATTATTCTTGGGACACAACTCACACAAGGATAATAATCATATACACACAATCAATAGTGATACGTCGATTTTCCCAGAGGACAAAAACTCTTAATATTTTTATCTTTATCAAAGACATCCGACTTCGACGGTTATAATTTTGTTGAGCCGTGGGCAAGCGACAGAAGAAGAGTACATCGAGGCAAGTCTGAATCACTTCCGACATGATCTAATCACCGCGAGTAAAATGCATAAAACCACCACTTTCACATCATAGCTCTTAGAAAACCACCACTTTACAAAACTGGACACTTTGCACTGCACCGAAGATTTGACAATGGCAAAAACACTCAACCATCTTTTAGCATGTTTTGACGTGGCCGATCACTCGCGGGCCAACAATGATGACACTGCGCCACTAACAGGCGTTAACGGTCGTACCGACCGAGCTAGTCGGCCTGTTCCCCTAAAGGAAATAGTGGCTGCTCACTCTCGCTCGCTTGATCCTGAGTTATCGAACCCGCGAGACGATGTGCACTACGGCAAAGATTCTGACAAGTTATTGCTAACGGATTAAATTATAGTTTAACAATCGGACCTTTACAACCTTTTGGGTGTAAGCACTAGTATTAAAAATAGGAATGAGCATGAGGGCTTACTATCACAACCTTATATTTGTGATCGGAATCTTAACGATATTAATTTGTGCTTTGGAAGACACCTTCTATGATGTGCTTGGGACACAAAGATGTGGGGGATGTGTCCAAAGTATGACTTGATCGGTGTACGAACTGCATCAAGAGTTAATTGTCCAACAAATGGTCCTTACCGTCGCATGGGGTTACCTCGGTTAATTAAGAATAAATATTCAGACAAAAGCATTGGACGTTTAAGACTACACATCATTCTTCCCCAAGGAATAGCTTTCTGCTACCGTACTAACCCATTCTTTCACTGCCATTCCGAATAGCGTTCCATGTCCTCCTCGCTCTTTACCTTCTCCTTGGTCGATCTAAGGGATCCTGGGTACCCGCAGTGCCTTAGATCAAGAACAGGATAAGAGACGGTTTCATTGCAATCAGACCCTTACAAATAATATCAAATATACAAAGTCATTCCAACGATCCCTTCCACAAATACATCAGGTTGCAAGGCAGTGCCTCAATCCATTGCCTTACTAAATTACTCACACATGGCAATCGGATTGCAAGATGAACTCATTGAAGACAATATAAAGATGAACGATTGATTGATATATGTCTTACAGTAGTTGTCGGATTCGATACACCGATTACAAGTATGACTAGTTGCAGATGGATGACTATGGTGATGATGGAGGCCGTGACTATGGAGATGAGATGGAGGCGGTGACTATGGACAATTGGCAGGAGCAACGGCGGGCCAATGGCACAATTGTTATCATATTGCTTGTGATTTTCCTATTTCTAGGTTTGAACATTGTTATTGAGAAGCAAATAAAGTTGCTCATCGACTTGCTAGGTTGGCTAGAGTTTCTTCCACTTTTGATTGCTTTGAGGAGCCCATGATCAAAATTGTACCCATCCTCATTAATGGTGTAACTATTATTTCCAATGAATAAAGCTTACATGTTTTCGAAAAAAGGCAAAATAAGCAGTTAATACTTTCATTAAATGAGAATATGTAGTGAATACTGAGGCCCTTCCCAATGCTTCATGGTGTACACGTGCTAAGCATGCCACATAGATAAAAAAATCTGATGTGACAAGGTAATTAAGAAGTGAGAGAAGAGTGTGATGATCCTAGGAAGAACCAATGCCAAACACGTGGACCTATGCAACACACTTAAATGAAAAAAGTTTGGCCTATCAATGAAAGAGTTTATTTGCTAAACAATTAAATGTAGGAAGCTTAGCAACAATAAACTAAGCAACTATGCATTGGAGACTTTAGTTGTTAAACGTTTTAATGCATCTAGCACCCCATCTTAGCACATGTGCATTGGAAGAGGTTCTAGAAGGCTAGGAGGCGTGCAGTTCTGTTGGTGCACAGGGATGCTTGGGTTGCATGTGGAAGGTTTGATGACGCGTGCAATTCATCGATTATTAGGGACGCTTGGGCTGCATGTGCAATTACACACTTAGACCAGAAAAGTATATGGTTATTATGTGGTAAACTAGGAGATTTAAATGGTGGTTAAAACGAAAATTAAACTGATGTTGTGGCAAGTTGCATGGGCATGAAGGGTTAGTGGGAGGATATTTTGCATGCGTGGCTGATGACCCACAAGTATAGGGATCAATTGCAGTCCTTTCGATAAGTAAGAGTGTCGAGCTCAACGAGGAGTAGAAGGAAATGATAAGCGGTTTTCAGCAAGGTAACCTCTGCAAGTACTAAAAATAGCGGTGGCAGATAGTTTGGTAGCAAGATAGTTCATAACAAGTTTTTTTTTTGAGAAACAATAGTTCATAACAAGTAACAAGTAGCAATAGTAACAAAGGAGCAGCAAGGTGGCCCAATCCCTTTTATATCAAAGCATAAGCCGGAACGTTTTATTATAATAAGCAAAGCGTTCTTGAGGATACATGGGAATTATTGTCTAGTCACGTTCATCATGTTTAGTTGATTAGCGTTCGTTACTTTGATAATTTGATATGTGGGTGGACCGGTGCTTGGGTGTTGTTCTAACTTGAACAAGCATCCCACTTATGATTACCCTCTCTCGCAGGCATCTGCAACTATGAAAGAAGAATTAAGATAAATCTAACCATAGCATGAAACATATACATTCAAATCAGCCCTTACGGAACAACACATAAACTAAGCTTTAAGCTTCTGTCACTCTAGACTTATGAGTCCACAATGTCTTCCTTAAGCCCAAGTATGGTGAAGTGTCATGTAGTCGACGTTCACATGACACCACTAAAGGAAGCAACAACATACATATCTTCAAAATATCAAACGAATACCAAATTCACATGATTACTTATAACAAGACTTCTCCCATGTCTTCAAGAACAAAATTAACTACTCAGAAACCATATTCTTGTTCAAGATCAGAGGAGTATTGAATATCATTAAGGATTTGAACATATAATCTTCCACAAAATAAATCAATTAGCATAAACCACGAGATGTAATCAATGCTACTAGCAACCCATGGGTATCAATATGAGATTTTAATACAAAGATTGAATACAAGAGATAGAGTAGGGTTTGAGATGAGATGGTGTTGGTGAAGATTGGTCCTCCCACGACGAGAAAATCGTTGGTGATGTCAATGGCTTTAATTTCCCCCTCGCGAAGGGAAGTATCTTTGACGGAATTGCTCCGCCGAAGAGAAAAAGTGCTCCTGCATGCCCAGGTTTCATCTCGAGACAGCGACACTTCATCTTGAAATTCTTCTCTCCTTTTTTCTAGGTCAAAACATCTGATATAGCAGAAGATGGGCACCGGAGACTAGCTGTGGGCCCCACAAGGCATCAGGGCACGCCCAAGGGGCGGCACCTTGTTGCCTTGTGGGTAACTGGTGGGTCCCCTCTGGTATTTCTTTGCTCCTATATTTTCTATATATTCAAAAAAATCTCCATGAAGTTTCAGGTCATTTGGAGCTATGTAGAATATGTATCTCTATTGTAGCATTTTCAGGTCCAGAATTCCAGTTGCCGGTAATCTCCCTCTCCATGTAAATCTTGCAAATTAAGAGAGAAAATGCATTAGGATTGTGTAGCAACCGATCCCAATTAATGGATCGAAGTCTCTATGCTTAAGTGTCATCCCCGGATCGGTATGTTGATACACACAGTACTCAAGGAATTATAAAGAGTTCAAGCACACACTATATTACATCGAGGTCCTCAAAAGAGTATTTGTTACATAGATATGGATGAAGGCCATTTAAATAAAATAACTGCGGAAGCTTCAAAGGTAAATGAGTCAATTTGGCTCCATGGCAAAACTGAGTGCAGAACAATGACCTATTGCACCTTAATTCTCGTTGAAAAACTCTGTAACATTAGACGCTGCAGCCATGTAGGTCAGCACATGGAATATGCTGGCAATGTCACACTATAGAAGAGTAATGAAAATAGCTATCTCTATATGCAAATTTTGGCTGGTGAAGGCTCTAAGTTTAATTTTGCATAAAGCTATTTTTTCCCTACAACAAAGGAATATTTTTTTATTTACTACCAAGTTCATGCCATTATTGAGAAGGTTCCTCCAACTCAATCCCCAAATTCCCAAGTTATTAATAACCCAATGCATTAATTGAATAAATTTATGAGATCAACCAATAATTAACTTCTACATTCTCAAATTTGTCCATAACCGGAGACACGGCTAATCATGATTAGTTTATACACTATGCAGAGGTTTGCACACTTTTCCCCATAAGACTCGACCACCTCCATGATCGGAAGATCGAGAAATAGTCTTTCTGAATGTGTTCCCCTTAATCCTGGATAGGCCGGTACACCTACTTTCCCCTACATCTGCTAACCTACCAGGAAAGGCTCACACAAACTTACTCAACTATGTAGGAGCCCATATTGGCTTGTGGCTGCACACGGAAGTTTCTAGGCATGAAGTATCGTATGATGCCTCTGAGCCTGGGTGGCATTCCATAGGGTGATCAAACGGGTCCTCCGGAATCCCCTAGGGTAAGCACTGGATTCTCCAGGTATCCAAACCATTCCACCCAGAGTCGTGTTAATGTTACCAACTTGAGGTTAACCCAAAATTATTAGGGTTAATTATCCTTTTGCCCTCAGTGGTGTCCGTGTGCTCAGTTTTGCCCTCAGATGCGAATTGTGCTCAGTTTTGCCCCTAGTCCATGTGCACCGACTCGTTCCGTGAACTCTGTCGTCTCCGCCAGGTCAACGTTTTGACTCGGCCCTTACAGGTGGGACCAGGCAGCAGAGACGGCCAATTCTATTCAGACCGTTGCACGCGTGGCTTGTGGGACCCAGCAGAGAGCCGTTGAGCAGAGAGCCGTTGCGGGTGTGCTATATAAGCAGGAGACACACAGCGGAGGTGACCACGGCGGTAGAGAGCACGACATTGACCACGGTGAGAGAGAGCGTGGCGGTGGGAAGCTAGATGTGGAGGGCGCGGCGGCGTTGAGATCCCGTTCGGCTCCGAGCTCCATGTCTTCCTCAAGCTCCCGCGCCACCTCACGGATGCAGAGCCGGGCGCGTGTGGACATGCCTATCTTCGTCTGTCCGCAGTGCCGGGCAGGCGTTGTTCGGAGGGTTTCTCACACACCGAGGAACCAGAATCGTCCGTTCTACGTGTGCAGCGAGAATGGGGTAAGAATCGGGCAATTGCACCATTTTCGTGGTCGGGATCTTTGAGCAATGGGTTGATCTGTTTGGTATTCATGCAGGTGACATGCTTCTTTCTTTGGGTCGATGCTCTGGCCAAGACTCTAATGAATGAACTGCAAGAAGAACATGAAGAATGGTTGTGCATGCTGCCACGAACGGCAGTGGCCGCAGCACGAGCTCCGGAAGAAGAGATGGAGGGCGAAGCATGCACTGACAGAGAGCTAGCTGTTGAGATTAGGATGTTGAAGAAGAAGGTTAGGAAGCTTGAAGATCAAGCACTACCAATACCCATTTCAATTACTTTTGGGCATTTGTAGGTATGGTAATCGCACTGGTTGTAATGTTGAAAATGTATGGAAAGACATGAATTATGGAGGAATTGTAAGCTTGAAATTGTATGAGAAATTCACCTAGTTTAAATGTTGGTCAAAGTTGTTTAAATGTTGAAAAAAAGAGAAGAAGTGACCAACATTTAAATATGTTAAAAAAAGGAGAAGAAATGATGAATTCAGAAACTTTTGATCAATGAAATGCAGCTCTCTACTCTGCCTTTCTGTCAAAAAAAGGATGCTCTTGGGTCAAATTCAGAGTGTAGAGCCAAGTGCAGGCTAGACTAATGGGCCAACTGCATCCAATTAGGCCCATTCGGGGGTTCTCTTGCGTGTTTTCCTGTTTTCTGTTCTGATTTAATTTAGGCAGTAAATCATAATGCTGAAACTTTTTGTGAAAGCTAATTGAATTATTCCAGAGCCAAACAATTAAGGTTAGAAATTTTTTGGAGCTGTTAAATATTTAATAGCAATTTAATTACTCCAATTAAAGTACACCGTGATTTAAATCAAAGACCAAAATGTCATGGAAAATGTGCCTCAGCTCTGGTAGAGGTTTACACCTAGTGCCAAAATAAATGAACATTTTTTAAGGGCATTACATTGAGAAAAAAATAATTTGTCTAAAAAATGAAGGGTGGGAAATGCACAAAAAATTGGTGCGGCTCGGGACTCGAACCCAGGACCACATGGGTTTGTGGCGTTTAGGGCTTTGCTGGTAACCACTAGGACAGATGGAAAGACTTTGACATGGGTAGGGAAGGAAGGTATACATAGTGATACCGTGAATGTTTGCACACGTGTGAGAGTGGTTTTCCTTTGTTTTGCACTGAAATTTTGGAGGGTTGGAAGGTTGAAAACGTATGTTTGCACTGCCACATGATTTTGGTTAGAGTGGCACTTGGTTTAGGGTTAGAGTGGCACTTGGTTTAGGATTTAAAGGGAATAAATTTGCATGTTAGTCCATGACTTGTTTTTTTGAATGAAAGAGAGGGCCTCTCAGCCCCTCTGATTTTCATTAGCGAAAACCACAAGTTCTCCAACTTCATGACTTGGTTTAGGGAAGAAATGATATGTTTGAGCACGGACATTTTTTAACACACATAATAAACCCTAATAACTTAGATAAGATGCAACACACCATACCCTTACATTAAGCAATAATAATAAGTTCACAAACACATGACGAAACATGACATGACACAACACGACACGACATAGAAAAGCAACAAAATAAAAATGAAACATGACGAGCTTGACTCCGGGCTTGAACATCTTCATCTTCACCTCCTTCTTCCACCTTGGCCGCGTGCCCCTTCAACACCGTCTTCAACTTCACACCTCCTCCTCCTCGTCATAGGGAAGGGAGTGCATCTGGCCTGGAGTGGGGAAGATGCTCTCGTAGTTGGTGTAGATGTTGTACACGGTGAAGAAGATGGTCTCATAGCCGCACCAAAAGACTTGCCGAGGAGCTCGCGCGTGTCAAACGGGTTTGTGAAGGTGACCGTGAGCAGTAGGAGGATGCCTCCGCGGTCACGAACCTCGTTGAGGGTGAACATCCTAGGCGAGCCGAGTGGGAGGTGGGAATAGCCGGCTCTGAGGAAGGCGCGGGTGAGTTCGACGGAACCCCTCCACCTTGAAATAGCCCACACACGGAGCCCCCTCTCCACGAGCACGCCCAGTGGGTAGCGCAGCTCCGGCATGACAGGCGGACGATTGAAGGCCGGCCTATTGAACTGCATCTTCACTTGGTCTCGCTTGGGGAGGGCTCGGTCGCCTGGGTGTTTGAAGTTGGAGATAATGGATCGGATCTGGCTTGTGGGTGGGAGAGGAAGAGAGGCACCCCATTTATAGGCCTGTGGGTGGGAGAGGAAGAGAGAAAGGATGAGAATGGTGCGTGTGTGAATCCGAACGCGTGTGTGTATCCGTTACGTTTTGCACTTTTTAATTTTTGCACGAAAACGATGCATGGGGCGTGTGCGTGCATCTGAATCACTGCATATCTCTTTGACCGTGCCCGTGCATCTGACTCGCTGCCCTGAACCACTGCTGTAATGCTTATCTCTAAATAAATACATGCATGGCCACCTAGCTCGCCTCGCTAGCCTAGCTCGCCTAGCGCGCCTCGCTCGCATGCATGCACGTCCGCCTCCCGCACATGCAAACCCACGTCGCCGCCTCCCATGCATGCAAGGACTGGAAAGGCTGAGATGGGCTATTTACTACGGTCTCAGGCCCAGACAATGAGACGGCCCAACGGTCCATCCAGCGCGCCCGGTATTTGTTAAAAAAACAATCTCCCAGCCAATCAAATTGCCTCTCACGGATCGCCCCCTCCTCCCCGCAGATTCCTTCTAGAAGGGTTAGATCGACGGCCCTTGATCACCGCTAGGGTTAGATGGACGGTCCTTGTTCAACGCTAGGGTTAGCGGGGTTTGGAGCGGTCAAAGCTATGTTTGACCGGATTTCAAATGAGCATAATAAATTAAATAAAAATCAGAAAATAAAAAACCCGCGCACATAGTCTTCTTATGTCATATACTAACGATTTAAGTTGATAAACAATGTTTACATACATTTAAACGATAAGTTCATGAGTATTATGTGATATCTCGAGTATCTCAAACTCTCTTGTGTGAAGTGAAGAGAAGTGTTTTGGGGAAATGAACATGAAATTTTTTCAAAAAACTCACCACAGCTTCATTTTGGAGTGACTAAGAAGGATCCAGGCTTAGTTTTTCATTTTGATGTTTTAGACTTGTTTAAATCTTGGTCAAAGTTAAGTTTGACCAGAATTCAAATGAGCACAACAAATTTAAATTTTTTTCAAAAAATGGAAAAACCAGCGCACATAGTTTGTATATATAGAATATATGTGTAGGAAAGTTATTTGGCTGATTTAGACAAGGTCGAAAAAACCTTGCTTAGAAATGAGGCCGTTTACCCTACCTTTGGACCCCTCTTTTTAGCACATTTTCATGAAAATTTCAAAAACCTCGCCACAGCTTCATTTTGGATTGACTAATAAGGATCCAGGCTTAGTTTTTCATTTTGATGTTTTAGACTTATTTAAATCTTGGTCAAAGTTAGGTTTGACCAGAATTCAAATGAGAAAAAAAATTCAAAAAAATCAAAAAAAGGAAAAACCATGTGCTCATTCAAACATCATCCAACAGATTTAAACATCATGTCAAACATAGTTCTAACATAGATCCAACATCATCCAATAAGAATACAACATTATTCATAATTATTCACAGCGTTGGGGCTTCTGTCTGTTCCTTGAGCTTCTTTCCATCACTTTGCTCCACGTGCACCTTGTGCTCATTGCTTCTTCTCTTCTCCTCTTGGTTGTTGGTACCTTGCGCGTCTTCTTCAAACCTATTATAGAGCTATGCAAAATATAAAGGGTAATGAGATCATATCAAGTGATAAATGTACAATAGTATTTGACCCTTGCAATATTTACATACACTACTGGAATTAGCTTATTTGCCGTCTGCCAACTCTTTGCCGTCTGCTGGCTGACGACAAAGAAGGTCTTTGTCATCAGCCACACGAAAACGGACGGCAAAGAAGTGGCTGATGGCAAACTATAGGATCGGAAGTATGTCTAGAGGGGGGGGTGATTAGACTACTTGACCAATTAAAAACTTATCCTTTTCCCAATTTTAGTCTTTGACAGATTTTAGCTATCTTAGCACAAGTCAAGCAATCTTCACACAATTCAAGCAAGCATGCAAATAGTATATGAGCAGCGGAAAGTAAAGCATGCAACTTGCAAGAATGTAAAGGGAAGGGTTTGGAGGATTCAAACGATTTTGGAGACATGGATGTTTTTGTCGTGGTTCCGATAGGTGGTGCTATCGTACATCCACGTTGATGGAGACTTCAATCCACGAAGGGTAACGGCTGCACGAGTCCACGGAGGGCTCCACCCACGAAGGGTCCACGAAGAAGCAACCTTGTCTATCCCACCATGGCCGTCGCCCACGATGGACTTGCCTCACTAGCGGTAGATCTTCACGAAGTAGGCGATCTCCTTGCCCTTACAAACTCATTGGTTCAACTCCACAATATTGTCGGAGGCTCCCAAGTGACACCTAGCCAATCTAGGAGACACCATTCCCAAGAAGTAACAAATGGTGTGTTGATGATGAACTCCTTGCTCTCATGCTTCAAATGATAGTCTCCCCAACACTCAACTCTCTCTCACAGGATTTGGATTTGGTGGAAAGAAGATTTGAGTGGAAAGCAACTTGGGGAAGGCTGGAGATCAAGATTCATATGGTAGGAATGGAATATCTTGGTCTCAACACATGAGTAGGTGGTTCTCTCTCATAAATGGTAAGTTGGAAGTGTAGGCTTGTTCCGATGGCTCTCTCCACGAATGAAGAAGAGGTGGAGGGGTATATATAGCCTCCACACAAAATCTAACCGTTACACACATTTTACCAATCTCGGTGGGACCGAATCAACAAACTCGGTCAGACAAATTTAGTAAACCTAGTGACCGTTAGGGTTTTCGGTGGGACCGACATGCAACTCGGTAGGACCGATATGGTTAGGGTTAGGGCCTAACGTAATCTCGGTGAGACCGATTACACAAACTTGGTGAGACCGATTTTGGTAATAAGCTAACCAGAGAGTTGGTTAGGTAAACTCGGTGGGACCGGTTCGCTCATTTCGGTGGGACCGAAATGTTATGAAAAGGAAACCGAGAGTTTACATTGTAATCTCGGTGGGACCGATCACTCATCTCGGTGGTGCCGAAACGTTACGAAGGGAAACAGGGAGATTACAATACCATCTCGGTGAGACCGATTTGCCTATGGTTTGTGGTAGTGGCTATGACATCTGAACTCGGTGGCGCCGGATAGAAAGAACCGGTGGGGCCGAGTTTGACTTTTGGTTTGGGTCATATGTGGATATGAGAAAGTAGTTAAGGGCTTTTGGAGCATATCACTAAGCATTGTGGAGCAAGAAACTCATTAAGCAACACCTCATCCCTCCTTGATAGTATCGGCTTTTCCTATAGACTCAATGTGATCTTGGATCACTAAAATATAAAATGTAGAGTCTTGAGCTTTTGGGCTTGAGCCAATCCTTTTATCCTTAGTAATTTGAGGGATCCACTTTCCTTATCCATGCCATGCCATTCATTGAGCTTTTCCTGAAATGTTCATCTTGGAATGATGTTAGCTCAATGAGCTATATGTTGTTAGGAATTACCAAAACCACCTAGGGATAGTTGCACTTTCAATCTCCCCCTTTTTGGTAATTGATGACAACATATAGATCAAAGCTTCGACAAATGATAATGAGATTGAAAAACATCGTCGCTTTGAGAAGTATGTGATAAGCAAGAGCTCCCCCTAAATTTGTGCATAGTTTTAAGATTTGCTTTGGACTGCAAATGCACAAAGAGTTAGGCTCATGGGTTACTCTTACTCTTCCATGTCACATACATCTTGGTGGAGCGCTCAAAATAATAAAGATTGAATACATGCACTCATCACCAAGCAAAGTGAATGATCACATAGAGATAAATGGGATAATGTCATCCAACAAGCATAAATGTAGCATATGATCAAACACATGATCATCATTGTATCACACAGGCAATAAAGTAGTATCTCAAGCAAGCAAAAGCAAATAAAGTTTAACCACCAAAGCAAGAGAGAACAAAAAGCAACACTCTCTCTCGAAGCCTATGATCTATACATTTTTCTCCCCCTTTGGCAACAAGTTCCCAAAAAGTTCATAGAAAATGCATAGTGCTAGATCGCAGGCTTGGTCTTGATGTGGTGGTGTAGATATGACACCAAGGACGAAAGCTTCCGTCGATGTGGATGGAGCTGGAGGTGTAGGTGCTGGAGCTGGTTGCACTGGAGCTGTAGGACCTATAGCTGGTGCAGATGAAGTGGCTCTGGTGTCTGTCACTGGCACTGCAGCTGATCTCAAAGCTCTAGGCACTCTGGCAAATGCATCTGTGGTTGTCTTGCCCTTCCTCTCCTGCATATCATCCTGAAGCTGCTCAAGAACAGACTGGATCTCAGTTACCTTCACATCTAAGTCATAGAACTTCTGCTCCATGATCCTCTCCAGGCTCTCCTGGTTTTGATTCAAGGTGGCCAGCCCTTTCTCAATCCTCAGAGTGGATGCAATCAAGTATCCTAGTTGATCCTGTTTGCTCTTCAAAAAGTACTGAGATGCCTCTTCCATTGTTGGCATCTTGGTAGCCTTCTCTATCCTTGCCTTCTCCTTCTTTGCTTGAGCATGCAGAGAAGATGGTTCATCTTCATTCATAACCACTTGGTTGTCTTCAAAATCTAGATAGATAGAAAAGTGTTCCTTATCCAACAAGTATGTGCCTGTGCCCATCTTGAAGTTAATCAACTCCTGGATTTGTGGGGCATACCCACAACTTCTCTTCTGGTCTGCTGCTGTCCTCTTGATAGTCTCAACTATGAGGCTCATGACCTTGAACTTTTGAGGCACATCAAATATGTGTAGCAGATTGATAGCATGGCCTCTGATCATGTTGTGATCACCTGACTTGGGCAAGAGAGTATGCGTGAGGATCCAGTTGATGGTTGGCAGTCTTGATAGAAGGAAATGTACAGATCCAAACTTGTGAGTTTCAAGAGCTTTATCTGGGATCTCCTTGTACATGTGTGCCATAGAATTGTGATCCTTCTTCTTCTTGGCATAGACATCCAAGTCATCTTCATTCTCCTTTGGTGCATTTATCAGATTTGCCCATTCTTCAATTGTAGACTGGTACCTTGTACCTTTAGACATCCATACTATCCTGCCATCTGGATAGAAGTGTGTTGTGGAGTAGAATTGCATTATGAGCTCATCATTCCATTTTGTGAACTTCTGTCCAACAAAGTCTGCAACTCCACAAGCACTGAAACTGTCATACACACCTGGATACTGTTCCTCATTCTCCTTCATGTATTTCCAGTCCACCCACCTCATGTCACAAACTATAGGCTTCTTGTCCAGCAGCATAGTCTCATAGAAATTCTGCTGTTCCTTAGTGTGGAACTTGTAATCAACAACACTCCTTCTCCTGATTGCATAAGGATCAGACAATCTCCACTGTCTGAGTCCTGCATCCTTCCTCAGCTTCATGTTCTCAGCCACAGGATGAGCATCATTGTGGTCTGGAATCTTAGGTTTCAGCTTTCTCAGAACTTGTCCTTCATCTTCTTCTTCTTCAGCAACTTCAGGCACTGGGGCCTTGTTCTCCTCAGCAGCTGGTATGCTTCTGGTATTCCTCTTAGGTGCAGTTTTGGGCTTGGAGGCAACTTTGGGTGCATCTTTGGGCTTTGATGATGCAGCCCCTGACCTAATAGCATCACCCATAAGCTTTTGAGCCTTGGGTGCTGGTGCAGCAACCTCTTCTTCCTCCTCCTCTTCCATCATGGAAGGCTGTCCAACAACTCTGGCCATGGTCTTCTTGACCCTTTCCTTCCTCTTCTTCCCTTCTGCAGCATCCTCTTTGGGATCAGATGTCTCTGGTACTTGAGTAGAGGCTCTGGTTTTAGACGTGGGAGTCCTCTTTGCAGGCACTTTGGTCTTGATACCAGGCTTAGTGGTTGCAGTTGTGCCATATTCCTTTCTGAGCACTTTCTTCTTGGAAGTGGCCTCATCCTCAACTGCCACATAGTCTTCATCCTCAGATTCTGAGATTTTCTTCTTTGTAGCCCTAGTGGCAGCTTTGGGCAATTTGCTTGGGGTGCTCCTGCTGCCATCATCTGAGGTGCTAGAGGGACTAGTGCCCTCACTCATGTGAATCTGCTCCTCTGACTGGTTCTGACTGTCACTTTGATCAGACATATTGAAAATACTGACTGCAGACCCTGTGAATAGATATAGATGAGATAGAGTGGATGAGCATCACAAAATGCAGAGGTTTTTGCAAAAGAATGATTAAAAAACTTAGTTTTAGTTTTCCACAGAAAGCATTTCGGATCAACCGATTTGCAAACTCGGTGATACCGAAGCAGCTTTTGGAACCTAAACTAGTGAACTCGATCAGACCGAGTCACAGTTCGGTGGCACCGAGACTGCTAGGGTTTCACAAAGTCCTGAACTCGGTCACACCGATTTGCAATTCTCGGTCAGACCGAGAATCACTTGTGCAATGGCCTTAGCCGAATCAGTGGAACCGAGTTTTACAACTCGGTGGGTCCAAGATGGTTTCGGCGGAAACCTAACCCTAAATTTTCAATTCACTTCTAATCTAAGGATTGTTTTGACTGGATAGAATTGTTTCAATTGTGGCAAGAATCATGATGAACACAATGTGCTAGGAATCAGACGGGGATAGCACTGTGATCGAGTCCATACCCTAGCTTGGCAATGAAAACTCGCTACGGCGGCAACGGCGGGGTTGAATTCCGTTGACGGCGGCGGAAACCAGCGACTGGAGGCAGCTGGCGACGAAGTCGACGATCTGGAGACCCTGGAGGCAGAGCGAGCTATGCGCGGGCGAAGGGGTTTGGAGAAAGTTTCCAAATTTGTGCCCGTGAGTATATATAGCCCGACCCTGTCGGTGTGACCGAGTGGAACAACTCGGTGGCACCGAGATGCATAACTGTTGACAGTTACAGCAACTCGGTGAGACCGAAAAGTTCAAATCAGTTGCACCGAGATTAAAACCTAGATTGACTTAGTGATCTCGGTATGGACGAAATGGAAGAATCGGTCAGACCGAAACGCATAAAGAAGTTTTGGAAGTTTAAGTCTATGACAAATCGGGGACTCTGAGTGCTCCTCACACAGAGTGGTTCGAATCTGACTTGATCAAATTTTGTGATGTAGCATGAATAGATTTTGAGACAAGAAAAGCATAGATAGCTAGAGAAGGTTCTTAGGCATTCTTGTTCATCCACTTGGCAAAAGAAAAAGAAATCAATCAATCAAAGCAACAAGTGGATGTCCTCGAATGAGTTAAATATGCAACCAACATGCTCACACAATAAAATGGCAAATGAAATATGTGGCAAAGCATGCACAACCAATTCTAGCATTTATCAAACAATTGGTGATGACTAGGTCATCTATATATGAGTATATTGACTTAGGAGTCAAATGAGAACATTTGATCATAGGTCATACTCATCATTTAAGCTCAAGTGGGGTTACCACTTTTACATAATGCATTGCTGTGTTCACACCATTAGAGTTGCTTTGACTCAATTCTTAGAGTTAAGCTCCCCCTAGATGTGAGATCCCCCCTTAGAGGGATGAACTAACCTTGGGTTTTGTCGATGATGACTTCATGTAGGTGTTGAAGATGTGGATGCTCAATGTTGATGAAGATCATTTGGAGCAATCCTTTGGAGTGAGTTGCACTTTCAATACCAACACGGGTTAGTCCCACAAGGAACAAACAAGGATATCCATAGACATAGAGTGATGCACACTTAAGATGATGTCCATGAAAGCATTAGGTTACCGTGTCCCTTGTCTTACCAACAAGAGGGTTTGTGACTCCTTGAACTAGTGCAAGATATGGAAGTTGATTGCACTTGTTGTTGCCAAAATGATATGAGTGAAGTATGTTGGCGGAGTCACCCTCAAGAACTCTCTAGTTCTTCTTCTTCGGGATCCACATCATCTTGATGGGAATCCTTGGAATTGTAGTCGTACTTGATGAAGTAGAACTTGACGTTGTCTTGGGAACCCACTTGACCAAGGCCTTAGGAGCTTCTTTAAATGCATCAATCTCCTGTTGAAGCTTGTCCTTGCCTTTTTGCTTGTGGTCTTGTGGTGGAAGATCATCTTGAGCTTGTGTCCCCTTGAAGGAAGTAGGATCATACTTATCTTGTTGTGGAACAAACTTCGTCTTGGGATATTGATCTTCTTCCCACTCAACTCCATTGGCATTGAACTTTCGTTCAAAACCAACACCTTGGTTCTTCCGGTGCCTTCCTTGCTTGCGTACAATTTCCTCAAATTTCTTACTCCCGGCAAGGCTCTTGTAAACACCTTTCTCTATAATTCCCTTCAATAAGATATTTTCTTGCTCAAGTGTAACTTGGCTAAGAGAATCATTAGTGGAATCAAGAGAACTACTAGAAGCAACAATATTGGATTTAGCATGATTATTGTTACTACTAGAGGAAGACTCTTTCTTGTTCTTGTTAATGGACTTGACTTGAGGCATGTAAGTTGATAAGAGTAAACGCTTGGCAATGTAAGAAGAACTTTTCTTACAGAGATCATAATTGATTGCCTTTAATAACTCATGCTCTTGCTCAAGGTTGAGCTTTTCAAAGCGTAACTTCTCATGATCCCTTAAAAGTTCTCGATGATCTTCTAAGATAGTTTCATGATCTAACTTAAGAGTGTTTAGTTCTTTAGTTAGAAGCTCAATCTTCTCCTTATCATTGTCATTCATTTTATCTTGATTAGCATGATTAATTGACGTTTCATCATAGTATTCATCACTAGAGTTGTTAACAAGTAAATCATCATCACCTAATAAGTCATCTTCATCACTATTGAAATCAACATACTCGGGGTGTGTTACCTTAGGGCATTTAGCCATGAAGCATCTTCCAAGTCCTTCATTTGGTGAATCAAATATGTCGGAGGAGTTGGTTGACACAAGTGCTAGACCGGCAACACCTTCATCTTGAGTATGTTCGGAGTCGGAGTGATAGCTTCTCTCGGAGTGATTGTCGGAGTCGGAGCCGGATACCCATTCTCCAACATGAGCTTGATGTCTTCGTTTTGTGTAGCTCCTTGATGACTTGTCCTTCCTTTCCGAATCCTTGCTTCTCCGGGATGTTCTTCGTTCATAACGATCATCTCTACTCCTTCTCTCCCTTGGTGGTGATTCTTCTCTTCTACTTCTCCTCTTGGGTGATTCTTCTCTTCTTTTGTGGTGTGCCGTACACTCATTGGAATAGTGTCCGGGTCTCCCACAATTGTAGAAATTGCGCTCTCGACTAGAAGATCTTTTGTAATTGTAGGACCTTGACTTAGAGCTTCTCTCTTTGCTTCTACTCTTGTAGAATTTGTTGAAGTTCTTCACCATTAAGCTCAATTCTTCATTAAAGGTTTGTTTCTCACTTGATGATGTAGGGGCTTCACATGAGGCTTTGTAAGCACCACTTGACTTGTTGTGAAGTTCCTCCTTATCCTTGAGTGACATCTCATGAGCAACAATTCTTCAAATGACCTCCGTTGGCTTGAGATTCTTGTAATTGGGCATCATTTGGATCAATGTGCACACGGCATCGTATTTTCCATCCAATGCTCTTAGGATCTTCTTGATGATGAATTTGTCGGTCATCTCTTCACTTCCTAAGCCCGGAATCTCATTTGTGATAAGAGCAAGCCTAGAGTACATTTTAGCGGCACCTTCACCATCCTTCATTTTGAACTTGTCAAGTTGACTTTGGAGCACATCCAATTTGGATTCCTTGACAGAGTCGGTACCTTCATGCATATCAATCAAAGTATCCCAAATTTCCTTTGCATTCTCAAGACGGCTGATTTTGTTGAATTCTTCGGGGCACAATCCGTTGAAGAGGATATCACAAGCTTGAGCATTGTATTGCAGCATCTTCAACTCATCCGCGCTAGCTTCACGGTTCGGTTCTCTCCCATCAAAGAATTCACCTTGCAAGCCAATACACACAATAGCCCAAATGGCGGGGTTATGTCCGAGAATATGCATTTTCATATTATGCTTCCAACTAGCAAAATTCGTACCATCAAAGTAAGGACCTCTAGGGTTATAATTTCCCTCGCTAGACGCCATACTCACCTAGGTTGTGAAACCAAGGCTATGACCAGCAAAGGCTATGGAAATCAAAGCAAATGGAGACCAAAGCTCTGATACCACTTGTAGGATCGGAAGTATGTCTAGAGGGGGGTGATTAGACTACTTGACCAATTAAAAACTTATCCTTTTCCCAATTTTAGTCTTTGGCAGATTTTAGCTATCTTAGCACAAGTCAAGCAATCTTCACACAATTCAAGCAAGCATGCAAAGAGTATATGAGCAGCGGAAAGTAAAGCATGCAACTTGCAAGAATGTAAAGGGAAGGGTTTGGAGGATTCAAACGCAATTGGAGACACGGATGTTTTTGTCATGGTTCTGATAGGTGGTGCTATCGTACATCCACGTTGATGGAGACTTCAACCCACGAAGGGTAACGGCTGCGCGAGTCCACGGAGGGCTCCACCCACGAAGGGTCCACGAAGAAGCAACATTGTCTATCCCACCATGGCCATCGCCCATGAAGGACTTGCCTCACTAGCGGTAGATCTTCACGAAGTAGGCGATCTCCTTGCCCTTACAAACTCCTTGGTTCAACTCCACAATCTTGTCGGAGGCTCCCAAGTGACACCTAGACAATCTAGGAGACACCACTCTCCAAGAAGTAACAAATGGTGTGTTGATGATGAACTCCTTGATCTTGTGCTTCAAATGATAGTCTCCCCAACACTCAACTCGCTCTCACAGGATTTGGATTTGGTGGAAAGAAGATTTGAGTGGAAAGCAACTTGGGGAAGGCTAGAGATCAAGATTCATATGATAGGAATGGAATATCTTGGTCTCAACACATGAGTAGGTAGTTCTCTCTCAGAAATGGTAAGTTGGAAGTGTAGGCTTGTTCTGATGGCTCTCTCCACGAATGAAGAGGAGGTGGAGGGGTATATATAGCTTCCACACAAAATCTAACCGTTACACACAATTTACCAATCTCGGTGGGACCGAATCAACAAACTTGGTCAGACCGATTTAGTAAACCTAGTGACCGTTAGGGTTTTCGGTGGGACCAACATGCAACTCGGTAGGACCGATATGGTTAGGGTTAGGGCATAACATAATCTCGGTGAGACCGATTACACAAACTCGGTGAGACCGATTTTGGTAATAAGCTAACCAGAGAGTTGGTCAGGTAAACTCGGTGGGACCGGTTCGCTCATTTCGGTGGGACCGAAATGTTATGAAAAGGAAACCGAGAGTTTACATTGTAATCTCGGTGGGACCGATCGCTCATCTTGGTGGTACCGAAATGTTACGAAGGGAAACAGGGAGATTACAATCCCATCTCGGTGAGACCGAGATCCCTATCGGTGAGACCGATTTGCCTAGGGTTTGTGGCAGTGGCTATGAGATCTGAACTCGGTGGCGCCGGATAGAAAGAATCGGTGGGGCCGAGTTTGACTTTTGGTTTGGGTCATATGTGGATATGAGAAAGTAGTTGAGGGCTTTTGGAGCATATCACTAAGCATTGTGGAGCAAGAAACTCATTAAGCAACACCTCATCCCTCCTTGATAGTATTGGCTTTTCCTATAGACTCAATGTGATCTTGGATCACAAAAATATAAAATGTAGAGTCTTGAGCTTTTGAGCTTGAGCCAATCCTTTTATCCTTAGTAATTTGAGGGATCCACTTTCTTTATCCATGCCATGCCATTCATTGAGCTTTTCCTGAAATGTTCATCTTGGAATGATGTTAGCTCAATGAGCTATATGTTGTTAGGAATTACCAAAACCACCTAGGGATAGTTGCACTTTCACAAACAAGGTCTTTGCCATCAGCCAACTCTTTGTCGTCCGCTGGCTGACGGCAAAGAAACTTTGTCGTCCGCTAGCAGACAACAAAGAGGTTGCTGGGTCCAGTTATTGTTTAACCAACCCAAGCCCACCGGCCCCACCTCTTTGCCGACCCGCCCCTGTCCTCTGTCTCTTCTCTCCACTCTCGCTCGTTCCCTCCCCACCCACACCTGCGACGCTGTTGTTGACCCCGTCTACCATAGCTGGCCGCCACGCCGCCCCGCACCCCTCCCCTGCGGAGCTCCGACCTCCACCACACCCCCGCCACCCCTTCCACGTCGCCCCACCCCTCCCCCCTCCCCTCCATCGCCATCCCCGCCCACACCGGGCCGCGCCGCCGCTGCTGACCCCGTCCGGCGTAGC
>NC_041383.1:54147268-54147829 GCF_002162155.2 Triticum dicoccoides
ACCGCACCGCACTCTTCCCCGACCTCCACCGTGGCTCCGCCACCCCTTTCACGTCGGCCAGCCGCGTCGCGGCCGTCCCCGCCCCGTCCCGCCGCGGCCGTCCCCACCCCGTTGCTGTCCCTACCCCGTCCTGCCGCGGCCGTTCAGCCTCCCTCTCCACCAGGCCGCCGCCTCCTCCAGCGGCCGCCGCGGCCGTCTGGCCTCCCCCTCCATCGTGTCGCCTCCTCCTCCTACAGGTGACATCCTTCCCCCTTTTTTAATTTGTTTCTTTTTGTTTCTTTTAGTTTAGTTTATGTTTTAGTTCTAATTATAGTTTTAGTTTAGTTTTAGTTTAGTTTATTTTAGATTAGTTTATTTTAGATTAGTTTTAGTTTTAGTTTAGTTCATTTTAGGTTAGTTTTAGTTTTAGTTTAGAAAAAGAAGTAGAAGGAAGAGGAGGAGGGAGGAACAGGAGGAGCGAGAAGAATAAAGAAGAAAAGAAGAAGAAGAGTAAAAAAGAGAAGAAGAAGAAGATGATGATGAAGAAGAAGAAGATGATGAAGAAGAAGAGGAGGAGGAAGA
>NC_041383.1:54147950-54164869 GCF_002162155.2 Triticum dicoccoides
GAGGAGGAGAAGAAGAAGAAGAAGAAGAAGAAGAAGAAGAAGAAGAAGAAGACGAAGAAGAAGAAGAAGAAGAAGAAGAAGAAGAAGAAGAAGAAGAAGAAGAAGAAGAAGAAGAAGAAGAAGAAGAAGAAGAAGAAGAAGAAGAAGAAGAAGAAGAAAGAGGAGAGAAGAAGAAGAAGAAGAAGAAAGAGGAGAGGAGGAGAAGAAGAAGAAGAAGAGAAGAAAAGGAAAAAAGAGACCCCGACACCCGACACCCTGATACCACACCCCGACCCCGACCCCCGACCAACCGACACCCTGACACCACGCCCCGACTGTTGGAAATATGCCCTAGAGGCAATAATAAATTAGTTATTATTATATTTCCTTGTTCATGATAATCGTTTATTATCCATGCTATAATTGTATTGATAGGAAACTCAGATACATGTGTGGATACATAGACAACACCATGTCCCTAGTAAGCCTCTAATTGACTAGCTCGTTGATCAATAGATGGTTACAATTTCCTGACCATGGACATTGGATGTCGTTGATAACGGGATCACATCATTAGGAGAATGATGTGATGGACAAGACCGAATCCTAAGCCTAGCACAAAGATCATAATTCGTATGTTAAAGCTTTTCTAAATGTCAAGTATCTTTTCCTTAGACCATGAGATTCTGCAACTCCCGGATACCGTAGGAATGCTTTGGGTGTACCAAACATCACAACGTAATTGGGTGGCTATAAAGGTGAACTACATGTATCTCCGAAAGTGTCTGTTGGGTTGGCACGAATCGAGACTGGGATTTGTCACTCCGTGTGACGAAGAGGTATCTCTGGGCCCACTCGGTAGGACATCATCACAATGTGCACAATGTGATCAAAGAGTTGATCGCGGGATGATGTGTTACGGAATGGGTAAAAGGACTTGCCGGTAACAAGATTGAACAAGGTATCGACATACCGACGATCGAATCTCGGGCAAGTACAATACCGTTAGACAAAGGGAATTGTATACGGGATTGATTGAGTCCTTAACATCGTGGTTCATCCGATGAGATCATCGTGGAACATGTGGGAGCCAACATGGGTATCCAGATCCCGCTGTTGGTTATTGACCGGAGAACGTCTCGGTCATGTCTGCATGATTCCCGAACCCGTAGGGTCTACACACTTAAGGTTCGATGACGCTAGGGTAATAAAGGAAGTTTGTATGTGTTTGCCGAATGTTGTTCGGAGTCTCGGATGAGATACCGGACATCACGAGGAGTTCCGGAATGGTCCGGAGGTAAATATTTATATATGGAAAGTTGTTGTTCGTGTTCCGGGAAAAGTTCGAGTTTTTCCGGTATTGTACCGGGAAGCTTCCAGAAGGTTCTGGAGGATTCCGGAGGGGTCCGGAGGTCCGAAAATTATTCCACCACGTCCAATACAGCAGCATGGGCTGTAGGGGGGCGCCCTAGCCTTAATAGGCCAGGGGAACTAGCCCCCCCAAGGCCCATGCGCATGGGAGAGGGAAACCCTAAGGGGGAGGGCCTCCACTTGACTTGGGAGGCACTCCTCCCCCCTTGGCCACCGCCCCCTCCTCAGATTGGATCTGAGGGGGCCAGCCCCCCTCTCCCTTGCCCCTATATATATGTGGGGGGTGGGAGGGCAGCTGCACCCCAAAAGTTCTGGCGCAGCCCTCCCCCTCTCCCATGTCCTCCTCCTCTCCCGCGGTGCTTGGCAAAGCCCTGCAGGATTGCCACACTCCTCCATCACCACCACGCCGTTGTGCTGCTGCTGGATGGAGTCTTCCTCAACCTCACCCTCTCTCCTTGCTGGATCAAGGCATGGGAGATGTCACCGGGCTGTACGTGTGTTGAACGCGGAGGTGCCGTCCGTTCGGCACTAGGATCTCCGGTGATTTGGATCACGACGAGTACGACTCCTTCAACCCCGTTCTCTTGAACGCTTCCACTTAGCGATCTACAAGGGTATGTAGATGCACTCTCCTTCCCCTCGTTGCTAGTTTCTCCTTAGATAGATCTTGGTGACATGTAGGAAAATTTTGAATTTTTGCTACGTTCCCCAACAGTGGCATCATGAGCTAGGTCTATTGCGTGGATTCTTTGCACAAGTAGAACACAAAGTAGTTGTGGGTGTTGATTTTGTTCAATATGCTTACCGTTACTAGTCCAATCTTGATTCGACGGCATTGTGGGATGAAGCGGCCCGGACCGACCTTACACGTACACTTACGTGAGACAGGTTCCACCGACTGACATGCACTTGTTGCATAAGGTGGCTAGCGGGTGCCAGTCTCTCCCACTTTAGTTGGATCGGATTCGATGAAAGGGTCCTTATGAAGGGTAAATAGCAATTGTGTAGGTAAGAAACGTTCTTGCTAGAAACCCATAGCAGCCACGTAAAACATGCAAACAACAATTAGAGGATGTCTAACTTGTTTTTGCAGGGTATGCTATGTGATGTGATATGGCCAAAAGAATGTGATGAATGATATGTGATGTATGAGATTGATCATATTCTTGTAATAGGAATCACGACTTGCATGTCGATGAGTATGACAGCCGGCAGGAGCCATAGGAGTTGTCTTTATTTATTGTATGACCTGCGTGTCATTGAACAACGCCATGTAATTACTTTACTTTATTGCTAAATGCGTTAGCCATAGTAGTAGAAGTAATAAGTTGGTGAGACAACTTCATGAAGACACGATGGTGGAGATCATGATGATGGAGATCATGGTGTCATGCCGGTGACGATGATGATCATGGAGCCCCGAAGATGGAGATCAAAAGGAGCAAAATGATATTGGCCATATCATGTCACTATTTGATTGCATGTGATGTTTGTCATATTTATGCATCTTATTTGCTTAGATCGACGGTAGTAAATAAGTTGACCCCTCATTAAAATTTCAAGAAAGTGTTCCCCCTAACTGTGCACCATTGCGAAAGTTCGTCGTTTCGAAGCACCACGTGATGATCGGGTGTGATAGATTCTTACGTTCACATACAACGGGTGTAAGCCAGATTTACACACGCGAAACACTTAGGTTGACTTGACGAGCCTAGCATGTACAGACATGGCCTCGGAACACAAGAGACCGAAAGGTCGAGCATGAGTCGTATAGTAGATATGATCAACATGAAGATGTTCACCGATGATGACTAGTCCGTCTCACGTGATGATCGGACACGGCCTAGTTGACTCGGATCATGTAATCACTTAGATGACTAGAGGGATGTCTATCTGAGTGGGAGTTCATAAGATGAACTTAATTATCCTGAACATAGTCAAAAGATCTTTGCAAATTATGTCGTAAGCTCGTGCTTTAGTTCCACTGTTTAGATATGTTCCTAGAGAAAATATAGTTGAAAGTTGACAGTAGCGATTCTGCGGACGGTAGAAAGCTTATGTCCTTCATGCACCGCTCAGTGTGCTGAACCCCAAACGTCATCTGTGGATGTTGCGAACATCAGACATACACGTTTTGATAACTACGTGATAGTTCAGTCAAACGGTTTAGAGTTGAGGCACCAAAGACGTTTTCAAAACGTCGCGGAATATATGAGATGTTTCGAGGGCTGAAATTGGGATTTTAGGCTTGTGCCCACGTCAAGAGGTATAAGACCTCCGACGATTTTCTTAGCCTACAAACTAAGGGAGAAAATCTCAATCGTTGAGCTTGTGCTCAGATTGTCTGAGTGCAACAATCACTTGAATCGAGTGGGAGTTGATCTTCCAGATGAGATAGTGATGTTTCTCCAAAGTCATTGCCACCAAGCTGCTAGAGCTTCGTGATGAACTATAACATATCAGGGATAGATATGATGATCCTTGAGGTATTCGCGATGTTTGACACCGCGAAAGTAGAAATCAAGAAGGAGCATCAATTGTTGATGGTTGGTGAAACCACTAGTTTCAAGAAGGGCAAGGGCAAGAAGGGATACTTCATGAAACGGCAAATCAGCTGCTGCTCTAGTGAAGAAACCCAAGGTTGAACCCAAACCCGAGACTAAGTGCTTCTGTAATAAGGGGAACAGCCACTGGAGCAGAATTACCCTAGATACTTGGTAGATGAGAAGGCTGGCAAGGTCGATGGAAGTATATTGGATATACATTATGTTAATGTGTACTTTACTAGTACTCCTAGTAGCACCAGGGTATTAGATACCGGTTCGGTTGCTAAGTGTTAGTAACTCGAAATAAAAGCTACGGAATAAACGGAGACTAGCTAAAGGTGAGCTGACGATATGTGTTGGAAGTGTTTCCAAGGTTGATGTGATCAAGCATCGCACGCTCCCTCTACCATCAAGATTGGTGTTAAACCAAAATAATTGTTATTTGGTGTTTGCGTTGAGCATAGACATGATTGGATTATGTCTATCGCAATACGGTTATTCATTTAAGGAGAATAATGGTTACTCTATTTATTCGAATAATAGCTTCAATGGTCTTGCACCCAAAATGAATGGTTTATTGAATCTCGATCGTAGTGACACACATTTTCATGCCAAAAGATATAAGATAGTAATGATAGTACCACTTACTTGTGGCACTGCGACGCTTATGTGAAAAAGTTTCAGGTTGATAAGCTCGAACCCAAAGCGGATAAAATGCATCTTCATAGGACACCCAAAACACTTGGGTATACCTCCTAATTCAGATCCGAAAGCAATAGGGATTGTTTCTTGAATTAGGTCCTTTCTCGAGGAAAGGTTTGTCTCGAGAATTAAGTGGGAGGATGGTGGAGACTTGATGAGGTTATTGAACCGTCACTTCAACAAGTGTGTAGCAGGGCACAGGAAGTTGTTCCTGTGGTGCCTACACCAATTGAAGTAGAAGCTTATGATAGAGATCATGAAGTTTTGGATCAAGTCACTACCGTACCTCGTAGGGTGACAAGGATGCGTACCACTTCAGAGTGGTACAGTAATCCTGTCTTGAAGGTCATGTTGCTATGCAACAATGAACCTACGAGCTATGGAGAAGCAATGGTGGGCCCATATTCCGACAAATGGTTAGAAGCCATGAAATCCGAGATAGGATCCATGTATCAGAACAAAGCATGGACTTTGGTGGACTTGCCCAATGATCGGCAAGCCATTGAGATAAATGGATCTTTTAGAAGAAGACGGACGTGGACGGTAATGTCACCGTCTATGAAGCTCGACTTGTGGTGAAGAGTTTTTCACAAGTTCAAGGAGTTGACTATGATGAGATTTTCTCATCCGTAGCGATGCTTAAGTCCGTCGGAATCATGTTAGCACAAGCTGCATTTATGAAATCTGGCAGATGGATGTCAAAACGAGTTTCCTTACCAGTTTTCGTAAGGAAAGGTTGTATGCGATACAATCAGAAAGGTTTTGTCGATCCTAAGGATGCTAAAAGGTATGCTAGCTCTAGCGATCCTTCTAAGGAATGGAGTAAGCATCTCGGAGTTGGAACGTACGCTTTGATGAGATGATCAAAGATTTTGGATTTATACAAAGTTTATGAGAAACTTGTATTTCCAAAGAAGTGAGTGGGAGCACTATAGAATTTATGATGAGTATATGTTGTTGACATATTGTTGATCAGAAATGATGTAGAATTTCTGGAAAGCATATAGGGTTATTTGAAAAGTGTTTTTCAAGTGAAAACCTGTATTAAGCTACTTGAACATTGAGCATCAAGATCTATGAGGATAGATCAAAAAACACTTAATGGTACTTTCAAATGAGCATATACCTTGACATGATCTTGAAGGTGTTCAAGATGGATCAGTCAAAGAAGGAGTTCTTGCCTGAGTAATAAGGTACGAAGTTAAGACTTAAAGCTCAACCACGGCAGAAAAGAGAGAAAGGACGAAGGTCGTCCCCCTATGCTTTAGACGTAGGCTCTACAGTATGCTATGCTAAGTACCGCACCTGATGTGTGCCTTGCCACATGTCTGGCAAGAGGGTACAAAGGTGATCAAGGAGTGGATCACCAGATGGCGGTCAAAATTATCCTTAGAGGAATAATGATAGGTTTCTCGGTTATGGAGGTGATAAAGAGTTCGACCTAAAGAGTTACGTCGATGCAAGCTTTAACACCTATCCGAATAACTCTGAGTAGCAAACCGGATACATATAGTGGAGCAACCATTTGGAATAGCTCCAAGTGGAGCGTGGAAGCAGCATTTACAATATGACCTAGAGATTTACGAAGTACATATGGATCTGAATGTTGCAGACCCGTTGACTAAAACCTCTCTTACAAGCAAAACATGATCAAACCCCAGAACTCATTGAGTCTTCATCACATGATGATGTGAACTAGTTTAATGACACTAGTAAAATCTTTGGATGTTGGTCCCATGGCGATGTGACCTGTGAGTGTTAATCACATGGCAATGTGAACTAGATTATTGACTCTAGTGCAAGTGGGAGACTGTTGGAAATATGTCCTAGAGGCAATAATAAATTAGTTATTATTATATTTCCTTGTTCATGATAATCGTTTATTATCCATGCTATAATTGTATTGATAGGAAACTCAGATACATGTGTGGATACATAGACAACACCATGTCCCTAGTAAGCCTCTAATTGACTAGCTCGTTGATCAATAGATGGTTACGGTTTCCTGACCATGGACATTGGATGTCGTTGATAACGGGATCACATCGTTAGGAGAATGATGTGATGGACAAGACCCAATTCTAAGCCTAGCACAAAGATCGTAGTTCGTATGCTAAAGCTTTTCTAAATGTCAAGTATCTTTTCCTTAGACCATGAGATTGTGCAACTCCCGGATACCATAGGAATGCTTTGGGTGTACCAAACGTCACAACGTAACTGGGTGGCTATAAAGGTGCACTACAGGTATCTCCGAAAGTGTCTGTTGGGTTGGCACGAATCGAGACTGGGATTTGTCACTCCGTGTGACGGAGAGGTATCTCTGGGCCCACTCGGTAGGACATCATCACAATGTGCACAATGTGATCAAAGAGTTGATTGCGGGATGATGTGTTATGGAACGAGTAAAGAGACTTGCCGGTAACGAGATTGAACAAGGTATCGACATACCGACGATCGAATCTCGGGCAAGTACAATACCGTTAGACAAAGGGAATTCTATACGGGATTGATTGAGTCCTTGACATCATGGTTCATCTGATAAGATCATCGTGTAACATGTGGGAGCCAACATGGGTATCCAGATCCCGCTGTTGGTTATTGACCGGAGAATGTCTCGGTCATGCCTGCATGATTCCCGACCCCGTAGGGTCTACACACTTAAGGTTCGATGATGCTAGGGTAATAAAGGAAGTTTGTATGTGTTTGCCGAATGTTGTTCGGAGTCCCGGATGAGATACCGGACGTCACGAGGAGTTCCGGAATGGTCCGGAGGTAAATATTTATATATGGAAAGTTGATGTTCGGGTTCCGGGAAAAGTTCGGGTTTTTCCGGTATTGTACCGGGAAGCTTCCAGAAGGTTCCGGAGGATTCCGGAGGGGTCCAGAGGTCCGGAAATTGTTCCACCATGTCCAATACAGCAACATGGGCTGTAGGGGGCGCCCTAGCCTTAATGGGCCGGGGGAACCAGCCCCCCCAAGGCCCATGCACATGGGATAGGGGAAACCCTAAGGGGGAGGGCCTCCACTTGACTTGGGAGGCACTCCTCCCCCCCTTGGCCGCCGCCCCCACCTCAGATTCGATCTGAGGGGGCCGGCCCACCTCTCCCTTGCCCCTATATATATGTGGGCGGTGGGAGGGTAGCCGCACCCCAAAAGTTCTGGCGCAGCCCTCCCCCTCTCCCATGTCCTCGTCCTCTCCCGCGGTGCTTGGCGAAGCCCTACAGGATTGCCACGCTCCTCCATCACCACCACGCCGTTGTGCTGCTGCTGGATGGAGTCTTCCTCAACCTCTCCCTCTCTCCTTGCTGGATCAAGGAATGGGAGACGTCACCGGGTTGTACGTGTGTTGAACGCGGAGGTGCCGTCCGTTCGGCACTAGGATCTCCGGTGATTTGGATCACGATGAGTACGACTCCTTCAACCCCGTTCTCTTGAACGCTTCCGCTTAGCGATCTACAAGGGTATGTAGATGCATTCTCCTTCCCCTCGTTGCTAGTTTCTCCTTAGATAGATCTTGGTGACACGTAGGAAAATTTTGAATTTCTGCTACGTTCCCCAACAATGGCATCATGAGCTAGGTCTATTGCGTAGATTCTTTGCACGAGTAGAACACAAAGTAGTTGTGGGCGTTGATTTTGTTCAATATGCTTACCGTTACTAGTCCAATCTTGATTCGGCGGCATTGTGGGATGAAGCAGCCCGGACCGACCTTACACGTACACTTACGTGAGACAGGTTCCACCGACTGACATCCACTTGTTGCATAAGGTGGCTAGCGGGTGCCAGTCTCTCCCACTTTAGTCGGATCGGATTCGATGAAAAGGGTCCTTATGAAGGGTAAATAGCAATTGACATATCACGTTGTGATTTTGCGTAGGTAAGAAACGTTCTTGCTAGAAACCCATAGCAGCCACGTAAAACATGCAAACAACAATTAGAGGACGTCTAACTTGTTTTTGCAGGGTATGCTATGTGATGTGATATGGCCAAAAGAATGTGATGAATGATATGTGATGTATGAGATTGATCATGTTCTTGTAATAGGAATCACGACTTGCATGTCGATGAGTATGACAACCGGCAGGAGCCATAGGAGTTGTCTTTATTTATTGTATGACCTGCGTGTCATTGAACAACGCCATGTAATTACTTTACTTTATTGCTAAACGCGTTAGCCATAGTAGTAGAAGTAATAAGTTGGTGAGACAACTTCATGAAGACACGATGATGGAGATCATGATGATGGAGATCATGGTATCATGCCGGTGACGTTGATGATCATGGAGCCCCGAAGATGGAGATCAAAAGGAGCAAAATGATATTGGCCATATCATGTCACTATTTGATTGCATGTGATGTTTATCATATTTATGCATCTTATTTGCTTAGAACGATGGTAGTAAACAAGATGATCCCTCATTAAAATTTCAAGAAAGTGTTCCCCCTAACTGTGCACCATTGCGAAAGTTCGTCGTTTCGAAGCACCACGTGATGATCGGGTGTGATAGATTCTTACGTTCACATACAACGGGTGTAAGCCAGATTTACACACGCGAAACACTTAGGTTGACTTGACGAGCCTAGCATGTACAGACATGGCCTCGGAACACAAGAGACCGAAAGGTCGAGCATGAGTCGTATAGTAGATACGATCAACATGAAGATGTTCACCGATGATGACTAGTCCATCTCACGTGATGATCGGACACGACCTTGTTGACTCGGATCATGTAATCACTTAGATGACTAGAGGGATGTCTACCTGAGTTATAGTTCATAAGATGAACTTAATTATCCTAAACATAGTCAAAAGATCTTTGCAAATTATGTCGTAAGCTCGTGCTTTAGTTCCACTATTTAGATATGTTCCTAGAGAAAATATAGTTGAAAGTTGACAGTAGCGATTATGCGGACAGTAGAAAGCTTATGTCCTTAATGCACCGCTCAGTGTGCTGAACCCCAAACATCGTCTATGGATGTTGCGAACATCGGACATACGCGTTTTGATAACTACGTGATAGTTCAGTTAAACGGTTTAGAGTTGAGGCACCAAAGACATTTTCAAAACGTCGCGGAACATATGAGATGTTTCGAGGGCTGAAATTGGGATTTCAGGCTCGTGCCCACGTCAAGAGGTATAAGACCTCCGGCAATTTTCTTAGCCTACAAACTAAGGGAGAAAAGCTCAATCGTTGAGCTTGTGCTCAGATTGTCTGAGTGCAACAATCACTTGAATCGAGTGGGAGTTGATCTTCCAGATGAGATAGTGATGTTTCTTCAAAGTCATTGCCACCAAGCTGCTAGAGTTCGTGATGAACTATAACATATCATGGATAGATATAATGATCCTTGAGGTATTCGCGATGTTTGACACAGCGAAAGTAGAAATCAAGAAGGAGCATCAATTGTTGATGGTTGGTGAAACCACTAGTTTCAAGAAGGGCAAGGGCAAGAAGGGATACTTCATGAAACGACAAATCAGCTGCTGCTCTATTGAAGAAACCCAAGGTTGAACCCAAACCCGAGACTAAGTGCTTCTGTAATAAGGGGAACAACCACTGGAGCAGAATTACCCTAGATACTTGGTAGATGAGAAGGCTGACAAGGTCGATGGAAGTATATTGGATATACATTATGTTAATGTGTACTTTACTAGTACTCCTAGTAGCACCAGGGTATTAGATACCGGTTCGGTTGCTAAGTGTTAGTAACTCAAAATAAAAGCTACGGAATAAACGGAGACTAGCTAAAGGTGAGCTGACGATATGTGTTGGAAGTGTTTCCAAGGTTGATGTGATCAAGCATCGCACGCTCTCTCTACCATCGAGATTGGTGTTCAACCAAAATAATTGTTATTTGGTGTTTGCGTTGAGCATAGACATGATTGGATTATGTCTATCGCTATACGATTATTCATTTAAGGAGAATAATGGTTACTCTATTTATTCGAATAATACCTTCAATGGTCTTGCACCCAAAATTAATGGTTTATTGAATCTCGATCGTAGTGATACACATTTTCATGCCAAAAGATATAAGATAGTAATGATAGTACCACTTACTTGTGGCACTGCCATGTAAGTCATATTGGTATAAAATGCATGAAGAAGCTCCATGTTGATGGATCTTTGGACTCACTCGTGTTTGAAAAGTTTGAGACATGCGAACCATGTCTATTGGTGTATACGCATGAAGAAACTCCATGCAGATGGATCGTTTGGACTCACTTGATTTTGAATCACTTGAGATATGCAAATTATACCACATGGGCAAGATGACTGAAAAAGCCTCATTTTCAGTAAGATGGAACAAGATAGCAACTTGTTGGAAGTAACACATTTTGATGTGTGCAGTCCAATGAGTGCTGAGGCATGCAGTGAATATCGTTATGTTCTTACTTCATGGATGATTTGAGTAGATACTGAGTATATTTACTTGATGAAACACAAGTCTGAATTATTGAATGGTTCAAGTAATTTCAGAGTGAAATTAAAGATCATCGTGACAAGAGGATAAAATGTCTATGATATGATCATAGAGATGAGTATCTGAGTTACGAGCTTTGGCACGCAATTAAGACATTGTGGAAATTGTTTCACAATTAATACCACCTGGAACACCATAGTGTGATGGTGTGTCCGAACATCATAGTTGCACCCTATTGGATATGGTGCGTACCATGATGTCTCTTACCGAATTACCACTATCGTTCAAGGGTTAGGCATTAGAGACAACCGCACTCACTCTAATAGGGCACCACGGAATTCCGTTGAGACGACACCGTTTGAACTATGGTTTGGAGAAACCTAAGTTGTCGTTTCTTAAAAGTTTGGGGCTGCGATGCTTATGTGAAAAAGTTTCAGGTTGATAAGCTCGAACCCGAAGCAGATAAAATGCATCTTCATAGGACACCCAAAACACTTGGGTATACCTCCTAATTCAGATCCGAAAGCAATAGGGATTGTTTCTTGAATTAGGTCCTTTCTGAAGGAAAGGTTTGTCTCGAGAATTAAGTGGGAGGATGGTGGAGACTTGATGAGGTTATTGAACCGTCACTTCAACAAGTGTGTAGCAGGGCACAGGAAGTTGTTCCTGTGGTGCCTACACCAATTGAAGTAGAAGCTTATGATAGAGATCATGAAGTTTTGGATCAAGTCACTACCGTACCTCGTAGGGTGACAAGGATGCGTACCACTTCAGAGTGGTACAGTAATCCTGTCTTGAAGGTCATGTTGCTATGCAACAATGAACCTACGAGCTATGGAGAAGCAATGGGGGGCCCATATTCCGACAAATGGTTAGAAGCCATGAAATCCGAGATAGGATCCATGTATCAGAACAAAGCATGGACTTTGGTGGACTTGCCCAATGATCGGCAAGCCATTGAGATAAATGGATCTTTTAGAAGAAGACAGACGTGGACGGTAATGTCACCGTCTATGAAGCTCGACTTGTGGTGAAGAGTTTTTCACAAGTTCAAGGAGTTGACTATGATGAGATTTTCTCATCCGTAGCGATGCTTAAGTCCGTCGGAATCATGTTAGCACAAGCTGCATTTATGAAATCTGGCAGATGGATGTCAAAACGAGTTTCCTTACCCGTTTTCATAAGGAAAGGTTGTATGCGATACAATCAGAAAGGTTTTGTCGATCCTAAGGATGCTAAAAGGTATGCTAGCTCTAGCGATCCTTCTAAGGAATGGAGTAAGCATCTCGGAGTTGGAACGTACGCTTTGATGAGATGATCAAAGATTTTGGATTTATACAAAGTTTATGAGAAACTTGTATTTCCAAAGAAGTGAGTGGGAGCACTATAGAATTTCTGATGAGTATATGTTGTTGACATATTGTTGATCAGAAATGATGTAGAATTTCTGGAAAGCATATAGGGTTATTTGAAAAGTGTTTTTCAAGTGAAAACCTGTACTAAGCTACTTGAACATTGAGCATCAAGATCTATGAGGATAGATCAAAAACCGCTTAATGGTACTTTCAAATGAGCATATACCTTGACATGATCTTGGAGGTGTTCAAGATGGATCAGTCAAAGAAGGAGTTCTTGCCTGAGTAGTGAGGTACGAAGTTAAGACTTAAAGCTCGACCACGGCAGAAAAGAGAGAAAGGACGAAGGTCGTCCCCTATGCGTTAGACGTAGGCTCTACAGTATGCTATGCTAAGTACCGCACCTGATGTGTGCCTTGCCACATGTCTGGCAAGAGGGTACAAAGGTGATCAAGGAGTGGATCACCAGATGGCGGTCAAAATTATCCTTAGAGGAATAAGGATATGTTTCTCGGTTATGGAGGTGATAAAGAGTTCGACCTAAAGAGTTACGTCGATGCAAGCTTTAACACCTATCCGAATAACTCTGAGTAGCAAACCGGATACATATAGTGGAGCAACCATTTGGAATAGCTCCAAGTGGAGCGTGGAAGCAGCATTTACAATATGACCTAGAGATTTGCGAAGTACATACGGATCTGAATGTTGCAGACCCGTTGACTAAAACCACTCTTACAAGCAAAACATGATTAAACCCAAGAACTCATTGAGTCTTAATCACATGATGATGTGAACTAGTTTAATGACACTAGTAAACTCTTTGGATGTTGGTCACATGGCGATGTGACCTGTGAGTGTTAATCACATGGCGATGTGAACTAGATTATTGACTCTAGTGCAAGTGGGAGACTGTTGGAAATATGCCCTAGAGGCAATAACAAATTAGTTATTATTATATTTCCTTGTTCATGATAATCGTTTATTATCCATGCTATAATTGTATTGATAGGAAATTCAGATACATGTGTGGATACATAGACAACACCATGTCCCTAGTAAGCCTCTAATTGACTAGCTCGTTGATCAATAGATGGTTACGGTTTCCTGACCATGGACATTGGATGTCGTTGATAACGGGATCACATCATTAGGAGAATGATGTGATGGACAAGGCCGAATCCTAAGCCTAGCACAAAGATCGTAGTTCGTATGCTAAAGCTTTTCTAAATGTCAAGTATCTTTTCCTTAGACCGTGAGATTGTGCAACTCCCGGATACCGTAGGAATGCTTTGGGTGTACCAAACGTCACAACGTAACTGGGTGGCTATAAAGGTGCACTACAGGTATCTCCGAAAGTGTCTGTTGGGTTGGCACGAATCGAGACTGGGATTTGTCACTCCGTGTGACGGAGAGGTATCTTTGGGCCCACTCGGTAGGACATCATCACAATGTGCACAATGTGATCAAAGAGTTGATCGCGGGATGATGTGTTACGGAACGAGTAAAGAGACTTGCCGGTAACGAGATTGAACAAGGTATCGACATACCGACGATCGAATCTCGGGCAAGTACAATACCGTTAGACAAAGGGAATTGTATACGGGATTGATTGAGTCCTTGACATCGTGGTTCATCCGATGAGATCATCGTGGAACATGTGGGAGCCAACATGGGTATCCAGATCCCGCTGTTGGTTATTGACCGGAGAACGTCTCGGTCATGTCTGCATGATTCCCGAACCCGTAGGGTCTACACACTTAAGGTTCGATGACGCTAGGGTAATAAAGGAAGTTTGTATGTGTTTGCGGAATGTTGTTCGGAGTCCCGGATGTGATACCGGACGTCACGAGGAGTTCCGGAATGGTCCGAAGGTAAATATTTATATATGGAAAGTTGTTGTTCGGGTTCCGGGAAAAGTTCGGGTTTTTCCGGTATTGAACCGGGAAGCTTCCAGAAGGTTCCGGAGGATTCCGGAGGGGTCCAGAGGTCCGGAAATTGTTCCACCATGTCCAATACAGCAACATGGGCTGTAGGGGGCGCCCTAGCCTTAATGGGCCAGGGGAACCAGCCCCCCCAAGGCCCATGCGCATGGGAGAGGGGAAACCCTAAGGGGGAGGGCCTCCACTTGACTTGGGAGGCACTCCTCCCCCCCTTGGCCGCCGCCCCCTCCTCAGATTCGATCTGAGGGGGCCGGCCCCCCTCTCTCTTGCCCCTATATATATGTGGGGGGTGGGAGGGCAGCCGCACCCCAAAAGTTCTGGCGCAGCCCTCCCCCTCTCCCATGTCCTCCTCCTCTCCCGCGGTGCTTGGCGAAGCCCTGCGGGATTGCCACGCTCCTCCATCACCACCACGCTGTTGTGCTGCTGCTGGATGGGGTCTTCCTCAACCTATCCCTCTCTCCTTGATGGATCAAGGCATGGGAGACGTCACCGAGCTGTACGTGTGTTGAACGCAGAGGTGCCGTCCGTTCGGCACTAGGATCTCCGGTGATTTGGATCACGACGAGTACGACTCCTTCAACCCCGTTCTCTTGAACGCTTCCGCTTAGCGATCTACAAGGGTATGTAGATGCATTATCCTTCCCCTCGTTGCTAGTTTCTCCTTAGATAGATCTTGGTGACACGTAGGAAAATTTTGAATTTCTGCTACGTTCCCCAACAGTGGCATCATGAGCTAGGTCTATTGCGTAGATTCTTTGCACGAGTTGAACACAAAGTAGTTGTGGGCGTTGATTTTGTTCAATATGCTTATCATTACTAGTCCAATCTTGATTCGGCGGCATTGTGGGATGAAGCGGCCCGGACCGACCTTACACGTACACTTACGTGAGACAGGTTCCACCGACTGACATGCACTTGTTGCATAAGGTGGCTAGCGGGTGCTAGTCTCTCCCACTTTAGTCGGATCAGATTCGATGAAAAGGGTCCTTATGAAGGGTAAATAGCAATTGACATATCACGTTGTGGTTTTGTGTAGGTAAGAAACGTTCTTGCTAGAAACCCATAGCAGCCACGTAAAACATGCAAACAACAATTAGAGGACGTCTAACTTGTTTTTGCAGGGTATGCTATGTGATGTGATATGGCCAAAAGAATGTGATGAATGATATGTGATGTATGAGATTGATCATGTTCTTGTAATAGGAATCACGACTTGCATGTCGATGAGTATGACAACCGGTAGGAGCCATAGGAGTTGTCTTTATTTATTGTATGACCGACGTGTCATTGAACAACGCCATGTAATTACTTTACTTTATTGCTAAACGTGTTAGCCATAGTAGTAGAAGTAATAAGTTGGTGAGACAACTTCATGAAGACACGATGATGGAGATCATGGTGTCATGCCGGTGATGATGATGATCATGGAGCCCCGAAGATGGAGATCAAAAGGAGCAAAATGATATTGGCCATATCATGTCACTATTTGATTGCATGTGATGTTTATCACATTTATGCATCTTATTTGCTTAGAACGACGGTAGTAAATAAGATGATCCCTCATTAAAATTTCAAGAAAGTATTCCCCCTAACTGTGCACCGTTGCGAAAGTTCGTCGTTTCGAAGCACCACGTGATGATCGGGTGTGATAGATTCTTACGTTCACATACAACGGAAGCCAGATTTACACACGCGAAACACTTAGGTTGACTTGATGAGCCTAGCATGTACAGACATGGCCTCGGAACACAAGAGACCGAAAGGTCGAGCATGAGTCGTATAGTAGATACGATCAACATGAAGATGTTCACCGATGATGACTAGTCCGTCTCACGTGATGATCGGACACGGCCTAGTTGACTCGTATCATGTAATCACTTAGATGACTAGAGGGATGTCTATCTGAGTGGGAGTTCATAAGATGAACTTAATTATCCTGAACATAGTCAAAAGATCTTTGCAAATTATGTCGTAAGCTCGTGCTTTAGTTCCACTGTTTAGATATGTTCCTAGAGAAAATATAGTTGAAAGTTGACAGTAGCGATTATGCGGACAGTAGAAAGCTTATGTCCTTAATGCACCGCTGAGTGTGCTGAACCCCAAACGTCGTCTGTGGATGTTGCGAACATCGGACATACACGTTTTGATAACTACGTGATAGTTCAGTTAAACGGTTTAGAGTTGAGGCACCAAATACGTTTTCAAAACGTCGCGGAACATATGAGATGTTTCGAGGGCTGAAATTGGGATTTCAGGCTCGTGCCCATGTCAAGAGGTATAAGACCTCCGACGATTTTCTTAGCCTGCAAACTAAGGGAGAAAAGCTCAATCGTTGAGCTTGTGCTCAGATTGTCTGAGTGCAACAATCACTTGAATCGAGTGGGAGTTGATCTTCCAGATGAGATAGTGATGTTTCTCCAAAGTCATTGCCACCAAGCTGCTAGAGCTTCGTGATGAACTATAACATATCAGGGATAGATATGATGATCCTTGACACCCCGACATGACACCCCGACCCTGACACCCCGACACCCTTACACCACACACCGACCCTGACCCCGACCACCGACACCTCGACACCTGACGCCCCGACCACCGAC
>NC_041383.1:54165354-54172113 GCF_002162155.2 Triticum dicoccoides
GCACACCCCGACCCCGACCCCGACACCCGGACACCCTGGCACCCCGATCGACCCCAGACATGATGATGATACAAAAATATCATATATATTTGTGTTGATCGGGTGTATTTTTATTATGTTCATGATGATGAACACTTAAATTATATACATATTATTTAGTTCATGTCAAGTATCCTTTTTTATGTTGTACTAATTTCGTTTACTTTTTGTCATTGCAGGTGTTGACAGGATGGTGGGCAAGGGTCCAGAGCGCTCTGAACCTCTTGCGAGCGCTACTGGGAGGGGTGGTTCCATTATTGCACTCCAGCCCCTCCGGAGAGTGCTGCTAGACAGTATGAAGACAACTGCGGCGGGCACTTCTACTTCGGCTGGGAGAGGTAGGGGGAGGACGAAGAAGGCTGGTAGAGGTGGACGTGGCAGTGGGAGAGGTAGGAAGGCTGCTACGCCTTCCTCGCCGCCTCCCTCTGCTAATTCACCCGACCACAAGACTGCTCTGTCTCATGTGGACCTGTCTCGGACTCCGATCCATGAGCCTCCGGTCGCTGATCCTTCGCCCCACCAGACTTGGGTCGCCGATCCTTCGCTCCACGTGAGTCCGGTCCCAGAGTCTAGCCAGAAGACTCCAGTCATGGGGTCTTCATCCCAGAAGACTTCGGGCATGGGGTCTTCGTCCCAGAAGACTCCGGTCCCGCCGTCTTCTTCCCACGAGACTCCCGTCCCGCCGTCTTCTTCCCACGAGACTCCGGAGGCTAGTGGCCCGAAGGATGGTAGCGAGGACACCTTTTCACATGATAGCTACAACGACGACGAGCTGGTTGAGAAGGGCAAGAAGGTGTACAAGCGTGGCTATACAAAGCTCCCGCCCGTGCCGACGACCCGCGACCAGAGGTGGTTGATTGTGCCTAAAGGGTTGAAGTAAGTGCATTTACTATTTTTTAACCTTTTGCCTTCATGTTCCTTCAAATTAATATCTAATGCGTTGGCCTTGTCATACTGCAGGGGCTGGGTATACCCCCGTGACCGTGGTGTCCGCAGGTCCAACCAGGTCCTTGGCACGCTTTGCCGGCAACACTTCCCTGGGTGGGTAATGATGCCCAGTGAGGGTCAGGTTTGAAAGAACATGCGGTGCCCCCATGTTTGGTTTTGGTAATTTATGAAAATCTCTATGGACTAATGGTTGCCTTGAGTTATATTTGAAGGGTTTGTCCATAGGCTTTTCTTGGAGTCCGTTTGTTGGTTTCAAGTAGAGTTTGTGATGACCAAGGTGCTATTAAGGAATTATCCAAAGATTGGTCATATGAGTGTTGTGCTTATAGCAAGCATGTCTTAAAGAAGAAGAGTGTGTGATCATTCATGTTTCCCTTCAATACATCATCCAAATGAAGAGAGTTGGAAAGATTCAAGGTTGATCAAGACTAAGTCAAAGAGTGAATCAAGTTGATCAACACACAAAGCATAGAAGATGTACCGAGAGGGATCAAGCGATCCCATGGTATGGTAAGCATTGTCAATTATGCTTTGTGTACTAACCCATGATCTTCGTGAGAGTTCTTTGTGGGGTTAGGTTGTGGTGTGCAAGTTCAAGTGAAGCATCACGAAGAGATCAAATGCTTGAAGCTTGTCGTCCATTGTGGTGACAATGGACTTGTGAAGATGTGCGGAAGAGAGGCTCACCCATAGTGGAGTATGGGGGAGCAATCAACTAGTCTTCATCGAGCCAACGCAATCAAGAAAGGTGGTCCAACTTGAGGGAGTGAAGATCATCATCATCTAGCTCAAGTGGACCATGTGCAAGGCAAAGGTTTGCCCTTGATAGGTTTTCTATTTTACCGGTCTCATGGTAGTTGTGGGAGACCGGGTTATAGGATCGATTGTTGTACTATCAAGGGGGGCTCTCGATGAGTTGCTTGATCGTATCGTTCGTAGAGAGCACAAACCATTGCATCCTTGCATCATGTTTCTTGGTTCTTGTTTGATTTTCTTTGTGAGTCTTAGAGCTTATGGTCATCTTGATGACAAGCTTGAGTTCATCAAAAACAGAGTTTGCATGCGTCTACTATGATGTTTTCTGTGTTGGAGGTTTTACCGGTCTTATCCGAGGAAGGGTTCTCACCATTTTCTTTTGGGCCTTTTCTCAGTTGCTTATTATTGGTATTTCTATCAAGATTGTGTTAGCCCTTGTCTCTAGATTTCCAACAAACTTGGTTTCGTCGAATTCGGAGTCCGTTTGCAGAAGTTGTGGTAGTTTTGGTGTTCTGAAAAGGCTGCAGCGGTACTACCACGGGTAGGAGCGAAAGTAATTTTTTACTACCTCTCTTGGGAGCGGTACTACCGCTTGGAGCAGTACTACCGCGGCTACTTCCGTGGCTACTTCCGCTCGGGTCCAAAAACTCGTCACAAGTCCAGCGGTGGTAGGCACGGATGTAATTTTTTAGTACCGCTCGCAAGCAGTAGTACCGCTACCCTTAGCAGTAGTACCGCTACCCCTAGCGGTAGTACCATGAGGTCAAGCGGTACTACCCCTCCGACGGTTCTTCTAGCCTTCTTGCCTCCTCGCTGTTGCATTTCGAAGGGGTACTACCGCCCTAGCGGTAGTACCGCTCCTTGGAGCGGTAGTACCGCTCTGTGCGGGCTGTGAGCATAATGGTTGGACTTTTTCCCCACCTAGAAAAGAGGGTCTTCTTCCCCATTGAACCTTATCCTTTGAGCTCGTTTTCTTCCCCCATTGTTGACCTTCTTCGAGCTTGCTAACTCTCAATCCCTCCATGGATTCTTGCTAGTTTTTGAGGGAAAAGAGAGAGGAGACCTAGATCCACATTTCCACCAATCACTTTCTCCTCTATGTGAGGGGAACTCCTTGGATCTAGATCTTGGAGTTCTTGGTGTTCTCCTTCTTGTTCTTCCTCTCCTTTTCTTCCCTAGCATTAGTTGCTTCGGTGGGATTTGAGAGAGAAGGACTTGGGCACTCTGTGTGCCCTTGCCATTGCATTTGGTGCATCGGTTTGAGTTCTCCACGGTGATACGTGGAAGTTACAAGTTGAGAAGCCTATTACTCTTGGGTGCTTGGTGCCCTTGAGCTTGTTCCTCTTGGGTGCTTGGGCGCCCTAGACGGTTGGTGGTGTTCCGAGCTCAATCATTGTGGTGTAAAGCTTTAGACAAGCGTTGGGGTCTCCAATTAGGTTGTGGAGATCGCCTCGAGCAATTTGACGGGTACCGGTGACCGCCCCCAAGGGTTGCCAAAGTGTACGGGTTCGGTGACTGCCCCCAAGGGTTGCCATTTGTACGGGTTCGGTGACCGCCCTCAAGGGTCCCTTAGTGGAATCACGACATCTTGCATTGTGCGAGGGCGTGCGGAGATTACGGTGGCCCTAGTGGCTTCTTGGGGAGCATTGTGCCTCCACACCGCTCCAAACAGAGATTAGCATCCGCAAGGGGGTGAACTTCGGGATACATTGTCGTCTCTGCGTGCCTCGGTTATCTCTTACCCGAGCCCCTTTACTTATGCACTTTACTTAGTGATAGCCGTAGTGTTCCTTGTTATATATCTTGCTATCACATAGTTGTTTATCTTGCTTAGCATATCTTGTTGGTGCACATAGGTGAGCCTAGTTATTTTAGGTTTTGTGCTTGACAAATTAACTGTTAGGTTTATTCCGCATTTGTTCAAGCCTAAACCGTGATTATTTTAAAGCACCTATTCACCCCCCCTCTAGGCGACATCCACGATCTTTCAATTGGTATCAGAGCCTCGTCTCTCTTTGTTGGGCTTAACCGCCTAGAGAGTAAAGATGTCGACTAGGGGATTAGGATTCTCTGACACTCTTAGTTTCGATGGCACAAATTTTGATGTTTGGGTAATTCGCATGCTTAATCTCTTTAGGGTCATGGACCCAAATTTAGAGCGAATTGTAGATATGGGTTTTTCTCCTCCAAAGGATCCCCAAAGATTATCTTTAGAGGATGAGAAAAACTCTTATCTCAATTCTCAAGCTTCTAATGTGCTTTTCGATGCTTTGAGCAATGTAGTTATACTTCAACTCATGTCGTTCCGGGATGCTCATGAGTTGTGGACAAAGCTTCAAGATAAATATGGCGTGTCCATGTTTTGTAAGGATGATCGTTCTCCCTCCACCTCAGGTCGTGTTGCCTTCTCAACTTTTTCTACTTCACCTACATGTGGATTGCCACAAGGTAATGTTATGGTGAGTAGTGTTGGTCATTGCAATGATGGTAGTATGCTTATTATGGATGATCCTTCATCATTATCTTATTGCAATGCTCCCTCTTTGGGCTTTAACACTTCGAGCACTCCAAATGTTTCACATTCTTGTGTTGATAGTCCTTGCATATCATGTAGAAATTGCTTGACTAGATCTCATGATAATATGCTTGCTATGTTTTGTTGCCATGATAAAAATGCATCTATTTCCTCGAATTGTTGTGCTAATAATGTATAGGAAACCAAACACTCCATGGAACAAGATGTGGTGTTTAATGGTGCCTCAAGGGATCCTACATCATCATCAATTGCTTTTTGCCTTATGGCTAAGGCGTCAAAGGTATCTCCTACTTTGTACCCCAATATGTCTCTTGATGATGATGTTGATGCTAATGATGATGAGGATAATGATGAAGAGAATGATAATGTTGCCTCCTTAAAAACTAAGGGGGGAAATGATTTTTAAAGCTCTTCATAAAAATAAAATTGCTCGTTCCAACTTCATGGAAATAATGTCCATTGCCATTGATGGCAAGAAATACATTGAGGAGTTGGAATCTCATCTAGAGGAGCATGAGGCCACCATTGAGAAAATGGAAGCTCATGGGCGTGATTACGCAAATGAGATCGCGGAGCTATCTCAAGCTCTTGAACATGAACAAACCACCTCTGAATCTCTTGAGGAGACTTTTGCTCTAGAATGATCTAGAGTGAGGGAATCTCATGCTATAGCTCTTGAGGTGGCCAATGATTTCAAAACTAAAAATGCTAAGCTTGAAGTTTCTCATGCTAGACTCCTTGAGGATTTTGAGCACCTTGAAAATGGCTCAAGGGTCATCAAGGGTGAGCTCATCAAACTCACCAAGTCTCATGCCCAACTTGAATCTTCTTATTTAAAAGAGCTTGCCAAGTTGTCCTCTCCTATTGTTGTAAATGATGATGCTTGTGCTACTAACTCTATTACTTGTGAAGCATCCATTTTGAAGGAGAATGTTGAGCTACAGGCTCAACTTGAGGTGATATCTAGCAATTATGGGAAATTGGAATAAAGTCATGAAAAGCTCTCAAGCTCTCATGATGATCTTCTAGTATCCCATAGTGTGCTAAAGATAGCTCATGAGGCCATGATTGCCAAGGTAACATCTAGTGAGCCTCATGTGGATACTAGCACTACTTCTAGTCAAAATAGTATATTGCCGTGTGCTAGTCCTTGTAATTCATCTACTCACAATGTTGGTACATCTTGTGATGAATTGCTTTCCTTGCCTTGCTCTAACGATGAAGCTTATACTTCCTCTAGTACTTGTGTTGAGACTAACCATGTAGAGGAAAACAAAGAGCTCAAGGCCCAAGTCACTTCTTTGAAGAAAGACTTGGAAAAGAGTCATCAAGGGAAATCCACACTCAACAATATCTTGAGTGTGCAAAAATCCCCCAATGACAAAGGTGGACTTGGATTCAACTCCAATAAGAAGAAGAAGTCCAAGATGAACAAAAAGAAGGGCCAAGAACAAGTCAAGAATTCGGCCAAGATTGTTTGCTTCAAGTGCAAAATAGAAGGGCATCATGTTAGATCTTGCCCATTGAAGAAGAAGGCCATTAGTGTCAAGCAACAATGGAAGAGGGCACAAGTTCAATCACATGCTCAACCTCAAGTTGAATAAAGGGCTCTTCCCAAGGAGACTCAAGTTAATGCTTCTCAAGTTGAGAAATCAAGTGAGAAGAAAGTGAAGAGTAGACGTTGCTACCTATGCCGTGAGAAAGGTCACCTCGCTTCTTCATGCACTAGTGGTAACTTATCCAACCCAATTATTATTGATGATGTCTATTCTCTTGGGAAGGATAAGGTTGGCAATGTGGTTGCCAAGTTTGTTGGTACTCAAAATGGTTTGAAGCAAACGACCATTTGGGTAGCCAAGCCTATTGTGACTAATCTCTTAGGACCCAACTTGGTTGGGGACCAACTAGCTCAAACTTGATCAATAGGTGTTGTTGGAGGTCATTGGAGACTTGGCTACATTATGAAGAATTAAGGGGACTTCATCTTTCTTGTTGTCTCAAGCCAAGTCAATTGGGTTGTCAAGTTTCTATCTTATATCCAATGTGCCTCCTTGCGGTAACTTGTACTTGAATTGTTTACATTGAAAGTTACTTGCCCCTTTGCATGTTTTGGTTTTGTTCCTTGCATGTGTTTGTATATGTTGTGATTCCAACTTGCTTATCTTGAGCAATCAAGTATGTGTGTGTTGGTTTGCACATCATGTACGTGTGTGTCGTGCGTTGAGTCTTTATGCTTCTTGTTTGTATCCTAGTTGGCTCGTGTGAGAGATTAATGGAACATCCCATTTTGGGGGAGTGATGTGCTTTGTGCACCTCACGATCCTATAAATGTGTGTACATGAGGAATACCATCTAGTATTGATAATTCAAGATTATCTAGTCGCTAGGTGGTATCGCTCTCATGAGAAATTCAAATTCTAAATAGTCCATTAGTTATCTCTTGTTTGTTCCTCTTATTGCCTCTTGTTAAGTACTTATTG
>NC_041383.1:54172576-54218592 GCF_002162155.2 Triticum dicoccoides
TACAAGCCTAGAAAATGTGTAGATTTGAGATATTGTCACCTAGAATTGATATTGTAGATTATATTGTTCCTAGGTGGCATGTTAGCTCTACAAATTGCAATTTGTGTGTGTTTGCTGTGAAGATGATGTTGGATATCATTGCTATCTACCAACGGGAATTATTTCCAAATACTTCTTGTCTTTTGACAATTGGTACTCACTTATGTGTGGTAGAATTTATTGATCATCTTTACATTGGCTTTTGCTTTTTTTTGCCTTTTCTCTTGCCAAGGTTTCTGTCAACTCCCGTTGTCTTCCATACCACTTGTGGATCCTGTTTATTTCTTATTCTTGTCTAGGGTTTTCTAGATATAGTGAAAGTGGTGATCCCACCTTGTACATTTTGTATTCAAATACAAATCCCCTATATAATGCACAACTCATGGGGGAGCTATCCTATTTTCTCTAGAACACTCTTCTTGTGATCCTTATCAAGTGTGTTTTGGTGGAAGGCAAGCCATTTCTTTTTGGTACTTTGTGCCATCATGAAACTTTGTTGAGAGCTTGGTTTGTTTGGAACCATCCTCTCTTTGGGAGTTTGACATCTTTAGTTTAGTGTGTATCAATGGATATCTCATTCCTTGATGTATCTTTAATGATATCTTCCAAGTGATGATTTCTCCATTTGGTATCCTTTTCACTTGGCATTTCTTTGTCTTTTGGTTTCGGGTTTTTGAAAGTCTTGAGCATGCATGTTTACTTCATGTATTTCATTTGGCATGCTTTCTTTCTTTAACTCAATATATAGGGGAAACTCCACCTTGTCTCAATTTGGATGAGATGTGCATGAAATTCATTTTCATATCTATATGCACATATTTATGTGGAGTTTGTCCTATGTATTGGTGTTTCTAACTATTTGGTCCCGATGAGTTTGGGTACCGTTTAGTTTGTGCTGTTCTTCTAGGAACATTTGGGGATGCATTGGATGCTCGGCTCACTCACAAGGAAGGTGTTGTCAGCATGTGCATATTGGAGTCAAGCTAGGATGATCAATGAACTACTATCTACCTTCAATTGGTATCTACTACATCCTTCCAATGATATCTCGGTAACAAGTATCTATTCATGCTTTCCCTTCTTGCATTCAACCTTGTGTAGGTTGTATCTTGGCATGATATTCATTTCATATCTTGTGATACTTGTTTCCTTTCTCGAAGCATCCCAACAATGATCTCATGTTGCTAGTTGTGATGTCTTTGATGGTTGTGTGGTATATTTATGACTTCCTTGTGGATATCTTGTTCCTTCATGTTGTAACTATTTCGGGTGTACATCCTTCTTTGTAGATATATATCGTCATGATTTCGTCTACATAGAACCTTATACACTTGAGAGAAATTACATCTCTAGTGATATCCTTTCTTTCACGTCCACCTTGTCTTTCTTATGTTATTTCTTTGGTGGCTCCGTGAAAGCTTTTGCCTTGAGTGCGTGTCCTCCATCATTGCATCTTGTTGCACTCTTGTGTGGTGACGATTATTTTCCTCTTGCTTATCTTTATGAGGCTTTTGCCATCTTAATTGGTATCCCTCGTCTTGATGAGCCTCTCTTCGTCTATCTTCACCACGGGTTGTCACAAGCATAGGTTCTCTTCTGCTTATTAGTAAGCTTGTGAACCCATTTACCAGTTGTGTGTGGGAATGATAGGCCTTGCACCGTGTGCCTCATTCTTTCAAGACTATGTTGATGCTTAATGCTCATCCTAATTTTAGTCTTCTCAAGTGCTTCGCCATGACTCACACACATTATTTTGGTTGAGCCTATTCTTAAGTTGCCTCTTTTACTTGTTGCTCAACCATGTGCTTGTTGCAAGCGCTAGGCTTTGTTTCCTATATGCTCACTTGCACTGGATGTGAGTTTCTATTGATTTTGGGGGAGCTATGATCCTATTTTGTGCACTTTGTATCCAAATACAAAAATTATGATGTGTGCACAAATCATGGGGAGCTTCTCCAGCTTATTTAGAACACTCCTTTGCTCATATCATAATATCCTTCATTCATGTGGCTCATAGGATCATTGGTCTAGTTGGCTCAATTGATATCCGTTGATTGCTTGCTTCAATTGGTATCTTCTGATTGCTTGTGTCTCTCTTTGTCATGTCTTTGTGGCATATCTTTCTGCTGGAATCTTTTGTCTTCCTCCAAGTATTGACAGTTGGATATGTGTATTGCATTCCACTCTCTTGTTGAGAAATACACAATTTATGGAGGACCACAATTTATATTGGCCTTCTAAGCTTTTCGCCCATTTTGGCAATCGATGCCAATGGGGGAGAAGTTTCAGACAGTTTTGTGGAGAAGTTTAGAGAGTTTTCTCCTCTTGCTTTGGTTTTGTTCCCTAGCATTTGCATCTCATTCGCATGCATTATTGGTTGGCGCATTACATAGTGATGCATAATTCCTTCTATAAACTCTCTTGAAAGTGATCGTCATCAATTACCAAAATGGGGGAGATTGAAAGAACATGCGGTGCCCCCATGTTTGGTTTTGGTAATTGATGACAATCTCTATGGACTAATGGTTGACTTGAGTTATATTTGAAGGGTTTGTCCATAGGCTTTTCTTGGAGTCCATTTGTTGGTTTCAAGTAGAGTTTGTGATGACCAAGGTGCTATTAAGGAATTATCCAAAGATTGGTCATATGAGTGTTGTGCTTATAGCAAGCATGTCTTGAAGAAGAAGAGTGTGTGATCATTCATGTTTACCTTCAAGACATCATCCAAATGAAGAGAGTTGGAAAGATTCAAGGTTGATCAAGACTAAGTCAAAGAGTGAATCAAGTTGATCAACACACAAAGCATAGAAGATGTACCGAGAGGGATCAAGCAATCCCATGGTATGGTAAGCATTGTCAATTACGCTTTGTGTACTAACCCATGATCTTCGTGAGAGTTCTTTGTGGGGTTAGGTTGTGGTGTGCAAGTTCAAGTGAAGCATCACGAAGAGATCAAATGCTTGAAGCTTGTCGTCCATTGTGGTGACAATGGACTTGTGAAGATGTGCGGAAGAGAGGCTCACCCATAGTGGAGTATAGGGGAGCAATCAACTAGTCTTCGTCGAGCCAACACAATCAAGAAAGGTGGTCCAACTTGAGGGAGTGAAGATCGTCATCATCTAGCTCAAGTGGACCATGTTCAAGGCAAAGGTTTCCCTTGATAGGTTTTCTATTTTACCGGTCTCATGGTAGTTGTGGGAGACCGGGTTATAGGATCGATTGAAGTACTATCAAGGGGGGCTCTCGATGAGTTGCTTGATCGTATCGTTCGTAGAGAGCTCAAACCATTGCATCCTTACATCATGTTTCTTGGTTCTTGTTTGATTTTCTTTGTGAGTCTTAGAGCTTATGGTCATCTTGATGACAAGCTTGAGTTCATCAAAAACGGAGTTTGCATGCGTCTTCTATGATGTTTTCCATGTTGGAGGTTTTACCGGTCTTATCCGAGGAAGGGTTCTCACCATTTTCTTTTGGGAATTTTCTCATTTTCTTATTATTGGTATTTCTATCAAGATTGTGTTAGCCCTTGTCTCTACCTTTCCAACAAACTTGGTTTCATCGAATTCGGAGTCCGTTTGCAGAAGTTGTGGTAGTTTTGGTGTTCTGAAAAGGCTGCAGCGGTACTACCGCGGGTAGGAGCGGAAGTAATTTTTTACTACCGCTCTTGGGAGCGGTACTACCGCTTGGAGCAGTACTACCGCGGATACTTCCGTGGCTACTTCCGCTCGGGACCAAAAACTCGTCACAAGTCCAGTGGTGGTAGGCACGGATGTAATTTTTTAGTACCGCTCGCAAGCAGTAGTACCTCTACCCTTAGCAGTAGTACCGCTACCCCTAGTGGTAGTACCGTGAGGTCAAGCGGTACTACCGCTCCGACGGTTCTTCTGGCCTTTTTGCCTCCTCGTTGTTGCGTTTCGAAGGGGTACTGTTGCCCTAGCGGTAGTACCGCTCCTTGGAGCGGTAGTACCGCTCTGTGCGGGCTGTGAGCATAACGGTTGGACTTTTCCCCCACCTATAAAAGGGGATCTTCTTCCCCATTGAACCTTATCCTTTGAGCTCGTGTTCTTCCCCCATTGTTGACCTTCTTCGAGCTTGCTAACTCTCAATCCCTCCATGGATTCTTGCTAGTTTTTGAGGGAAAAGAGAGAGGAGATCTAGATCCACATTTCCACCAATCACTTTCTCCTCTATGTGAGGGGAACTCCTTGGATCTAGATCTTGGAGTTCTTGGTGTGCTCCTTCTTGTTCTTCTTCTCCTTTTCTTCCCTAGCATTAGTTGCTTCGGTGGGATTTGATAGAGAAGGACTTGGGCACTCCATGTGCCCTTTCCATTGCATTTGGTGCATTGGTTTGAGTTCTCCACGGTGATACGTGGAAGTTACAAGTTGAGAAGCCTATTACTCTTGGGTGCTTGGTGCCCTTGAGCTTGTTCCTCTTGGGTGCTTGGGCGCCCTAGACGGTTGGTGGTGTTCCGAGCTCAATCATTGTGGTGTAAAGCTCTGGGCAAGCGTCGGGGTCTCCAATTAGGTTGTGGAGATCGTCCCGAGCAATTTGACGGGTACCGGTGACCGCCCCCAAAGGTTGCCAAAGTGTACGGGTTCGGTGACCGCCCCCAAGGGTTGCCATTTGTACGGGTTCGGTGACTGCCCTCAAGGGTCCCTTAGTGGAATCACGGCATCTTGCATTGTGCGAGGGCGTGAGGAGATTACGGTGGCCCTAGTGGCTTCTTGTGGAGCATTGTGCCTCCACACCGCTCCAAACGGAGATTAGCATCCGCAAGGGTGCGAACTTCGGGATACATCATCGTCTCCGCGTGCCTCGGTTATCTCTTACCCGAGCCCCTTTACTTATGCACTTTACTTTGTGATAGCTGTAGTGTTCCTTGTTATATATCTTGCTATCACATAGTTGTTTATCTTGCTTAGCATAACTTGTTGGTGCGCATAGGTGAGCCTAGTTATTTTAGGTTTTGTGCTTGACAAATTAACCGTTAGGTTTATTCCTCATTTGTTCAAGCCTAAACCGTGATTATTTTAAAGCGCCTATTCACCCCCCCCCCTCTAGGCGACATCCACGATCTTTCAAGGTTCCACAGCTAGCACTGAGCTGGGAGCTGTACTCTGTTCCCCGGCTCCTCCGGGGGAGATGGTCGCCGGTGTTGCGTGTGAGACGGTGGCCGACATTGTGTTTCGTCGGTATTGGGTAATTTCTCCTTTACAGAATTAAAAATGAACACTACCTAGCTAGTGATTGTACTAATCATTGTTGTCTTCTTTGATTGCAGACCTTCTACAGGGTTTTAGAGGGAGAACAGGAGGCCGAGGCTATGGTTGTCGAAGCCGAGTGCAAGCACCTACTTCAGAACTTACGGCACGAGGCTCGGGTGCGCCGTTCGAGACTACTACGCCTCGCAGGGTATTAGGAGGACCAAGAAGAAGTGTCGCGGCAAGTTTCTGAGTGGGGAGAAGTACTTGGCGGTAATTATACCTATTCTTAAGGCCTTGAACTTAGTTTTCTTGATTTGATTCGTAGCGCTAAAATTTTTCTTGACTCACTTAGGTGCCTCCGAGATGGTGTGTTGATAAGATGGACTGTTGGGAGGCGTTGGTGGATGCGTGGTGCTCTCCCCAATGGCTACTCGAACACCAAAGGGCCAAGGATAAGCGCGACCATATGGAAGGTGTGCCACACCATCAAGGGAGCTCCAACCTTTTTGAGTACGGGGATAACTGGGTATGTGGTTTGCTACATGATTCATGCAATTTCATTCTTCATGGTAGCATTTATCCTTTCCAAAATGACTTAATATGCTTAGTTAGTTAAAAAAAGGCATAACTACCTTGGATAGTTCATTTATGACATATTTAGCTCTAAAGTGACATAATAACCTTAGACAGCTCTATAAAATGACTAAATATGCTTTAGTTAGTTAAAAATGGCATAACTACCTTCGATAGCTCAATAATGACCTAAACTAATCTTAGCTAGTTCATTCATGACATAATTAGCTCTAAAATGACATAATAACCTTAGATAGCTCTATAGATTAATGCCTAAATATGTTATAGTTAGCTAAAAAATAGCATAACTACCTTGGATAGCTCAATAATGACATAATTAGCATACTTTGGTCAAAAATGGCATAATAATCTTGGTTACCTTGAAAATGACCTAAACTTAGCTTATTTTCCTCGAAAATGACACAATAACCTTTCTTAGCTCCAAAAAATGACCTATTTACACAGCAATATCATTCTTAATGCTAGCTTGAGCCCTTAACTAATATTTTGGTCCTCTCTCTCAGGCGTAGTACAACAAGAAGCCTGTGCCAGGTCTATTCAAACTCTATGGCATGGCCCATATGGCCCCGTACAAGAAGGCCAAGGCATTTTCACGGAGTCTGACCTAGATCATCCAGAGAGCTTCACCAACATCTCCTCCCACCACAAGCTTGTGAAGTATAGAGACGAGGGGAAGACAAGGAAAGGGGAGGACTTTAACCCGAGCCAGGATCCTTTTGATACAGAGCTGGTGATGATATCTGGTGGCGGGAGGTCCCATGGTTCTCAATCCACTGGTGATGGACTGATATGTTGTCCTAAGACTCTCCCGCAGATCAAGAAGCGCCTGAGTAGCTCTGATCCTGAGATAACGCCTCGTGCACGACCCGCGGAGCTCGCCATGGCGGTTAGTTTTACAGACTCTCTGACCTTTCCTCCATTACATTGTGTGTGCGTCCGTCGATGATTACAATGCTAACGAGGAGTGCTGTGTTGCAGGCAGCGGTTGAGAAAGAGAGATTGAAGACCCAGGCGCTTTTGGAGGAGGCAAAAAGGGAGGCGGCGGAGAGGGATAGGGAGAGGGAGGAGAGGATGGCTAAGCTATTGGAGGAGGAAATGAACCGGAATGATGCATCTCACCGGGCCCTATACGAGCTCATCGTGGTGCGTTTCTCATGCATATTAGCCCAATCAAGCACGTAATGTTCGCATTACTAACTAATATGACTGACTCGGGCGAACCATATGTGCAGACCATGTGCGAGAAAAACGGTCAGGCCCCTCCGCTGATGCCCCAGATTGCTCCGGCGGCCACGGTGAGTTTAATTTGAATGGTCCTTAGTTGCTACTATTCACTTTTCAATTTGCATCATGCTAACGAGACATTATTGGAAATGATCTTTGGTTCAGCTTCTCTCCCAACAAGCATCGACCAATCCTTCCGGGTCTGCCAATGCCGGAACCCCGACCGGTCCTTCACCTCCGTCTGCCACGAGCGCAGCCCCGACCATTCCTACACCTCCGTGATAACGATATTTTTCTTCTTATTTAGCCTGTTTAGTCCATTTATGACACAATTTAGCCTATTTAGTCCACACATGACATAATAAGATGAAGAAAATCAAGGAAGAGGTAGGAAAGAAGGAATAGGAAGAAAAGAAGAAGAAGAAGAAGAAGAAGATTTTATTCGTAAATGGCATCATTGTTGGAAATATGCCCTAGAGGCAATAATAAAAGTATTATTATATTTCATTGTTCATGATAATTGTCTTTTATTCATGCTATAACTGTATTATCCGGAAATCGTAATACACGTGTGAATACTTAGACCACAATATGTCCCTGGTAAGCCTCTAGTTGACCAGCTTGTTGTGATCAACAGATAGTCATGGTTTCCTGACTATGGACATTGGATGTCGTTGATAACGGGATCACATCATTAGGAGAATGATGTGATGGACAAGACCCAATCCTAAGCACAGCATAAAAGATCGTGTAGTTCGTATTGCTAGAGCTTTGTCAATGTCAAGTATCTCTTCCTTAGACCATGAGATCGTGTAACTCCCGGATAGCGTAGAAGTGCCTTGGGTGTATCAAACGTCACAACGTAACTGGGTGACTATAAAGGTGCATTACAGGTATCTCCGAAAGTAGCTGTTGGGTTGACACGGATCGAGACTGGGATTTGTCACTCCGTATGACGGAGAGGTATCTCTGGGCCCACTTGGTAATGCATCATCATAATGAGCTCAATGTGACCAAGGTGTTGGACACGGGATCATGCATTACGGTACGAGTAAAGTGACTTGCCGGTAACGAGACTGAACAAGGTATTGGGATACCGACGATCGAGTCTCGGGCAAGTAATGTACCGATTGACAAAGGGAATTGCATACAGGGTTTGATCGAATCCTCGACATAGTGGTTCATCCGATGACAACATCGAGGAGCATGTGGGAGCCATCATGGGTATCCAGATCCCGCTGTTGATTATTGACTGAGAGCGTCTCGGTCATGTCTGCATGTCTCCCGAACCCGTAGGGTCTACACACTTAAGGTTCGGTGACGCTAGGGTTATGAAGACATGTATATGCAGAAACCTGAATGTAGCTCGGAGTCCCGGATGAGATCCCGGACGTCACAAGGAGTTCCGGAATGGTCCGGAGGTAAAGAATTATATATAGAAAGTGCTATTTCGGGCATCGGGACAAGTTTCGGGGTTATCGGTATTGTACCGGGACCACGGAAGGGTCCCGGGGGTCCACCGGGTGGGGCCACCTGTCCCGGGGGGGCACATGGGCTGTAGGGGGTGCGCCTTGGCCTTCATGGGCCAAGGGCACCAGCCCCTATAGGCCCATGCGCCTAGGGTTTCCCCCTAGGAGGAGTCCTAGTGGTGGAAGGCACCCCTAGGTGCCTTGGGGGGGGAGGGAAACCTCCCCTAGGCCGCCGCCCCCCTAGTAGATCTCGTCTACTAGGGCCGGCGCCCCCCCCTTGGCACCCCTATATATAGTGGGGGAGAGGAGGGACTTCATACACCAGCCCCTGGCGCCTCCATCTCCCCCCGTTACGTCTCTCCCTCGTAGTCTCGGCGAAGCCCTGCTGCTGTGACGCCCTGCATCCACCACCACGCCGTCGTGCTGCTGGATCTTCATCAACCTCTCCTTCCCCCTTGCTGGATCAAGAAGGAGGAGACGTCTCCCGTCCCGTACGTGTGTTGAACGCGGAGGTGCCGTCCGTTCGGCGCTGGTCATCGGTGATTTGGATCACGTCGAGTACGACTACATCATCACCTTGCAAGCTTCCGCACGCGATCTACAAGTGGTATGTAGATGCAAACTCTCTCCCTTGACTCGTTGCTTAGATGAACTCATAGATGGATCTTGGTGAAACCGTAGGAAAAATTTTAATTTTCTGCAACGTTCCCCAACAGTGGCATCATGAGCTAGGTCTATGCGTAGTTCTCTTTGCACGAGTAGAACACAATTTTGTTGTGGGCGTGGATTTTGTCATCTTACTTGCCTCTACTAGTCTTTTCTTGCTCAACGGTATTGTGGGATGAAGCGGCCCGGACCAACCTTACACGTACGCTTACGTGAGACCGGTTCCACCGACTGACATGCACTAGCTGCATAAGGTGGCTGGCGGGTGTCTGTCTCTCCCACCTTAGTTGGAGCGGAATCGATGAACAGGGCCCTTATGAAGGGTAAATAGAAGTTGACAAAATCACGTTGTGGTAATTCGTAGGTAAGAAAACGCTCTTGCTAGAACCCAATTGCAGCCACGTAAAAGATGCAACAACAATTAGAGGACGTCTAACTTGTTTTTGCAGCGATTGATCATGTGATGTGATATGGCCAGAAGTTGTGATGAATGATGAATTGTGATGTATGAGATCATGTTCTTTGTAATAGGATTCACGACTTGCATGTCGATGAGTATGACAACCGGCAGGAGCCATAGGAGTTGTCATTATTTTTTGTATGACCTGCGTGTCATTGAATAACGTCATGTAAACTACTTTACTTTATTGCTAAACATTAGTCATAGAAGTAGAAGTAGTCGTTGGCGTGACAACTTCATGAAGACACGATGATGGAGATCATGATGATGGAGATCATGATGATGGAGATCATGGTGTCAAGCCGGTGACAAGATGATCATGGAGCCCCGAAGATGAAGATCAATGGAGCTATATGATATTGGCCATATCATGTCACAACTATATAATTGCATGTGATGTTTATTATGTATTATGCGTCTTGTTTACTTAGGACGACGGTAGTAAATAAGATGATCCCTTATAAAATTTCAAGAAGTGTTCTCCCCTAACTGTGCACCGTTGCTACAGTTCGTCGCTTCTAAGAACCACGTGATGATCGGGTGTGATGGATTCTTACGTTCACATACAACGGGTGTAAGACAGTTTTACACAGCGAAAACACTTAGGGTTAACTTGACGAGCCTAGCATGTGCAGACATGGCCTCGGAACACGGAGACCGAAAGGTCGAACACGAGTCGTATGGAAGATACGATCAACATGAAAATGTTCACCGATGATGACTAGTCCGTCTCACGTGATGATCGGACACGGCCTAGTCGACTCGGATCGTGTAACACTTAGATGACTAGAGGGATGTCTAATCTAAGTGGGAGTTCATAATTTGATTAGAACTTTATTATCATGAACTTAGTCTAAAACCTTTGCAAATATGTCTTGTAGATCAATGGCCAACGCTAATGTCAACATGAACTTCAACGCGTTCCTAGAGAAAACAAAGCTGAAAGATGATGGCAGCAACTATACGGACTGGGTCCGGAACCTGAGGATCATCCTCATAGCTGCCAGGAAACAATATGTCCTAGAAGGACCGCTAGGTGATGCTCCCGTCCCAGAGAACCAAGACATTATGAATGCTTGGCAGTCTCGTGCTGATGATTACTCCCTCGTTCAGTGCGGCATGCTTTACAGCTTAGAACCGGGGCTCCAAAAGCGTTTTGAGCACCACGGAGCATATGAGATGTTCGAAGAGCTGAAACTAGTTTTTCAAGCTCATGCCCGGGTCGAGAGATATGATGTCTCCGACAAGTTCTACAGTTGTAAGATGGAGGAAAACAGTTCTATCAGTGAGCACATCCTGAAGATGTCTGGGTTGCACAACCGTATGACCCAGCTGAACATTAACCTCCCAGATGAGGCGGTCATTGACAGAATGCTCCAGTCGCTCCCACCAAGCTACAAGAGCTTTGTGATGAACTACAACATGCAGGGGATGAAAAAGACCATTCCTGAAGTGTTCTCGATGCTGAAGTCAGCAGAGGCTGAAATCAAGAAAGAACATCAAGTGTTGATGGTCAATAAGACCACTAAGTTCAAGAAGGGCAAGGGTAAGAAGAACTTCAAGAAGGACGGCAAAGATGTTGCCGCGCCTGGTAAGCCAGTTACCGAGAAGAAGTCAAAGAATGGACCCAAGCCTGAGACTGAGTGCTTTTATTGCAAGGGGAAGGGTCACTGGAAGCGGAACTGCCCCAAATACTTAGCGGATAAGAAGGCCGGCAACACCAAAGGTATATTTGATATACATGTGATTGATGTGTACCTTACCAGTAATCGTAGTAACTCCTGGGTATTTGATACCGGTGCCGTTGCTCATATTTGTAACTCACAGCAGGAGCTGCGGAATAAACGGAGACTGGCAAAGGACGAGGTGACGATGCGCGTCGGGAATGGTTCCAGAGTCGATGTGATCGCCGTCGGCACGCTGCCTCTACATTTACCTACGGGATTAGTTTTGAACCTTAATAATCGTTATTTAGTGCCAAGTTTGAGCATGAACATTGTATCAGGATCTCGTTTAATACGAGATGGCTACTCATTTAAGTCTGAGAATAATGGTTGTTCGATTTATATGAGAGATATGTTTTATGGTCATGCTCCGATGGTCAATGGTTTATTCTTAATGAATCTCGAGCGTAATACTACACATGTTCATAGTGTAGATGCCAAAAGATTTAAAGTTGATAACGATAGTCCCACATACTTGTGGCACTGCCGCCTTGGTCACATTGGTGTCAAGCGCATGAAGAAGCTCCATGCCGATGGACTTTTAGAGTCTCTTGATTATGAATCGTTTGACACGTGCGAACCATGCCTCTTGGGCAAAATGACCAAGACTCCGTTCTCCGGAACAATGGAGCGAGCAACCAACTTGTTGGAAATCATACATACCGATGTGTGCGGTCCAATGAGCGTTGAGGCTCGCGGAGGATATCGTTATGTTCTCACTCTCACAGATGACTTGAGTAGATATGGGTATGTCTACTTAATGAAACACAAGTCTGAGACCTTTGAAAAGTTCAAGGAATTTCAGAATGAGGTAGAGAATCAACGTGACCGAAAGATAAAATTCTTACGATCAGATCGTGGAGGAGAATACTTAAGTCACGAATTTGGTACATACTTAAGGAAATGTGGAATCGTTTCACAGCTCACGCCGCCTGGAACACCTCAGCGAAACGGTGTGTCCGAACGTCGTAATCGCACCCTATTGGATATGGTGCGGTCTATGATGTCCCTTACCGATTTACCGCTATCATTTTGGGGATACGCTCTAGAGACAGCTACATTCACTTTAAATAGGGCACCATCTAAATCCGTTGAGACGACACCGTATGAATTATGGTTTGGAAAGAAACCTAAGCTGTCGTTTCTAAAAGTTTGGGGATGCGATGCTTATGTCAAGAAACTTCAACCTGAAAAGCTCGAACCCAAGTCGGAAAAATGCGTATTCATAGGATACCCAAAGGAAACTGTCGGGTACACCTTCTACTTAAGATCCGAAGGCAAGATCTTTGTTGCCAAGAACGGATGCTTTCTGGAAAAAGAGTTTCTCTCAAAAGAAGTAAGTGGGAGGAAAGTAGAACTCGATGAAGTACTACCTCTTGAGCGGGAAAGTGGCGCAGCGCAGGAAACCGTTCCTGTGATGCCCACACCAACTGAAGAGGAAAACAATGATAATGATCAAGGTACTTCGGATCAAGTTACTGCTGAACTTCGTAGGTCCACAAGGACACGTTCCGCACCAGAGTGGTACGGCAACCCTGTCCTGGAAATCATGTTGTTAGACAACAATGAACCTTCGAACTATGAAGAAGCAATGGCGGGCCCGGATTCCAACAAATGGCTTGAAGCCATGAAATCCGAGATAGAATCCATGTATGAAAACAAAGTATGGACTTTGACAGACTTGCCCGATGATCGGCGAGCGATAGAAAACAAATGGATCTTTAAGAAGAAGACGGACGCGGATGGTAATATTACCATCTATAAAGCTCGACTTGTCGCTAAGGGTTATCGACAGGTTCAAGGGATTGACTACGACGAGACATTCTCTCCTGTAGCGAAGCTAAAGTCCGTCCGAATCATGTTAGCAATTGCCGCATACTATGATTATGAGATATGGCAGATGGACGTCAAAACAGCATTCCTTAACGGGCATCTTAAGGAAGAACTGTATATGATGCAGCCGGAAGGTTTTGTCGATCCTCGGAACGCTAACAAAGTATGCAAGCTCCAGCGATCCATTTATGGACTGGTGCAAGCATCTCGGAGTTGGAACATTCGCTTTGATGAGATGATCAAAGCGTTTGGGTTTATGCAGACTTATGGAGAAGCCTGCGTTTACAAGAAAGTAAGTGGGAGCTCTGTAGCATTTCTCATATTATATGTAGATGACATACTCCTGATGGGAAATAATATAGAATTTCTGGACAGCATTAAGGCCTACTTGAATAAGTGTTTTTCAATGAAGGACCTTGGAGAAGCTGCTTATATATTAGGCATCAAGATCTATAGAGATAGATCGAGACGCCTCATAGGTCTTTCACAAAGCACATACCTTGATAAGATTTTGAAGAGATTCAGAATGGATCAGTCCAAGAAGGGGTTCTTGCCTATGTTACAAGGTATGAGACTGAGCTCAGCTCAGTCACCGACCACGGCAAAAGATAAAGAAGAGATGAGTGTCATCCCCTATGCTTCAGCCATAGGATCTATTATGTATGCCATGCTGTGTACCAGACCCGATGTAAACCTTGCCGTAAGTTTGGTAGCAAGATACCAAAGTAATCCCGGCAAGGAACACTGGACAGCGGTCAAGAATATCCTGAAGTACCTGAAAAGGACGAAGGACATGTTTCTCGTTTATGGAGGAGACGAAGAGCTCGTCGTAAAAGGTTACGTCGACGCTAGCTTCGACTCAGATCTGGATGACTCTAAGTCACAAACCGGATACGTGTATATGTTGAATGGTGGAGCAGTAAGCTGGTGCAGCTGCAAGCAGAGCGTCGTGGCGGGATCTACGTGTGAAGCGGAGTACATGGCAGCCTCGGAGGCAGCACATGAAGCGATTTGGGTGAAGGAGTTCATCACCGACCTAGGAGTCATACCCAATGCGTCGGGGCCGATCAAACTCTTCTGTGACAACACTGGAGCTATTGCCCTCGCCAAGGAGCCCAGGTTTCACAAGAAGACCAGGCACATCAAGCGTCGTTTCAACTCCATCCGTGAAAATGTTCAAGATGGAGACATAGAGATTTGCAAACTGCACACGGATCTGAATGTCGCAGATCCGCTGACTAAACCTCTCTCGCGTGCAAAACATGATCAACACCAGAACTCTATGGGTGTTCGATTCATCACAATGTAACTAGATTGGTGACTCTAGTGCAAGTGGGAGACTGTTGGAAATATGCCCTAGAGGCAATAATAAAAGTATTATTATATTTCATTGTTCATGATAATTGTCTTTTATTCATGCTATAACTGTATTATCCGGAAATCGTAATACACGTGTGAATACTTAGACCACAATATGTCCCTGGTAAGCCTCTAGTTGACCAGCTTGTTGTGATCAACAGATAGTCATGGTTTCCTGACTATGGACATTGGATGTCGTTGATAACGGGATCACATCATTAGGAGAATGATGTGATGGACAAGACCCAATCCTAAGCACATCATAAAAGATCGTGTAGTTCGTATTGCTAGAGCTTTGTCAATGTCAAGTATCTCTTCCTTAGACCATGAGATCGTGTAACTCCCGGATACCGTAGAAGTGCCTTGGGTGTATCAAACGTCACAACGTAACTGGGTGACTATAAAGGTGCATTACAGGTATCTCCGAAAGTAGCTGTTGGGTTGACACGGATCGAGACTGGGATTTGTCACTCCGTATGACGGAGAGGTATCTCTGGGCCCACTCGGTAATGCATCATCATAATGAGCTCAATGTGACCAAGGTGTTGGACACGGGATCATGCATTACGGTACGAGTAAAGTGACTTGCCGGTAACGAGACTGAACAAGGTATTGGGATACCGACGATCGAGTCTCGGGCAAGTAATGTACCGATTGACAAAGGGAATTGCATACAGGGTTTGATCGAATCCTCGACATAGTGGTTCATCCGATGACAACATCGAGGAGCATGTGGGAGCCATCATGGGTATCCAGATCCCGCTGTTGGTTATTGACTAAGAGCGTCTCGGTCATGTCTGCATGTCTCCCGAACCCGTAGGGTCTACACACTTAAGGTTCGGTGACGCTAGGGTTATGAAGATATGTATATGCAGAAACCCGAATGTTGTTCGGAGTCCCGGATGAGATCCCGGACGTCACAAGGAGTTCCGGAATGGTCCGGAGGTAAAGAATTATATATAGAAAGTGCTATTTCGGGCATCGGGACAAGTTTCGGGGTTATCGGTATTGTACCGGGACCACCGGAAGGGTCCCGGGGGTCCACCGGGTGGGGCCACCTGTCCCGGGGGGCCACATGGGCTGTAAGGGGTGCGCCTTGGCCTTCATGGGCCAAGGGCACCAGCCCCTATAGGCCCATGCGCCTAGGGTTTCCCCCTAGGAGGAGTCCTAGTGGTGGAAGGCACCCCTAGGTGCCTTGGGGGGGAGGGAAACCTCCCCTAGGCCGCCGCCCCCCCTAGTAGATCTCATCTACTAGGGCCGGCGCCCCCCCCCTTGGCACCCCTATATATAGTGGGGGAGAGGAGGGACTTCATACACCAGCCCCTGGCGCCTCCATCTCCCCCCGTTACGTCTCTCCCTTGTAGTCTCGGCGAAGCCCTGCTGCTATGACGCCCTGCATCCACCACCACGCCGTCGTGCTGCTGGATCTTCATCAACCTCTCCTTCCCCGTTGCTGGATCAAGAAGGAGGAGACGTCTCCCGTCCCGTACGTGTGTTGAACGCGGAGGTGCCGTCCGTTCGGCGCTGGTCATCGATGATTTGGATCACGTCGAGTACGACTACATCATCACCTTGCAAGCTTCCGCACGCGATCTACAAGTGGTATGTAGATGCAAACTCTCTCCCTTGACTCGTTGCTTAGATGAACTCATAGATGGATCTTGGTGAAACCGTAGGAAAAATTTTAATTTTCTGCAACGTTCCCCAACAATCATAACCTCGCTAACCTCATAAATGTCATATACTTAGCTTGTTGTCCTTTAAAATGACACAATAAGCTTAGTTAGGTCAAAAATGGCATATTTTGCTACGTTAGCTCAAAAATGGCATTTTTCTTCTTATTTAGCCTATTTAGTCCATTTATGACATAATTTAGCCTATTTAGTCCACAAATGACATAATAAGATGAAGAAAATCAAGGAAGAGGAAGAAAAGAAGGAATAGGAAGAAAAGAAGAAGAAGAAGTTCTACTTCTTCTTCTTCTTCTAGTCTTCTTCTAGTCTTCTTCTTCTTCTTCTTCTTCTTCTTCTAGTTTTCTTCCTCTTCTTCTTCTAACTTTCTTGTTTCCCATTTTGCAGATTTAATTCACTATATGGAAGCTTGCATGGATGGATTGCTTGTTTCTAAGTTCTCCTTTTCGTTTGTATCGAAGAATAATGTGGAACTTGTTATATGGATGCATGGAACAATGTGTTGGATGAACATTGTGATATTAGTGTAAAATGTATGGATGAAACTGTGTTTCTTATGTATGTATATATGTAAGTTGTCATGGATGGAGCTATGTGTTGAATACATCATATGTCTGTTGTGCCTGTGAAAAAAATATGTATATCTGTGTGTGAATTCCAGTGAAATTAAATGGATATAACTAAAAATAGGGGATATATAGCCTCTTTGTCGTCTGCTAGCGGACGGCAAAGAGGACACATGGAAGCTACCTGTAGACACTGGGAACACCAGCTGCCTATTGGGTCAGCTATGTCGTCCACCAGCGGACGGCAAAGACCTTTGAATCTTTGTCGTCTGCTGGCGGGCGGCATAGATGGCCACGTGGCAGCTTCCCAGTGCTGGCCTAACTGAGCTCTTTGCTGTCCGTCAGCAGACGACAAAGAGCTTCGACTCAGTGCCGTCTGCTGGCGGATGGCAAAGAGTGCCGTTAACCCCCTAACGGCTCTAACGCCACCCCACTGCAATCCGCTGTCTTTGTCGTCTCCTAGCCTTAGATGGCAGAGGGCCCAATCCTTTGCCGTCCATTTCTAGGAAGCAAACGGCAAAGAAGGCCTTTGCTGGCACCCATTCAGATGGACATTTTGCCGTCTGCTGGTGGACGACAAAGAAGTTTGCTGTCCGTGATATATGCCTTTGCCGTCTGCCATGGCGGACGGCAAAGAAGCTGATTCCAGTAGTGATACCTAGCAGAACTCACAAGAACAAAAGGTTGGTCACCATTTGGAGCCTCACTTGGATCATCATTTGGAGCCTCACTTGGATCACCATGATCACCATTTGGAGCCTCACTTGGATCACCATGATCACCATTTGGAGCCTCACTTGAATCATTATTTGGAGGATATTTTGGATCATCGTCAAAATCATGCGGCTGTTGACCATCATCATTTGGAACCTCGTCAAAATCCTCATCTGATGCAACCGGCTGTTGACCATCATTTTCATCATCTGTTGAGGCAACCGGCTGCTGACCAACATTTTCACCGAAGCCTTCATCGAGACTCTGTCCGAACGCTGGATCTACTGTGTTATCACAATACTTATCAAAATGACCAGACCCACCACACCTTGTGCGCTTACGCTTCCTCGCTCCAAGTCCAGCTCCTTTGCTGCGAGGTATGATTCGAATCTTCCTTGGTCTACCTGCTGCTCTCTTCAGAACTGGAGCGCAAAGCTTGAATCCAGGGTCCACCATGTCCCATTGTTGTTTTCCCTCCATAGCAGGCAAGGCATAAGCATATGTGGCTTTGAACCTTGCAACAGAGTAGTAATCATGCACATATTGTTGTATGTTCCCTGCTGGACCTGGGAGAGAAGTGATGAAAAACAAGGCATGAATGCATGGCAACCCAGTAATCTGCCATTGCCTACAACTGCAAGTTCTAGCTTCTAAATCCACTGGATATCTCAATTCCCTCTTCTCTTTATCCAAATATGATATCTCTATTGTGGTACCCGAGCAAAGTGTCATGTTCATTTCCAAGCATGTTGTTTTCTGCTTCAGTTCATTCATCACGGCAGGGATGATAATGTGGCCCATAAATTTTGCCTCGGCTATTCCTGCACGATAATGAAATTTCTGCATGTATTCTATCCTTATCCTGTCAAGAAAATCCACCACATAATGACCCTTTAGTTTCCGGATCGTTGAGTTGAAAGACTCTGCTAGATTATTGTGCACAGTCAACTTTGCTCAGTTCACTGAATTGGCTTCTAGCCCATAACTTGGAGTGGTGTGTTTCCAAGTATTCTTTCGCTTTGGGATTCATGTATAACTGCCTCAAGTGGTAGTTGTGCTTCTTCACACTGCAAGTCAAAGATGCTGGCCATAAATTGTCGGTATACACCTTTCCTTTGAATTTCTTCATGAAATTTGCTGCAAGGTGACGTATGCATTCCCTATGCTGTACTCCAGGGAACACATTGTCCACGGCCACTTCTAAACCTTTGTAGGCATCTGTATGAATGACCAATCCATTGGGATGTGCAATAGCCCGGCGTAGATTATGCAAAAACCAAGTCCAGCTCTCCTCAGATTTTGTCTCCAACACACCATAGGCAACTGGAAATACAAAACTGTGTGCATCAACTGCACAAGCTGCTACTAACTGTTCTTTAAACCTCCCTGTGAGAGAAGTGGCATCCATAGCCAAATAAGGCCTGCAGCCTGCCAAAAAAACCCGGCGACAAGCCTCAAAGCAGACAAAAACCCTCCTAAAGCATTCCTTGGTCTTTGTCACTCCCCTGAACACGTACTCCATGGTGTGGTGATCAATATCTACAATACTACCTAGGCTTGTCCCTCCACTTCACCTTTGAATGAATACAACAATTGAAAACTTTCCTACCAGTTACCATAAATAGAATCCATAGCATGTTGTTTACCATTGAACAACCTCATGTATGGTAAATCTATCTTGAACTTATCTTTGATGTTCTTCTGCAATTCCTTTGGACCCACTTGCTGGTTTTCTTTCACCCACTTCTTTACTTCTTCTGCCACCCATCTTGACTTGGCTCTATTGATTGTATCCTTCCTAAGGGTTGATTCCTGGCATGTGTGCTTAAAAGGGTTCACTTTGACCTAAAAATTAGTGCTATTTCATATTTTAGATGCGAGCAGCCTCCATGGACAACCCTCAGTCGGACAGTGCACTCTATAACGTACTTGATTGCTCTTGTCAACTTTGAAAGTACGTTCTACCTTGATGCAGTATGTCACAAGTGCATTTCTACACTCATTCATGGATGCAAAAACTGTACCTTCTTCCATATGAGGGTTCAAAGGGTCCCATTCAATAGCTGCAAGGTCTTCGTCCTCACCCACCATGTCATCATCCACACGGACTGCATGTGGGCCTTATCTTGGTTTTCAGCCCGAGGTGGCCGTCGTAAATTCTGAATAACATCAGAATATAACTTCTCTTCATCAACCCTAGAATTGTAGTCATCAGGCTCCACTTCAAGAGGGACCCTACTGCCATTGCCCACACTTGTCGAGCCACCACGTCGTCGTGCACCAACTAAACTGTTCTGGCTAGAGATGCCATTACGATGACTTGGTTCTCCCCGAGATGTTGCACCCACCATCCTAGGTCCAAATGCCTGCTCAAGCACATCAATTTGCAGCCTCACATGAAAATTATCTTCCTCTTTATGCCTAGCAAACATGGTAGCCAGCTCTTCATCATTACTAACTGTCACCCATTTCTTTTCTCCATCATAGTATTTGTATACCACTTCATCAAGCTAACCCCAAGGATATTGGCTACAAAGTACCTCCCCAAATTGTCTGAAACTCCAATTACTAGCCATTGGCAACCGATAATCGAAACCTTCTTGGAATTTCTTCTTATCCTTTGCATCGAATATGTACTGGTCCCTTCTAATTTGCACCAAGAAAGCAAAACTGCAACTCCATCCTAACCGACGAAAAACAGAGACGCAATCAGCACACTAATTGGGCAAACCTACTCGAATCGACTTTCCAAATGCACAAATAAGCTCAATCTAAACAGGATGCATGACTTACCCCTCGGGAACCCAGTCGTGGATGTGGCGGATCTCCGACCCGGCCTGCCTAGCCAAATACTCCCGGGTCGCCGTTGCTCGCCATTTTGCCCTGGGGTTCTTCCTCCTAGTTCAAACAGCTCCAGCAGCCCCCCACCTTTGAGCGCTCCGGCCGGGCGCACGGAAGGAGGCTGCGCCGCGGGTCGAGCAGGTGGCGGGCGCCCCACCCATGGCGTAGCAGGAAGGTGGTGGGCGTCGCCGGTAGCGGTGGAGCGTCGGCGTAGGACGGTAGCGGCGGAGCAGGTCGTGCAGCTGGTGGCGGGGCAGCTGCTGGCTGCGGCACAGGTGGCGGCGGCGGCGTAGGACGACCGGCCGGCGATTGGGCAGAGTGGGCTAGAATCCTACGGATGATTTGGGGATTTAGTTGCACGGGCCTACATGTCAGTTTCAGACCCACGTCCACGCGGTCCCACGTGTAAGCTCTGGACCCACAACCACTAACATCGGCGGATGGAATGGACTCAAATATGGCCGTTTGGCCTCGTCATAGTAGCTGTGCATGGACTAGGGGCAAAACTGAGCACAATTCGCATCTGAGGGCAAAACTGAGCACATAGACACCACTGAGGGAAAAAGGATAATTGACCCAAATTATTATTTATCTCTCATAACTTGCATGAATCACACATAACAATCCCCATCTACGAGCATGGCTATAAATATATGACATAACGAATATTCCTGGGGTGATCAAAAGTCATAGGTTCCTACCTCATGAACTACATAGCAATGCCCCAATTCCCAATCCTACTCATGCAAATTTGTAAGGGTGAAACTAATGCATAGTAAAAAGTGGGTATAGAAAAGCATGATCAAAGTGTGAACTTGCCTTGCCGACGGTCGTTAAACTCTAGGGATTCGTAATAGCAAGCTTCGCACTCCGGATGATCTAACGAAGCAAACATTGACACACATAAGTAATCAAGCAACGAATCAAAAGAAAATGAAGAAAAGACTTCGAAAAACTCCAAAAACAACCAAATAAAACTTCTGTACAGAACGCAATTTTAACAGTAGTAAAATTGTGTGATTTTAATCTTAACAGAAAGTAGACGTCATGTGTTACGAAACTCAAATTATGTAAGTTTGAAAACAAATCTGTTCGAATTCAAATTTGAAAATTTTCAAAAAATATTTTTAGTTTGGTTCTCTGCTCAGATGGGATTTTTATGAAACCATAGGGAAAAGAATCAATTAAATTGGATCTATAGATTTAAAGATATGATAAAAACAAAATCAGGACAAATTTGAAAATAAAAGAAAAACCAAAAAAATTTAGGTCTCGGCCGACCGTGGCTGAGGTGCCACGTGGTGCGCTGAGAGAGGCTGCGGCTGAATGGTGCAGGAGGATGGCCGATCCATAGTGATTTCTGCGGCTGCGGCGGCTAGGCGAGAAAAACCAAGGCGGCTCGGTTTAGTTAAACCGGACAAAAAAAAATCAAAGTACCGATTCGAAATAAAAACGAAACTAGTCTAATCCAAACTGTAGAAGTGAGATCGGACGGACGGGGTCGCTTCGGTGACGTACCACGGCCGTGGAAGTCGACGACGAGAAGATGGACGCGACGGCTCGGACGTCGAGGGCGAAGACTGCTCCGGGGTCGAAGGCAACAACAGAGTAGATGGGGAGGTGCGGCGCAGGGTGGCGCGTCCGATGGTGGAGGCTGCGTCGGTCGAGTGTGTCGAGGGCGGACGAAACAAGGCGGCGGATCTCTGGCGACGACGGAACTCCGTCGATGCTCGTGCGGTAGCTGCGGTGTGTTTCAGGCGATGGGGTTTGAGGGAAAAACAGGCCGGGGTCAAGGGCTATATAAAGAGGGGCTTCGTGGAGGATGGGCAAGGCAAGAAGAGAGTCCCGAGCGGACTCGGCGTCGGCGTACTCGAGCATGACTCGGTGTCGGCTTGGGAAGGAAGAACCCAACAGGTGGGTCCCACCTGTCGGTGGCTGCGAGGCGGGCGAGAGAGAGGGACGCGATGGGGTGTACCGCTTTGGCGGGGATGGGTCGTGGCCTCGGCGGGAGCTGGCTGCCGGTGGCTTTTTTTAATATATAAAAAGATATTCTATTTTTTTGGTTTTTTTCTACAGAAGCATTAAGGCATAAAAATACAATAAAAATAAATTATAAAAATCCCAGAAAAAATTCACATAGCTATATGGTCTTACATATGACCTTGTGAACTTTTATCTGGCCTAAAATGCAATTTTTAAAAATAAGCATTTTTGCTATGCTAATAAAATTTGCATCAAAATAATTTTGCAAATAAATCCCAATACAAATATTTTCATTTCAAATTCAATTTCCAATATGTCCCCTCTATTTTTGAAGAAGTCATTTTGCCTTCCCTCTTTATTTTTCTTATTTTTTTTGAAATAATGGCAATGAATTTTGGTGAAACCAAATTTGATACAAATTCCCAACTTTGAAAATATCAAAATGGATTTTAGGGCAACTTCCAACTCTCTCTTTTGGTCCTTGAGTTGCTCAAAGTTCCTTGGATCCAAATTCCAATAAAACAAATGAAGGCAAAAATGCATAAGTCATGGATGCATATTAATGATCTATCTATAAACATCCAAACTGAAAGTTGGGATGTTACAAATTGCATCACAAAATGTAATAATGATCAAAAACATTATAAATATCAGTAGGAAAACATGATGCAAAATGGATGTATCAGTGACCTATTTAATGATGTGGATAAACTACATGTCAAGATAAATAGAATAGTGGGAATCACTCTTTAGGTATTTAGGATTTCATTCTATGCATTATTTATGTCATAATGGACTCTCGACATTGTGTTATTGTAGAGTCTAAATGTGTTGATATTAGCTTATATTAATATGTTGCTATTTATATAAAGAAGATAATGTATCCAACGTCCATGCAACCCGAATGAAACTTCAGTGTGGTGGATGTGTCTCTAGTATAATTTTTTGATTTACCATATGTAAGATAACACGGACAAAACTCCAACCCACACCGCTATAAGCTGAATTGCATTGATTGATGTCTTAAAATGGCAAGGAATGCCCACTATTAGAGTTTGGAACATTGTCTTCGACTAGTTGGGAATACAATCGGCGACTCAGGGCTGGAGTAATCTCAAATGATGGAATGCTAAGGAACTCCAGGAAGGCCAACAACTCTCTGCAAATGCTCATATGCTGGGAAATTTGGAACGAAAGGAACGCTAGGGTCTTCCGCTCCAAAGCATCACTTCCTTCCAGGGTGGTTGCGATGATTAAGGATGAGGCGAAGACTTGGGTTATCGTCGGGGCTAGATTATTGGGAAACTTAATTCCGGGAGAGTGATCCCTTTTTTTCGGGACTGGGTTGTCCTGTAACCTTAAAACTATGTCTTACTCCTTAATTAATGAGATGAGGCAAAGCTTTTACCCTCCGTTTCAAAAAAAAGAAAAAAAGACCACCTCGTTGATGCCTCATAATCTTTGTGGTAGCCTTGAGCATGTCGGCACACATCAGTTGGAGACAATCAGGAACAACGCGAGTTAGAGACAATCAGGAACAACGTGGATAACGAGCTCCCGAAGGTCATATCAGTTGACCAAGCAAAAACCTAACCCTAGAGTGCATACGAGGAAAGAACAATCCTTGCATAGGTGGGTTGCGGTTTCAAGGATGGTGAAACAAAGTTGACACCTCTGTGATGCGGTAACCCCAACCCCCAATTGCATGCATGTCCACTTCAAGAATCCTCATGAAGCACAAATTTGGAGAAAAGCCTATGATTTATGTTTACACTCTGCATGCGACTGTTTTTTCTTTCGTCTACAAATGCCAAACCAGGGACTACATAATATTTTTATGACGTCATCAGCTAATCATCCGAGAATCGAATCAATAGAGCAATCCTTTGGACAGGACTTGCTGTTGCATAATATACAGTAGTGCTGATCGATCATATAGACTAAATCAAATGCTGACGGCCGGCAACAGTCTCGAAGCATATGCGGAAAGGTCAGAGGTCAATGCAAACAGCATTTGTGAAATATTATTTGGTTCCTCTCGCAAAAACACTGTCGTTGTCACTGCAACAACCACAAGGTTCTGCTCTCCTTCTTCCTTAATTTGGAACTGAGTATATTGGTGACACCCACAACAATAATGTCAAAGCAAACATGCATGGTTTCGCACAAAATTTCACACATAGATCTGCTCATTTTCCTATGCCATGAGGTGTGTTTGGTGAGCTGCATTCGTTGCTGTGTGTAAGCCCTGGCCAGATGCATTGACCCTTGCTCCAAGTCAGAGGATCAACCATGCAAAAATGAAAATACACATTCTAATATACAGAAATGTAAGTAAAGCACGTACCTGGCTATATAAGTGTGTTGTGTAACTAGCTAGTCATCATGTTGTTGGCAAATTGGCATGAATGGGTTCATGCATATGCGTCGTTGAGCCGGGTCTCTTTCGAGGATTAGAGTTGTCCAACAACTACAGTATGTTGTATAGGTAGAGTAGCCGTGTCATCATAATCTTTTTGTTTTCATTTGTTCGGAATTTGTCGTCGTTACTTAGCTTTTTAATGAGATCTCAGTCTAATCTAACAACTTAATTAAGCACATTACTATCGTTTGTCGTTGGATGTCGTCCTAAACAAGCATATAAACCAGTTCACTTTGGAAATCACCGATGTCACTACCAGAAACTGAAATTTTTCTGTGTGTTATAACTTTTCCTGTCGGGCCCGCACTAGCTCACAGGAAAATGGGCCATATTCCTGTGCGTCAGGCAAAAACTCACAGAAAAAACAATATTGCTGTCGGTCCTGGCCCGGCCCACAGGACTAACCAATATCCCTGGCGTGCGTAACCCACAGCGAAAATGAAGCCCAGGTTTGCCGCCATGAATTCAGCCACGCGCGCGAAAACAAAGCCCGTCCCGCCGCCGAACTAACTTTTGGGCTGCCGCTCACCAGTTGGAAAACTTGGAATAAAGCCACAGTGAAAAAATCCCAGTCATTCCCCACCCGAGCCAGACAGCGGCGCCCCCAAATCCCATATCTGGCCGCCGCCAGCCATCGGCGTCCCAGATCCCTCGTCGTCTCTACGCAGATGCGCCCGATATCCGTCGCCAACCTGCTGCGCCCCAGATCCGTCGTCGCCGGATGCGCCTCCGCCAACCTCTCTCCCGCCCCATTCGCTATACTCGCTGGGTTGCCGAACAAGGAACGGCCGCCTCCGAGATATGGCCGTCAACTTCGCCTCTACCTCCAGAGGGTCGCCGTAAAAGTACCTGCTAATGTCGTCAATTGATTGCCATCGAATCCTTCTATGAGTGCCACCCCTTTCCATCCAGGTACCACCCTTCCAGATCCATTTTTTCTTCTTATTTTCCCTTCTTTAGGATTTGTTTCCATTTCCTGATTAATTTCATATGTGAGTACCCCCGACTCTAATCACCAGAAAATAACGAGAATGGTCTCCTTCCTCATTTGCTGGGTACTGGTAGAAGAAAATGGCTCTATACAGACATTGGTTTTGAATAGGCCAAGGTAGTTGATGTCTCTCCTCTGCAACCGTATGTCTGCAAGAGATTCTACTAGTAGTACTAGCTAGAACCACAACTGCTTTTAGAAAGTCCGATATATTTTGATTTTCATCTTCCAGGTTACAGGACTCCTAAAAAATCACTTCTTCAGAGGAGGGAAACAGAGTTGGACTGTTAATTGTAAAGGTAATGGACAATACTGCATGCTTGTTATCATTTAATATATCACTGGTTTCTCAAATATAGCTCTGCATATCTTCTTTTCTGGTTTTGTAATTGTGGGTCACCCCTTCCAATATTTGTATTTTGTGTATCAACATGTAACCGGAAGTTGAAACTAGAGTAAGAAGGGTGAAAGCACAAGTAAAAAACCTTATGCACCGTCTGTACCAACACAAGACAAAAAAATAGTTTATGTATAGAACCTGCTAATGTCTTTTTCATGATTCTTATTTACTGCTCGATCTTGAGAAAATTAACTGAGAAACCAATGTTCGTTGTTACTTCTTACTCTAGTTTCAACTTCCGGTTACATGTTGATACACAAAATACAAATATTGGAAGGGGTGACCCACAATTACAAAACCAGAAAAGAAGATATGCAGAGCTATATTTGAGAAACCAGTGATATATTAAATGATAACAAGCATGCAGTATTGTCCATTACCTTTACAATTAACAGTCCAACTCTGTTTCCCTCCTCTGAAGAAGTGATTTTTTAGGAGTCCTGTAACCTGGAAGATGAAAATCAAAATATATCGGACTTTCTAAAAGCAGTTGTGGTTCTAGCTAGTACTACTAGTAGAATCTCTTGCAGACATACGGTTGCAGAGGAGAGACATCAACTACCTTGGCCTATTCAAAACCAATGTCTGTATAGAGCCATTTTCTTCTACCAGTACCCAGCAAATGAGGAAGGAGACCATTCTCGTTATTTTCTGGTGATTAGAGTCGGGGGTACTCACATATGAAATTAATCAGGAAATGGAAACAAATCCTAAAGAAGGGAAAATAAGAAGAAAAAATGGATCTGGAAGGGTGGTACCTGGATGGAAAGGGGTGGCACTCATAGAAGGATTCGATGGCAATCAATTGACGACATTAGCAGGTACTTTTACGGCGACCCTCCGGAGGTAGAGGCGAAGTTGACGGCCATATCCCGGAGGCGGCCGTTCCTTGTTCGGCAACCCAGCGAGTATAGCGAATGGGGCGGGAGAGAGGTTGGCGGAGGCGCATCCGGCGACGACGGATCTGGGGCGCAGCAGGTTGGCGACGGATATCGGGCGCATCTGCGTAGAGACGACGAGGGATCTGGGACGCCGATGGCTGGCGGCGGCCAGATCTGGGATTTGGGGGCGCCGCTGTCTGGCTCGGGTGGGGAATGACTGGGATTTTTTTCACTGTGGCTTTATTCCAAGTTTTCCAACTGGTGAGCGGCAGCCCAAAAATTAGTTCGGCGGCGGGACGGGCTTTGTTTTCGCGCGCGTGGCTGAATTCATGGCGGCAAACCTGGGCTTCATTTTCGCTGTGGGTTACGCACGCCAGGGATATTGGTTAGTCCTGTGGGCCGGGCCAGGACCGACAGCAATATTGTTTTTTCTGTGAGTTTTTGCCGGACGCACAGGAATATGGCCCATTTTCCTGTGAGCTAGTGCCGGCCCGACAGGAAAAATTATAATACACAGAAAAATTTCAGTTTCTGGTAGTGCTTGAAGCTGAAGCCGTTTGTTCGGGCGTGGGTAAGGAAACATGTTTGGCGGGTCTTTTTTTTCTTCTCAACAACTTTGTGCTGTCCCTCTCGGCAGTCAGGTTGGCCGATGGTGCCCTGTTTTGCTGTTGTAATCCATGGCGGCGATGTACATGTGGATGAGTTTGTAACAGTTTCATCCGGTTTTTCCCTAATTAACTAGGCAGCTAGCTTTCACATTCTTCTAAAATGTTTTCTTTTGACTCGATTTCAGAAAAAGTAAAGGAACATAAGAATTTCCCAGGAAAGGAAAACATATCTGGGAGTGCATCCGTGCCATTGTTCATGAAATTTTTGGCACTCAATACCGCATTATTTCTAGATAATTAAGCTTTTATTTGTCTAATCTCGTTGCATTAGGATGATACAATTGCAATAGAGTTTAACCTGCGGCATCCGCATGTAAGCATATTAGGCAATTAGCTAACATGCAACACAGTAAAAAGCCAAAAATTTATGGAACGTTGGAGTTTTGTTGGTTATTCTTTGGATATAGGAACAATAATTATCTGCACGCGATCTGTAGAGGTACATACATTTTTCCAGAAGGTAAAATCTCTCAAAATTTTGTATGGAATATAATACCTTATTTATTTACGGTACCATGATATGATACTAGTATATTCTCTTTTATCAATTAATTAATATTATGGCATGTCAACAATATGCCTAGTTTTCTTTTTACGCGGTAATATGCCTAGTTTGTATTACACGAGGTTGCATTATATTGTGAGAGGTAAAAACTATGACCCAATTAGGTAAAAGCTATGTATTGGTGTCCCCCTCGCCACCCGACCGTCGAAAATGTGAGCCAGAGCATCATTAGTTGCACTCTAGTGACTTTGAATTGTCACGTACCACAGCAGGCAAAAAGACTTCCATCCATATTAGTATCAACAATCCCTGGTTCCCTCTCTTCCCATGTGTCATAGCTTTAGTTACCTTACATGCATGCGTTGTACCACGTTGGTATTGAAGCCAAGGAACATCAAGACGGCCAGAACTAGCTAGTGATAGTCATCATTTTGTACCTCTTGTACGTGACCTTTGTTTGTGCCTAGCAGTCAGAGAGCGTACTTACGCAGCATGATAAATTGATAATGAGGAAACACGCGACAGCGATGAACTGGTATAGCACGTGCCCATTGCAGCTGTGATTTAGTAATTGCCACGACGAAGGAAGTTTAATTAGCAGCCCATATGGCACATGGTTTGCTACGATCTGATAAATGAATGTCCAACTTAGTCTATAAAAATTAGAGTATAAATTATTGTACTATCATTTACTTTTGGAGCGTTTAACATTTTGAAATAGCTAAGGTCCTGGATTGACAATAATCCATTTCACGGCTCTTATTAAGTCCTACTCCTACAAGACATTTGTAAAAATGTTGTTGATTAGCTTGTGAGAAGTTATTCTAGTCTCGTTAATAAGGAAAAGAGGTACATATTTATCAGAGATGCAATAGTAGGGACCCAAAACGTGAGATCCGATTTACAATTTTCCTTTTGACCAAATAGATCCGATTTATAGTTGTACTATAGTTTGGATTAGTTTATCTTATTGCGGCAATTGGATAAAATTATGTACACCTGCACTATTCAATACTATCATTTTCAAATAAGATGAGACATTTGCTTGATATTCCCTCCATTCTAAAATTCTTGAGTTTTAGGTTTGTCCTTGGTCAAGCTATTTTAAGTTTGACCATATCTATAAGAAAATATGCCATCATCTAAAACGCCAAATGAGTTTCAATATATTTTCATAGCATATATTTTCATCCTATATATATATTTGATGTTGTGGATATGAGTGATTCTTCTATAAACACTGCCAATGTTACTAGTCCGTTTTTATTTACTCCGCGTATTAGCTTTGATCTAAGTCAAACTTTATAAAGTTTGCCCAAGTTTATCGAAAACAATCTAAACTTTCACAATAACAAATATATATGGTATGAAATTATATTGAATGATGATTCTAATGGTATTGATTAGGTATTGTGGATGTTAATAATTTTTTGTATAAACTTGATCAAAGTTTACAAAGTTTGACTTGAAACAAAGCTAATATGCGAAGTAAATAAAAACCGGAGGGAGTACTACCATTTTCAAACTTTGCCTACTAGCCTAGTATAGCACTTTTTCAAACTATTTTCAATATATTTACCTAGATCTAGTACTACCAAGTAAAATAGTGCTCAGTTACCAAGACGACAGTTCTTCCTTTCACCAAACTTTGCTACTACTATATCACAGGGGACCTTTTTCCAATGGATAAGATACTCTAGAATGACTGATGTGCAAGTTGACCAATTTGAGACTGCTAGGACGATGCACGACGACACCAGCTATATCCAATTCATGAACTGTCAGTGCCAACCTTTTTATAAAAAGTTATTACGTGCTCTTCCGTCCCACAGCTCGATCGTACCCGACAAATGACAGGGATCTCTTTTACATCCGTAGCACTAGCAAAGTTGATGCCTTCTTCTTGGAATGATTGATTGGCTCGCTTGCAAGCATGTGCCTACGGATCCTTCTTGGTTTCTGCATGCATGGCTTTTGACAGCAAAACGTACGTTTTCAGTGGTACCCATGGAAAATTTCATGTAATAGCTGTTCGGAAGACTTACTTAGAGATGTCATGTGCAATTATTGTTTTAGTTTTTGTTAGGGGAAATAGAGATTTTTAGTTTGCTTGGGTACACCCCCTTTATGAAGTTTGGCAGACTAGGTGGGATGAACCAGTATAATTTGGCCGGCTCAAGTTTTGCTGGATAGGACCCCAGCCAGACCATGGTAGGATCATGACTAGAAGAGCTTTGAGCTCTATCAATTTTCACACATATAATCTCTCTCTATCACCATGGATATTTCTATCGGCATACCTCGACCACTCGCTTCACGGGAGACGTGTGTGTCGGCTTGTGGAGGGTACTTGATGTGTGTCAAGGGCACCCTTGAGAGGGGAAGCAGGTTAAGTGTTGGGAAAAGCTCCAGGGAAAAAAAATCATGCACATATGTATTGCTTAGCAATGTACTTGTGTAAATTCCATAAGCCCATCTAAAAAAAATTCCATGAAATCATATGACCATTTATGACCCGTATCAAAATGAAAAGATGAGAATGAACTATATCACTATTTTTACACAGGTCACAGATTGGCATATTTTTCATGAATTTTATATTGGTAAGTATGAAATTTTATAAAACCTAGAAATGCGGGTTTTTTTTGCTATATTTTAGTAAGACTATCCATAGTGGGAACAACTTCAGCGGTAATATATATGGTCCAAGTCAGCAAATTTGCTTATGTGACAATGATTTAATGAGAAAGATCGACGAATTGAGTAACATGGCTAGTCACTCATACTATGGGTAATATCACACAAATCAAAACAAAATGAGTCACATATGTTACTCCCCACTATAGAGGCAGTAACATAGACTAGTAACATATGCATGTTACTAGTCTAAGGTACTCCCCACTATGGGTAGTCTAGGAGAGTACACTGGACCCGAAATCATTGGAGTATTTTGCTGCCCTGATCGACATGGAAAAATCAATTCCAGACAGAGGTAACCAGCATACACATCACAAGTGGACATGATATTATAGGGAACCTATTACAGTGACAGCCAGAGTGAAGAGATTTACACAATTTTATACACAGGTTTCAACCATAAGAAACGTTTTATTCACATGAACCGACGACGACGACAGTGAGGCGGATATCCCTCGCGTCGTTCCGCGATGTCTGTCACCCTGTCCGCGCGCGCATACTAATCAAACATTCACGCATGGGGAATCTTTTCCGCCTCCGATCTCACGCGGAATCTTTCATCGATCGCTCTGCCCTAGCAAGCAATCAAGCAAGGCTCGCATCGCCATGCGCCCATGCATGCCAGCTTCTGCGCCTGCAAGTGCCACAAAACAATGGGGCGCCTGCCTGACACTGACACTGACGTACGCTTACACGACACACCCAGCCGTGTTTCTCGCGGCGAGTAGTCCAGGCTTCAGATAGACAGTATACGAGTACTACTACAGTCTATAGGAGACGCCTTTCGCTGCCCTGTCCACGTACGGCCCGGTCCACGCGCGCGCTATTCCGCTATAGGTAGGTACTCCCTAGAGAACAGTGACGACAGCATAAAAGAACGTGGCAAAAGAGTTTGTCCTTGCAGTATGTGAGGAGCAGTAAAAAACGGATTTTCAGGGATATTCAAATTTAACCATAACGATACAACAAACACCAGAAATAATAAAAATACATCTAGATCCGTAGACCACCTAGCAACGACCACAAACACTGAAACGAGCCTGAGGCGTGCCATCACCATCGCCCCTCTCTTGCCGGAGCCGGGCAAAACTTGTTGTAGTAAACCGTCGGAAAGTCGTCGTGCTAAGGCCTCAGAGGACTAGCACACCAGAACAACAACCACCATTGTTGAAGAGCAGCGTAGATCAGAAGGATCCAACCTGAAGACACACAGACGTAGATGAACTATGACCAAATCTAAGCAAATCCACCAAGGATGGATCCACCAGATACACCACTCCACACGCCCACCGAGGATGTTAGACGCACCACTGGGACGGGGGCTAGGTGAGGAAAATCTTATTCCATCTTCAGGGAGGCGTCACCGCCTCGTCCTCCTAAGCAGGACACAAACCTAACAAAACTCAAAAGGACATCTAAAACCGGAGCCCTCCCATTCTCCTAGAGCTTTGGGAGTGTTTTCCTTATTTATTTTCTCTTCTACACTTGTCTTCTTTTTTAGCTTCACATGGTAAATTCGATGGGATGACTTCGGGATGAAAATGAGAGCAGAAACAGATGTAATTGTGTGTTGCCACATTTGCTTCCACATTTTGAGCGGAGCTGGAAAAGAACACTAAAGTCCCAGATAAAATAGGGAAGCGGGTAGTGGCGGAAAAGAATATGATGTGCAAATAAATATGGAACAAATTAAATTCGTCGGAACTCAAAAACCTCTTGAACCAAAAATAAAATAAAACCAACCAACAGATTCCAATGCTAATACTTACAACTACAAATACTATGATATATCATGGGTATATAATGAGTTAGTATTGTGCATATATTTCCAGTTTTTTCAACATAATAAAGAACATTGTTAGGGAAGAACTGGATCTCGAGAAGTAGGAGCTGGGGAAAGATTATGTTTTTGGGTGATAGGACTGAGTAGGTCCAAAGGTGTATATGGGTGGATTTGGCGTGTGCTACTTAAACAAAAACTTTCTGAATCCGCTCCCGTTTTGTAAATTTTCATTTTCGTTTTCATATTTTTCATGGCATCTCCATAATTTTTTAGAACAGGCGAAAACTTTGCGCTGAGTTTTTGTCACTATCTAGTTCAATTGGCTGCTCCCGCTGTCTCCGGTTTGGCAATAGATACCTTCTTGTGGCCATTTCGTCTTTAATCAAAAATTAGAAAAGAAAAACCCAAGACTGTGAGTAGGATCACTTAGCCATGCTTCATAATTGGAAAAACGGGTGCCATGAAAGTACATGAACATGTCACTCAACCAAAGAAAGATAATGGAAAGTTGCCCGAAATGAGCACTAAAGTATTTTCAAGAAATCTCCTCCAAATCGCCAGTATGACTATCAAAATCGTGAGCATCAGCATGTAGGTTCCAGATCCAAGTGGCATCCACATAGGATGTCTCTCGCGGCAACATCCCAAAATCTTGTGTATAAACTCTATATATGCGGTGGACCATAATCCACCGACCGAGTAACATGTGATTTCATGTAGCCTTTTTATAATAACTAGAAAAAACATGTCTAGGTCAGAGAAGCTGCTAGAACAAAATATGGATGTTCCATATTCATGGCCAAACAAACACTGTGAAACGAAACAAGTAAGCACTGCCACATTCATGGCAAAGTTTGATGGAATCTTGGCTACAAGACGAACGGTAAGAGAAGAAAACTCCACGAGACCACAAACCGACGTTCTCGACAAACTTTAATCGGTGTATGCTTTGCAGCTTGTGAGCCTTCACATGCGTTCTCGCTGTCCTACTCCTACGGACTCCTATGCATTGCATTGCAGCATCAAACAAGTGTGTGTGAGTGAGTGAGTGAGTGAATGAGAGAGACCGGGGGAGATCGTGTCATATAGTACATTCAGGGTGTCAGACACATCACATCGAAGCTATCACACACACATGGATGCATGCATGGAGAAGAAATGGACACACACATGATGGAGTAGCTAGGTTGGTACCACACCAAGCTATGAGATGAGAGTCAAGGTCTGGCCAAACAAACACTGTCAGTTTTTCACAGTATTTTAATGAACTTCATAACACTATACCTTTTGCTGACAAAGATGAGAGAGAGAGAGAGTACAACAACAGTAACAGCAAGTAAGAGAGAGAGAGAGAGAGAGAGAGAGAGAGAGAGAGAGAGAGAGAGAATCTTGATCCCATGTCACGCTCACATACACACACAGCGGCACAGCACAGCTAGGCTGTCAGCCACGTGCATCTGCATGCATGCAGCCGTGACACGGGAGCGTTTTAATCCACTTCACTACACGGATCAAAGCAAAACATAAAAGAAACGAGGAAAAAAGATCGCGCGCGGGGCAGTAGAAATTAACACACACACCTTCTTCAATTCCACCTTGATGATCTTCTTTACGTGCATAAGTACGTCCTGATCCTTAATTACTCTGGTTTTTACATCATCGTCAGCTTCCCACTGGCGGCCGCTGCCGCGTGCGCGCCGATCAGCTCCGGGTCGTGGATCAGGCCGCCGGTGCCGTCGGGGCCGCTCGCCGCCGCCGTCATGAGCAGCTGCTTGATCTCCTCGTAGCTATAGTCCAGCTGCGCCTGCTGCTGCTGAAGCTGAAACGACAGCTTGTGCTCCTGCTCCACGGCGCCGGCGCCGGCGCCGTACATTCCGTACGCGCTGTACCCGTTGTTGTTGTCGAAGCTCATCTCCTTCCCGTGGTGGCGGCCGCCGTGCACGTACTGGCCGCCGGCGTACTGCGTCGCGTCCGACGAGCTGCAGCTCTGCTGGTCGCCGCAGCCGAACGCGATCATGGCGCCGCCGCTGCCGCATTCCTCCTTCACCTGCAGCTGCCGGTGGGCCGCCGTTGCGTGCAGCATCTGTAGCTGTACCGCGGAGGCGCCGTTGTTGTTAGCCATGGGGTTCAGGGAGGCTGAGCTACCGAGCATGTAGTGGTCTTGTGGTTGTAGGGTTAGGGGTTCCGCGGACTGCTGGAGGAGGGCGCCGGCGCCGGGGAAGAAGTTGCTGTAGTTGGAGTGGGGCGACGATGAGTAGGGCAGCAGGACCGGCCGGTGTTGGTGGTGGTTCTGCCGTGGCGCGCGCGGCGGAGGGCCGGCACCGGCCATGGTGGTGGAGCCCATGAGCTTCTTCTTCAGCTTGGTGTTCCAGTAGTTCTTGATGTCATTGTCAGTCCGGCCGGGGAGCTGCGACGCGATGATCGACCACCTGAAATTGAATCACATTAACATGATGAGTAATGCTTGTGGCTGCGTGCATGAGCTGTGCTAGGTTTTCTTTCTTTCTTGAGGATAATGGAAGAGGTTACTTCTCTCCATACAGGACGCACATTACTAGTGTTAATGGGTATATGCTTCTACCTAGATCTATGGTAGTTTTGGATCTTCAGCTCTGAGCACAAGATAGGGAAAACATATCCTTTTTGTGGAAGATTCTTCTAGGGAGCAGAAACTGCCATGCATGTGTTAGGGACATTTTGGTAAATAATTTTTTCCTCTAACATGCAAATCTGCAAAATTTCATCCAGAAAACATTTTGTTGCCTCCTGCACAAAAGAAAACATTGACAGGAACAATTCTTTTAAGCAGGCCATGGATATTCATATTTTCGGCTGAAAATTTGAGGACTAGCATAGCTTTATATTCATGATTTTCTCATAATTGTTTTCCAAATTGGGTGTGCCTCATAACAATGTGAGAGAACATGCATGCCCTTAAGAGAGAGAAGAAGAACAGTCTCGGGTACCTGCTTCCAATGCTTGCATACATGCTGCAGATGACCCTATCTTCATGCTCAGTGAACTCCCCATGCTTAATGTTAGGCCTCAGGTAGTTTAGCCATCTAAGCCTACAACTTTTGCCACATCTTCTCAACCCTAATTGTGATAACAAATTAAGGCCATTAGAAATGTCTAATTGAACTAGAAGTTCATTGTTCAATACTAGAAAAATGGGGAAAAGAAACAATAGGTAGCATATGATTAGCCAGAGATATCAGGAAGAACATAAAATTAGGCGTGTGAGGAAGGGAATCCAGCGAGTCATAGCATTAGTTGTTGTAGGTGCATCAAATTGGCAAATTGTATGCTAATTAGTTCAAGGAGAACTCGGTTTTGTGGGAGAGACAAACAAAGAGAAAGAATGATTAACTCATGCCTGTTTGGTTCCTCAAGCATGGAACAAGTGTTTGGTGATCCTATTATGTAGTGAATGCACTTCTAATTGATTAAGGGGGGAAATGATAAGTCGAATACATTGGATAAGAAGAAGTTGCCACAAAAGACGACGGCATTTCGACTTAGAGAGAGATGTCTCTATCCAGACTACTAGAGTAGAGAGACTCATGGGTCATGACAATGATGACATGCTTAATTAGGGACCATTTGTTCTAGACGCGTGAGAAAAAAATCCATCCAAATTTCAACTGATCATCCCCAAGTCAAGAAAAATAGACGGAAGCAAATCAAGGACAAATTCAAGAGAGGAAGAAGAAATCTCATCTGCAAATAAATCAAAAGAAGTTAAGACAGGCCAGACCCATATCCTTACACAAACCAAAGTACCAAAACCAGCACACACATGCATCATAAATCTACAAGGCAGGAAGCTCGATCATACACACCTGCTTTCTGCGGGAGGGCGATCCAGTTGCCGCCGGTGCCGTGCTTGTCCATGAACTCCTTGAGCTTGGCGTCCTCCTCCGGCGACCATGGCCCTTTCTTCACGTTGTTCTTGTCGCAGCACGGCGCCCTCCCCATCAGGTGAGATCGATTGATATATCGAAGAAGAAGATGAGGATGAAGAAGAAACAAAGGTAGATACAACGCAGAGGCGACACCTAGCAGCCGCGCGCTACCGAATCCCACTGCTGCTAGCTAGCTGCTCCTCCTAACCCTCTTTTGTTAAACACTCTCTGAGCCTGAGCTAGCTAGCAGCCGAAGCGTCGAGGCAGGCAGCTCTGAGCTTTGGCTAGCTACAAGACAGAGGAACACTGCCTCTGAGAGAAGATATATTGTTGGAGGGCACAGAAAGCAAGGAGGAGAGGAGGGCTATGGCTAAGCTTGAGGGGAGGGGAGGGGAAGAGAGGCCAGAGCTAAGCCAGCACAAGGCAACAAAGGAGGGCAGAAAAATATATAACACTGACAGCAGACAGTTGATCGATCAGAGAGAGATGAGAGAGACGACGATGTGGATGCTCTAAGAAGTCAAAGTGTTGGCTTGCGCTTGTTTGGTTTCAATCACCTCCGCTTTGCTGGTTGGCCGCTTCAAATCGAAATTTCGTAGCCTAGCGGGGTACTGCTGCCCCCACACCGCCTCTCCCTTTCTGTAAACAAAGTACACTTGCACATGGAATCCTTCGTGCCTGCTCGTTGATTACTTTGATGTGCTAGTCCAGCTCCAGCTCCTGCACGCGTAAAGTAAATAGTAACTGATTGTGGAAAATTGTTTAAGAGGAGAGTTGTTGTAGCTAGGTAGCTTCTTCGTAACAACATTTGTATGTTTTGGTCTAGTAGTGCCATGGAAATTTTCACACCAACGTAGTAAATCGCGGAGAAGATCACTACTAGCTAGTAGACGGTCAATATCAATAAATTGCAGAAATATCATTTATATTTCATCGTTCGTTCGGGTTAACTAAATTTGTAGCATGTATCATCTAGAAACAATCCAATCAAATCGGCATCATTGGGTATGGTTAGGATGTAGTCTCTCTTCCGTTGGACATCTTCTTAGAAGTTGTATGGAAATCTATATTAACTAGATTTATAAGTCTAAATTTCATGCAGACCTTTTTATTTGAGAGACTAATAGGAGCTAGTGTATACAACAGATAATTCCAAGCATAGTCATATCAAATAAAAAATCATACATGCAAAGAAAAAAGTACAATTGCCGTTATTTCTATGTTCTTATAAGCAAAACTACTATAGTACTCCCTCCGTCCTGAAATTCTTGTCTTAAATTTGTCTAAAGACGAATGTATCAAGTCACGTTTTAGTATTAGATACATCCGTGTCTAGACAAAGCTACAACAAGAATTTTGGGACGGAGGGAGTACCAAATAACATGCACATGTTGTCAACCTATTACTGAACTAACTCGCAAGACCTATTTACCAAAAGTTCAATTTACATGGTGTAAATTTCCATAAATATATATATATATATATATACTTACCTAATACACCCTCCATTCCATATTAATTAATGATCAACCGGATGTACATCTTTTTTTAAGAGAAAAAACAATTGTATATCTGATACATCTGTCTGAGCGTCAACTAATAGGGAACAGATAGGAAGTAATACACTAGAATGTCTAGAACTACAATTAAGATATATTAGTTACACAATACATTTTACAAATATCTATTATGATAGGTTAAATAAACTAGTCACACCAGAAACATATATGTACACCATATATAACTTATGCAATTGTCAAAATATAATTAAAAAATAATCTCTTGTTACGTATAACTTAAATTTGGCAAAACAGTTTTTAGTAATGTTTACCAATAATGTTGTGCTAATTTTTTAATAACTGTATCAACTAAATAATTAAATTTTATAGTTTACGGTTTAATTTAAATAAAAAATAAGTTTAATAAAGTATTAAATTTTAGTATAAAAATTTATGTTTTCGCAATTCGTCCAATAATATGTTCGGATTGTACATTAGTCCTTTTATTATGCGTCGTGATTGAAAATATTTTACACAACGTTAAACAAGAAAATTTAATCGTATTTCACTTTGGCAAACGTGCTAAAGATAGTGGTAAAATACACAGTAGATATTTGCTCCAACATGTTGATGTTGGTTATGAAATGTTAAAATTGTAATTATCTAAACCAAGCTTAACATTTAACATTTTAATCATGATGAGAGATATTTAATATTTCAATTTTATTAATTAATTTATATTTTACTATTATTAATTAACTGCTTCAATAGTTTAATTTTTCTTAGCCTCGAGAAATTCAGTTATGATAAATTAATATATTGAGAAAGTTAACATCGTAAATATTTCCAAAGTTTTCCCTTATCTAATTTTTTGGTATAACTACTGATTTTGATAACTTATTTAAAGTTATTTTTAATTAAATTGTTCCTATATTTAGTGCTCCACTGTCCCTATGCGTATGCTCGGTTGAAAATAAATATAGTAAAACAAGGAGAGTGCAAATTGATTTCAAAATTTGTGAGACATCCACTGGGGAGAAACGTTCAGTTATGATTAAAAGAATTGTAAGATTAGTTTGTAAATATATGTAACGAATTAATCAAATGTTTTTAGATAAAAAAGATTGTAAAATTGCCCCGTAACTTCAGAATTTTTGTTGAACCATCAGCAAAATTGTAGACCCTTGCGCCTACAAATTGCACAATAGACCTCTTTATAGTGCAAAATGGTCCAAATTTTTTCTTCGGTAATAAGGCCACTGATTCATGCTGCAAACGTGTGAGCAAAAAAAAGTATAGAAAATCATGAGTGAAATATAATCAAAGAGTGAAAGTATACAAATATATCCACACAGTTGCAGCATTAATGAGTGGCCTTTTTTATGCCAACTAAATCTCCGGGGTTAAAAAAATATGTCCACACAGTTGCGGCATTAATTCTTGAGATTCCAACGAGTTTTTCTTTCATGGCAGCAGAAAAAAAGAGGGGTAAACTAATCAATCCAAAGTACATTGCTTACGTACTCGATATTTTTTGAAAACCCAAGGTGATTTATTCTCAAGCCGGAAACAAAAATCAAGATCATCCGACCTGGGCAAAGTAATGAACAGCCTGGTGGTGCAAATCATCAGTGGGCAGCAGGTAGGTAGCAGGCTCTGAAAACCCTGGCCGCCCTGTGCGTTTTTTCCTGCATGGACGGCAGACTAAAAACCCAGCAAATTAAACGCGGGCAGGAGACAATGAGACAAGTGGTCATACCTCATACGTATATAGTACTCCTACGTACGTACCTCTCGCTCTCACGCGCTATGCATGAGAAAAGTTCTCGCAGACATTTAGCAGCCTAGCAAGGCTCCACTGTACTGAAAGTGATAGCTAATCTAGGCAGGCCCGTACCTGCTTAATTTGTCGTGTGTAATCTTCGTGCATTTACACGGGCTTACGCACGCTGCACTACAAAGGAGCATGAGGAGTACTACCTCGTTTGTGCATGCATGCATGTGCCGTTGGACGCGTCCATGCACGGACGAGGTAAAGTAAAGGTCTTCTTTTGGCAAGATGTGTGCGCAAGGACGGTTAATTAAGCTTGGTTTCTCCATGGGGTGCGGGAACACAGAGTCTTTGTCTCATCGTGTTCACAGGTCGGCAATGGACCCTCTAATTAATTAAGTCGGGAAATTTGAGATCCAGAGGACTATACACGAGGACGAGCGAGCAACGTTAGCTAGAAAGAGCTTCGGCGAGTAAAAACCATGCTTGCAGTTAACTTTTCAGATTTATGACCACTTGTGCGTGTGAAATTATTTGGTTGGACTTTTTTGTGTGAACACTGCAATTTGCCATATGTATTAACAGAAACGCTAAAAATCTGACATCGGTTTTTTATGCATGGCAAATCTGATGTTTTTCATGGCAATTTATATTGGCACGATGATGGCAAATTTAGTTTGCAAGCACGGCAATTTTTTGGCAGAAAAATGAACTAACATGGATTTGCAATGCTCGCCAACTAAACTTCTCATCCTCGACGAACATAATTTGCCATGAAAAACGTTCGATTTGCCATGCTCGAAAATCTGACATTACATTTCTAGTGGAGTTCTATATTAAAGTCAGACCAACCCTTACAAGGCCATCCTTATAGAAACTAAAAATTACACATAGGTCCGTGGAGAAATCAACAATATTTTCTTCTCGCTCTTACAGAGTGCGCGCCATTTACCAAGCCCGTTGCCGCCTCTGAACATCCAAAACACCACCAGCCACCACGAAAGCTGTCAGCGTTCTGGGAACCAGGATGCCCAAACTTGCCTGTCTGTGGTCCACGGCGTGGCTCCATCGACGATCTGGTACGGCCCATCTACGACACCACCAAGACAAGACCCTCACGAGGGGCCAAGCCTCGCGAGGGAAACGACGCCAAGACCTCCTGAGGGAGCGGCCTCCTCCCCAGGCTGCTCCTGAGGAGCGGAGATTCCTATGCAGGTGCCCAACCTCATGAGGTTGCGATGACGCAAGCCATGATGATCAAGGCCAGGCGGGCGCCAGCGGGCGCAGAGAAGACATTTTCCTCTTGGTGCTAAGGAGGCAAGCGCAGGCGTGGGTTCCCGAGGAATCAGACAAAGGTTTCCATTCTGGTGCAACGAGACCAAGACTACCAGGACGGCAGGACGGATGGCATCACCGAGTCCACAGCGGCGTGACGACCAGAAGCTTTGCAGGAGAAGACCACCTTTTGTCAGGATAAGATGTACTACTTTGTCCCCTTTCAAATGGGCCATTGTGGGATCCCTTCCCTCCTTCGTTTTAGGGGAAGAGGACCGAGGCCACTATAAGTATAGGTTAGCCGCCACCGAGGGCCAGATCCACCGAACCCCTCGACTCTTTCCCTCACCAGAGCAGACCACGCTAGGTTGTTCATCCCTTGTACTTGTTCATCCTCAGCCCCCCGGGAGGCAAGTCCACCCCAAAGTAGGAGTAGGGTCTTAAGGGTTGTTTGGCTTGCGCCCGAGCTGGCCCTACCAATCGTTGCCACGCCAAATAAATGGCGGACAATTTGGCCGCCCCCATCTTGCCAAAAAGTTGGCGCAGAAGTGAACTAGCAGAGGTGGGGAGGGCTGGGTGCACCAAATTTTTGGTGTCCATCCAAACAGCTGCGCAGGGCACAGTCAACGCCAATCTTTTGGCTGGGCACTCCACGGCATCAATCCAAACAGCCCCTTACACTGCAAGATGGCCCGAACCTGGGTAAACTGCCGCGTCATCTACTTCCTTGTTCATCGAGCTAGGTCGTGGGGCGACGGGTCAGTTGGCCGCAGAGGTTGAGTTCTTCGCACACGTCCGAGAGTTCGAACCTTTCTTGGGTCTGCGGAGCCCTGAATCCGACATCTCGTAGCCCCGGGGCCCAAGGCGCGCTCGAACTTGGCTTCGAAGCGAAGCCAGAGGGCAAGGGCGAAGTGCCGCGGGCCCCAATCGCCTACGGGCCAGGCTGACGCGTGGCGCTTGATGGGATGTGGGCGTCTACACTTCCCCATGCCGCCTCGGCAACTGCCCGACTTGACAACTGCCTGTCACATGCAGAAAGGCCATCATTGCCTGGGACGTGAGAGGCCGGCAGTTAGCCTTCCTCCAGCTATAAATGGGAGAGGGAGCGGAGCCCCCCAGCTCATCTTCATCTTCTCGCTGCTTGCTCCTTCTTCTGCTTCACCGCGCCGCCGTCTTGCCAAGGCACCCATGGTGCCAGTGAGGAGGTTATCTGCCGCGGAGAAGGGAAAAACCTGCAGGTAGAACTGTGACACTCCAAAAAAATTTGCGGTTTTGTTTTCAGCAAGAGTCTTGCTTGGTTTAAAGAAGGTCTTTTAAACCCTTCTTAAAAACCTATCACCTGAGTTTTCCCTCTAAAAATCTTTTCTTGGATTTATTTTCTTCTAAAAAGAAAACCTTTTTGGTTTTGGGGCTCTTCTTTGGTTTTGATCCCTCTTGTTTTTACCATGCCTCCTATGGTAAAAAATTTCCCAAAAACCCTCCTTCCACTTTGGATCAACCCAAACATTCTGTCCCAAGTAATAAAATCCATTTTTGGATTTTATCTCATTTGTTTCTTTTCCAAAAACAATTCTGTCCTTTATTTTGAGCCTAGGTATTTTGCAAAGCAAGTACCTTAATGCCTTTGATTTTTGATCTCAACACAACTCCCGTGGATGGTCCTTACCACCCACAACCTGGAACCATCAAGATCCACTCTTCTCCCTTTCAAAATTTTCAAATTTCACCCTCTGCAAGTTTGGACCAGATTTGTCAAATTTGGTGAAATTCATATGTACACTTCTCCAAAAATTCCACCAAAATTCAGGCAACCCCCAGTTGCAATGAGAGACCACTCCACCAAAAACCAACTCAAGGAAAAATCCCTACATGCCAGAATCATTCTGTCGAACACCTGGCCTGCACTGTTACTGTGCTTCTTCAGTAAAATTCAGATTTCAGTGTCGTTTCTTCGTCAGGGATTCAATCACATGTCGACTGTGCACTTGGCACGTTGCTCGCAGCTCCTCCTCCTTGTCTGGAGCACCACACGCGCGCTTGGCTCGTTCCTGGCGTCGGTGGCGCCCTGGCCCGCCTGTGCCAGCGTGTTCCACGGCGGCTGTGACGCCCCCGATTCAATCGTACACTAATCATACACGCAAATGTGTACGATCAAGATCAGGGACTCACGGGAAGATATCGCAACACAACTCTACAAATAAAATAAGTCATACAAGCATCATAATACAAGCCAGGGGCCTCGAGGGCTCGAATACAAGTGCTCGATCATAGACGAGTCAGCGGAAGCAACAATATCTGAGTACAGACATAAGTTAAACAAGTTTGCCTTAAGAAGGCTAGCACAAACTGGGATACAGATCGAAAGAGGCGCAGGCCTCCTGCCTGGGATCCTCCTAACTACTCTTGGTCGTCGTCAGCGGGCTGCACGTAGTAGTAGGCACCTCCGGTGTAGCAGGGGTCGTCGTCGACGGTGGCGTCTGGCTCCTGGACTCCAGCCTCTGGTTGCGACAACCAGAAAGAAAGGAAAGGGGAAAAAAGGGGGAGAAAGCAACCGTGAGTACTCATCCAAAGTACTCGCAAGCAAGGAACTACACTACATATGCATGGGTATATGTGTAAGGAGGCCATATCAGTGGACTGAACTGCAGAATGCCAGAATAAGAGGGGGATAGCTAATCCTGTCGAAGGCTACGCTTCTCGCAGCCACCGTCTTGCAACAAGTAGAAGAGAGTAGATTGAAGTCCTCCAAGTAGCATCTCCAAGTAGCATCTCCAAGTAGCATCGCATAGCATAAACCTACCCGGCGATCCTCTCCTCGTCGCCCTGTAGAAAAGCGATCACTGGGTTGTCTGTGGAACTTGGAAGGGTGTGTTTTATTAAGTATCCGGTTCTAGTTGTCATAAGGTCAAGGTACAACTCCAAGTCGTCCTGTTACCGAAGATCACGGCTATTCGAATAGATTAACTTCCCTGCAGGGGTGCACCACATTACCCAACACGCTTGATCCCATTTGGCCGGACACACTTTCCTGGGTCATACCCGGCCGCGGAAGATCAACACGTCGCAGCCCCACCTAGGCACAACAGAGAGGCCAGCACGCCGGTCTAAACCTAAGCGCGCAGGGGTCTGGGCCCATCGCCCTGAGCACACCTGCACGTTGCGTGGGCGGCCGGAAGCAAACCTAGCCTAGCAGGCGTTCCAGTCCAATCCGGCGCGCGCCGCTCCGTCGCTAACGTCTGAAGTGCTTCGGCTGATACCACGACGTCGGGATACCCATAACTACTCCCACGTAGATGGTTAGTGCGTATAGGCTCGTAGCCGACTCAGATCAAATACCAAGATCTCGTTAAGCGTGTTAAGTATCCGCGAACGCCGAACAAGGCCAGGCCCACCTGTCTCCTAGGTGGTCTCAACCTGCCCTGTCGCTCCGCCACAAAGTAACAGTCGAGGGCCGTCGGGAACCCAGGCCCACCTCTACCGGGATGGAGCCACCTGTCCTTTCAGCCCCCTCGTCAGAATCACTTGCGGGTACTCAATGAGCTGACCCGACTTTAGTCACCATCTGTATAGTATGTATGTATGTATAGTATATACCCGTGATCACCTCCCAAGTGATCACGGCCCGATAGTATAGCAAGGCAGACTGACAAGAATGTAGGGCCAATGATGATAAACTAGCATCCTATACTAAGCATTTAGGATTGCAGGTAAGGTATCAACAGATGTAGCGACAATGTCAGGCTATGCATCAGAATAGGATTAACGAAAGCAGTAACATGCTACACTGCTCTAATGCAAGCAGTATAGAGGAGAATAGGCGATATCTGGTGATCAAGGGGGGGGCTTGCCTGGTTGCTCTGGCAAGAGAGAGGGGTCGTCAACTCCGTAGTCGATCTGGGCAGCAGCAGCGTCGGTCCCGTAGTCTACCGAAGAGAAGAGGGGGAAGAAACAATAAATACAGTGCAAACATAAGCAAGACGACGCAAGACATGACAAAGAGCGGTGCTAGGTGTGTTCTAACGCAGTACGAGGTGATGCTGGCGAAGGGGGAAATCATCCGGGAAAGTATTCCCGGTGTTCCGTGTTTTCGGGCAGAGGAGCCGGAGGGGGAAAGTTGCGAGTTTGATATGTTAGGGGTGTGTGGCGGACGAACGGGCTGCGTATCCGGATTCGTCTCGTCGTTCTGAGCAACTTTCATGTACAAAGTTTTTTCATCTGAGCTACGGTTTATTTTATATTAATTTTAAAAGATAAAAATCATTTTTAGTATTTATTTAAATATTTTAATCCAACATTATCCAGAACAGTGCACGCTGACGTCAGCATGACGTCAGCATGACGTCAGCATGACGTCAGTAGTCAACAGAGGCGTTGACTGGTCAACTGACGTGTGGGACCCACTGGTCATTGACTGTTTAGCCTAATCATTGTTTAACTAATCTAACTACTGTTTAATTAAATTAATTAGTTAGTTAGGTTAATCTAAATATGATTAATTAACTTAATTATTTCCTTAATTAAATAGTTAATTTAATTATTATTATTATTCTAATTATTTATTTATTTACTTCTTTTTTTTAATTATTATTATTATTATTATTATTATTATTATTATTATTATTATTATTATTTTTAAATTCTTTTTCTTGTTTTAATAAAAGGGGCGTGGGGCCCATATGTCATATGCCCACAGGGCCATACAGGTCGCGGGCGATGGGTTACGGGCGCGCCCCGTTCGGGCGCACGCCCAGGGGCTTGCGGGTGTGGGCGCACCCAAGCGAGCACTCGCCCGCAGGGCGGGACGAGGCTGCCGGGGCACCAACGGCACAGCACGCCGGCGCGGCCAACC
>NC_041383.1:54219615-54227038 GCF_002162155.2 Triticum dicoccoides
CGATCTGGATCGGGGGGGAGGGGGGGAGGGAGCGAGACGTGGGGGATCGAGGGGAGTGGGGGTAGCGGTTAGGGTTTCTGTCGGGTGGGGGGATAAGGTGGGAGCGGGGTGGGTCGGCCGGCTGGGCCAGTCGGCTGGGCCTTTGCCCAGTTGGGCTGGCCAGTTGGGCCACAGATGGCCCAGTGGGGGTGCCTCTTTTTATTTTTAGTTAGATTTGTCTTTTCCTTTTATTTATTTCATTTTTCTGTTTTATTTCATTTTAATATATTTAGACATTTTCAAAAAGGGTGTTTGTTGCACTATAATCACCTAGGCATTTAACTGCACACTCCGAACATTTTAGTTTAATATTTTGAAAACTTTGTCGCTTGACATTAATTTGAATTTGAATTTGAAAAGGTTTCGAATGATTGCGAGGTTAGCAACAGTAAGAGTGGTGATGTGGCATCATTAACGTGGAATTACTGTAGCCTAATTATCCGGGCGTCACAATTCTCCTCCACTACAAGAAATCTCGTCCCGAGATTTAAGAGGGGGAGTAAGGGGGAAAGTTCTGGTTATTCTAATGGATCTTCTCGAAGAAGTTAATCCCTTTCGTTGATGTCTTCAATCCTTTATTCCAAAGCGTCATGATGAAGTTGTCGTCCTTTCTTCGGGGAACTCCAACGTACTTACGAATAGGTAAGGGGCAGCTCTACAATGATAGGATGTTATAAGGGAAATTCATCTGGGGGTATCCCAAGAATGAACATATGAGTATCTCTCGAGTTGAACAAATGACACACATCGAGAGCAAAGTAAGACGGTGTAATAAGAAGTTTCAAGCGGATAGGCAATCATTCATTGCCTGAAGCAGAGTGCGAAAGGGGTTCAGAGCAACGGGAATAAGTATTGTGTCCGATACCAGAATAGATCAACAGGCAAGTGGCCCGTGAATTACCTACAAAGTCAAGCACGAGGAATAACTTTGACATCAGGTTGTACAGGAGAGTCAGGTTTCGATCCTGTGGAACTGTGGGTTATGGGCCCACCATGTGGGGTTTTTTTTTAATAGGAGCAGTGACATCTTGCACGGTCATGATAGTAAGGCATGTCAGAGAGTACCATGTTAGTTATGTCGGCAACGACGTTGGTACCAAGGGCGAGGGACGAAGAGAACCATTTTCCTGCTCATTGAACGAGGCGGACCAGTAGGCAAAGTTCTCGTCCATCGGTGGTTACCGGAATGTCATCAACAAAAGTAACAGGGTCACACCAGACAGGAAGGTACACTGAGGTGTTTACCTAAGCAGGGGATTACCACTGCTCGATTAAGTAGTTTACAAGAAAGTTTGAACAAAACAATGGGAAGGAAAATGTGCTTAAACACGTATATCAGGGGTATATCCTTCCCAAGGACAAGCAGAGCATGATATCCATGACAGGATATTATGTAGAAAACTCTTTAGGTAGGGGAGAGAATTTTCATGACATTGCCCATACAGCGGTGTTTGGATTATTGGGCAGGAAACATTTAACATTGGGCTTCAAATATTCTTGTTGAAAATTGGAGTACCATAGACATGCTTCGAGATAGCATTGACATGGTCTTCATGCAAAGGTCGGACTACGGATACACGAAGGATCCATCAAGAACAACTTGTAGAATAAGTCTTATAATTTCCTCATGGAAGAATGGTTAACCTTGTTAAAAAGGAAACTATAATAATAGGTCCTCCAGCCGGGGGGGGGTGCTAGGCAGGACATCATATTACCGGGTCATTAAAGGACCAACATCATAACTCCTGGAAAGTTGTCCCAACCATCATATCTGACCGAGATTCGGATCCGGTTGGTGTCATGATAACTCAGACTCGGGATGTCCGAGAAGAAAAGGTGCCACGCAAATTGACGAGATGACATTGTAAGATTCTCGGGGAAATGAACTATGAAGTGATTTCCGTTAACAAGAGTCCATCATTAACCCAAGGAGAGGACAAGGAGGTGTCTGGTGAACTCAACGGCAATTTACCGAGATTCCCAAAAGATGGATTTCCACCATTAAGTGAACAAGGAGATAACATTTGTCAGATCAAATGATATAAGGAAGTATGCTCGAGGAAAACATACACAATTAAACATTGGTTGAAATGTGCGTCCGAAATATGGGTTGGGTTGCACGACCAATGTCAGAATGGTGATTCAATTAGCGAAGGACTTAGAATGAACTATCGCCCATTCACTTCAAAGCAATAGGGTTGCTAGAAGTTTTGAATTCACACGTCATAGCTCCATTGTCGGTATTCCGGTTGAAAACAATACGGGGACCAAGGAATGAACGAAGATGGCAAGAAGTATTATGATATCAAGAATTATTAAGAGGTGGTGAAATTCTCACCACATTCTTGACAAAAGGAGATGGTAATACTTCCGAGGTAAGGAAGATCAATTGCTGGACAGCAAGGAACTCAAGGTATAACACCAAACATGAACAAGCTTGTGTTGGTGGGAAGGCAATAAAGTGGTCGATGATAATACAATTCATCGAGGCAAGGATGGTATTCCTCATCATGAATCCAATTGATATCCTGGATGATCTCAGAATGTTGACGACCACGACACCTTTGTCGCGAGAGTTCATGAAGATGTAATCGATCGGCGACGACATCAAGTCAAAGTAATGATGAAGTGAAAGGTTATTGGAACCAAGGGTACGACACAAACTCGAAACCAAGCTTGTTGTTCAAGGCGAAATGATATGACGATGAGAATCGACGTAAGGTTAGTTCATCGTCGAAAATTGTGCTCCGAGAAGAAGGACCGGGTAGCACAGTTAAAATCAGCACGACAAAGATATAGCCAAAGAGGCTAGGAATGGCGTGATCGGGTACAAACTCATACTTATAGAAGCTTACTGAAGAGTTGTTGAACCGTAGAGCGGACTCGGTTCAGTTATCGGGGTCTTTGAGTGTTCAATAACTCAGAGCCCGCGAAAAATTGGAATCAGTGGGAAGGTAGCACTTGATGAAGAACTCATAAGAAGTTATGCAGTTCCATGATAATCTCGAGATACCAGGGGGGTAATACTCGACACAAGATCAAAGTAAAGGTTGGACTGGTGTATTGATCCATAGAAGACAATTGTTTTAACTTGTCCGAGAAATGAGATCAAAGAAGAACAATCATGGTCGGAACCACGGTTGCAAGGGATCAATTCACAGATACCATATGTTAGTTATCAAGGAAATAGTTATTATTACAAGAAGATTCCATGATAGGATATACATCGTGTCCATGGGCATGAACGCAAGGTTCAAGGTCGACTCCCACTTCTTCAATGTATAACCTCCCATTCACTTCTCGCTTTGATAAAGGCATTAGTGTTGAAAGTGTTACCTGGTGTAATACCAGATGAGTATGACTCGTGAAAACTTTCGAGTTCACACATATTAAGGAAGGCATGCGTTCAACCCGTCAGGGTATCGTGGAAACATATACCACAAGCTTCAATAGTAAATATCACAAGCTCGAAAGTAGAGCAAGGTTGAGAAAGTAGATGATACAATTTACCAAAGGCATTATGTATCCAAGGGAAGGCTCACAAGGTTATTGAATATGAAGGACAATGTCGGATAAAATCCATTAAAGGATCTATCGGTCCATAACAGAGCTGATGTGAGCATTGGCACACAATCAGAGGAAGTAACAATGCAAGGGCATTGGATTATAGAAACAACTGACTAATCCAGAGCTCAAATGCAAAGGAATTATGATTTCCAAATTAAGGGAACAGAAGCAATGTTCTGATCAGGGGTGGATAAGTTGAATAGCCTTAGGGGTACTATCGACGGCATTTGGATTGGTTGAGAACCAGCTCATGTTTAAAATGACGTCTGAGTCAGAAAGATAATTTAAAACGATCAACTGATGATTGCGTGCATTCGCACTCATGTTGAATCAAAAAGGATCAAAATGACGATGCCTAAGGATACTAACGAATATTGCCAGACATATGGAAAGCATCCATCATGCAAGTAGACAAGTATGACAGAGCAATAAGCTACTAAGGATTTTTGGAGGATCGAATAGTATTTCGAAGACCATTGTGAAACACATGAACAACTGGGGATGAGCGGATACTCGACAAGTGCGAGGATTTATTCGAAGGGGTATTCATGTGGCAAAGAACTGCTAGGCAGTAGGCACAAAGTATTCTCGGAACAATAGAGAAAACTTCGGGGTATCTTGTAATAACAAGATCAATGGGGGATGATCGTAAGAATGGCAAGTGTAAGTAGTTATCCATACGGACTTATCGGTGGTCAGGAATAGCCAAAGTGATGGGTACAAGTCTTGAGAGAACATCAGAGAGTATCTTCGGAATCTTCTGATGCAGCAGGCGATCATCAATAATAAGGGGCTCTCCGGGTGAAAGTGACAACGAGATCCTAATGTTAGATTTAGCAAAATCCATTTAACCCGAATAGAAGAGAGATCACAGTCCCAGAGTATAGACAAGGAGTAAAAGATCCTAAAACCACCCAATGGCGACGTGGGCCCGTAAGGCACACAGCCAAGTTAGTAAAAGTTTTGCAATGGCTAGACTCAACTTCGGCCAAGGAGTTGGAAAGGGCATTCCTACAGGCAGTCGGCTCTGATACCAACTTGTGACGCCCCCGATTCAATCGTACACTAATCATACACGCAAATGTGTACGATCAAGATCAGGGACTCACGGGAAGATATCACAACACAACTCTACAAATAAAATAAGTCATACAAGCATCATAATACAAGCCAGGGGCCTCGAGGGCTCGAATACAAGTGCTCGATCATAGACGAGTCAGCGGAAGCAACAATATCTGAGTACAGACATAAGTTAAACAAGTTTGCCTTAAGAAGGCTAGCACAAACTGGGATACAGATCGAAAGAGGCGCAGGCCTCCTGCCTGGGATCCTCCTAACTACTCTTGGTCGTCGTCAGCGGGCTGCACGTAGTAGTAGGCACCTCCCGTGTAGCAGGGGTCGTCGTCGACGGTGGCGTCTGGCTCCTGGACTCCAGCCTCTGGTTGCGACAACCAGAAAGAAAGGAAAGGGGAAAAAAGGGGGAGAAAGCAACCGTGAGTACTCATCCAAAGTACTCGCAAGCAAGGAACTACACTACATGTGCATGGGTATATGTGTAAGGAGGCCATATGAGTGGACTGAACTGCAGAATGCCAGAATAAGAGGGGGATAGCTAATCCTGTCGAAGGCTACGCTTCTCGCAGCCACCGTCTTGCAACAAGTAGAAGAGAGTAGATTGAAGTCCTCCAAGTAGCATCTCCAAGTAGCATCTCCAAGTAGCATCGCATACCATAAACCTACCCGGCGATCCTCTCCTCGTCGCCCTGTAGAAAAGCGATCACCGGGTTATCTGTGGAACTTGGAAGGGTGTGTTTTATTAAGTATCCGGTTCTAGTTGTCATAAGGTCAAGGTACAACTCCAAGTCGTCCTGTTACCGAAGATCACGGCTATTCGAATAGATTAACTTCCCTGGAGGGGTGCACCACATTACCCAACACGCTTGATCCCATTTGGCCGGACACACTTTCCTGGGTCATACCCGGCCGCGGAAGATCAACATGTCGCAGCCCCACCTAGGCACAACAGAGAGGCCAGCACGCCGGTCTAAACCTAAGCGCGCAGGGGTCTGGGCCCATCGCCCTGAGCACACCTGCACGTTGCGTGGGCGGCCGGAAGCAGACCTAGCCTAGCAGGCGTTCCAGTCCAATCCGGCGCGCGCCGCTCCGTCGCTGACGTCTGAAGTGCTTCGGCTGATACCACGACGTCGGGATACCCATAACTACTCCCACGTAGATGGTTAGTGCGTATAGGCTCGTAGCCGACTCAGATCAAATACCAAGATCTCGTTAAGCGTGTTAAGTATCCGCGAACGCCGAACAAGGCCAAGCCCACCTGTCTCCTAGGTGGTCTCAACCTGCCCTGTCGCTCCGCCACAAAGTAACAGTCGAGGGCCGTCGGGAACCCAGGCCCACCTCTACCGGGATGGAGCCACCTGTCCTTTCAGCCCCCTCGTCAGAATCACTTGCGGGTACTCAATGAGCTGACCCGACTTTAGTCACCATCTGTATAGTATGTATGTATGTATAGTATATACCCGTGATCACCTCCCAAGTGATCACGGCCCGATAGTATAGCAAGGCAGACTGACAAGAATGTAGGGCCAATGATGATAAACTAGCATCCTATATTAAGCATTTAGGATTGCAGGTAAGGTATCAACAGATGTAGCGACAATGTCAGGCTATGCATCAGAATAGGATTAACGAAAGCAGTAACATGCTACACTACTCTAATGCAAGCAGTATAGAGGAGAATAGGCGATATCTGGTGATCAAGGGGGGGGGGCTTGCCTGGTTGCTCTGGCATGAGAGAGGGGTCGTCAACTCCGTAGTCGATCTGGGCAGCAGCAGCGTCGGTCCCGTAGTCTACCGAAGAGAAGAGGGGGAAGAAACAATAAATACAGTGCAAACATAAGCAAGACGACGCAAGACATGACAAAGAGCGATGCTAGGTGTGTTCTAACGCAGTACGAGGTGATGCTGGCGAAGGGGGAAATCATCCGGGAAAGTATTCCCGGTGTTCCGTGTTTTCGGGCAGAGGAGCCGGAGGGGGAAAGTTGCGAGTTTGATATGTTATATTAATTTTCGTCTCATCGTTCTGAGCAACTTTCATGTACAAAGTTTTTTCATCTGAGCTACGGTTTATTTTATATTAATTTTAAAAGATAAAAATCATTTTTAGTATTTATTTAAATATTTTAATACAACATTATCCAGAACAGTGCACGCTGACGTCAGCATGACGTCAGCATGACGTCAGTAGTCAACAGAGGCGTTGACTGGTCAACTGACGTGTGGGACCCACTGGTCATTGACTGTTTAGCCTAATCATTGTTTAACTAATCTAACTACTGTTTAATTAAATTAATTAGTTAGTTAGGTTAATCTAAATATGATTAATTAACTTAATTATTTCCTTAATTAAATAGTTAATTTAATTATTATTATTATTTTAATTATTTATTTATTTACTTCTTTTTTAATTTTTATTATTATTATTATTATTATTATTATTATTATTATTATTATTAAATTCTTTTTCTTGTTTTAATAAAAGGGGCGTGGGGCCCATATGTCATATGCCCACAGGGACATACAGGTCGCGGGCGATGGGTTACGGGCGCGCCCCGTTCGGGCGCACGCCCAGGGGCTTGCGGGTGTGGGCGCACCCAAGCGAGCACTCGCCCGCAGGGCGGGACGAGGCTGCCGGGGCACCAACGGCGCGGCACGCCGGCGCGGCCAACCGGGGCCACGGCGGGCGGAGGCGAGGGGTGGCGCCGACGCGGCCAGTGGCGCGCGGGCGGGCGCGGTGGCGCGG
>NC_041383.1:54228103-54229792 GCF_002162155.2 Triticum dicoccoides
CTGCCCCCGATCTGGATCGGGGGGGAGGGGGGAGGGAGCGAGACGTGGGGGATCGAGGGGAGTGGGGGTAGCGGTTAGGGTTTCTGTCGGGTGGGGGGATAAGGTGGGAGCGGGGTGGGTCGGCCGGCTGGGCCAGTCGGCTGGGCCTTTGCCCAGTTGGGCTGGCCAGTTGGGCCACAGATGGCCCAGTGGGGGGTGCCTCTTTTTATTTTTAGTTAGATTTGTCTTTTCCTTTTATTTATTTCATTTTTCTGTTTTATTTCATTTTAATATATTTAGACATTTTCAAAAAGGGTGTTTGTTGCACTATAATCACCTAGGCATTTAACTGCACACTCCGAACATTTTAGTTTAATATTTTGAAAACTTTGTCGCTTGACATTAATTTGAATTTGAATTTGAAAAGGTTTCGAATGATTGCGAGGTTAGCAACAGTAAGAGTGGTGATGTGGCATCATTAACGTGGAATTACTGTAGCCTAATTATCCGGGCGTCACAGCGGCAGAAACCCCGTGGCGGCCGACAGGGGGACACACTGCGGCATAACGCCGTTCGGCACCACCCAAACCTCCTGAGAGCTCTGCGTGGCCATCTCCTTGCCAGCGCATGCATGCAGCACCGTCGCCGTGGCCTGGCACGCGCAGAACGCGCTCTCTGCCACCGACGTACCATACGGCCGTTCCGTAGGAGTTCCAGTCAGTCCCTTGCGATTCTGCATTTGGTCACTGTAACATATCCGCTTCCGCCACCCTAGAAATAAATTCATCGAGCCTCACCTCGACACTCAATGAGCTGCCAGTTAGGAGTCAAGTTATCCACCACCACTTTTTATCTCGAGCTAGTAGCGTGTCACCACACCCATGTGTCATAACTGCCCTTATGTAAGATATTGGCGAGTTTGTAATAATTTGTTGAGCAGCCTCAGCTCAACCCTGTAATATATTAATGCTACTGGTCCTCTGTTTATCAAGTATTTGTCTACCAGTGAGGATGACTTTTTCCTATACTGGGATCTAAAGATCTTTTTTTTCTCAATAATTATTTTATTGAAAAACTGGTCGTGACAAGACCTAGAGCTGCTCCAGCCGAAAGAGGCATGGCTACCCCCGCGAGTCCTTCGCGGATCCCATGGGAGCACGGCCTTGGCACGAACGTGCACCGCCGGGTTTCCCCATCCGCACGTACGCTCGCGCGCATAGCCCTATCCATGGGAGCAGCTGCATAAGTTGCGGGGGGCAGAGTCGTAAGGAAGGACAAGCGATGGTCGCGCTATTGGGAATCTATGCACACGCAATGATCTATCCATGGAGATGCATAACAACAAGGGGGAGAGTGTGTCTACATTCCCTTGTAGAGCGTAAGCGGAAGCGTTTCACAACGCGGTTGATGTAGTCAAACTTCTTCGCGCTTCAACCAATCAAACTTCTTCATGTTTCACAACGCACTTCTTTCACAACGCACGGCACCTCTGCGTTCTGCACACGTTCAGCTCGGTGACGTCCCTCGCCTTCTCGATCTAGCAAGACGTCTAGGTAGTAGATGAGTTCCGTTAGGACGACGGCGTGGTGACGGTGATGGTGAAGTGATCTTCGTAGGGCTTCGCCTAAACACTACAAAATATGATCGGGGGTGTAAACGGTGGAGGGGGCACCGTACAGGCCTAGGCAATTGTCTAGGGGCTGCTCGCCC
>NC_041383.1:54230292-54265424 GCF_002162155.2 Triticum dicoccoides
TGTGTGTAGGTGGGAGAGAGAGGGGAGGCTGCCAGGAGGTGCCCCAAGTAGCCGAATCCTAATTGGGGTCCTCCCCAAGTGGCGCCCCCTGCCATATTTAACCAAGGGAGAAGGAAAGAGGGGGGAGAGGGAAGGAAGCGGGAATCCTAATCCACACTTTCCTTTCCCTTCTCCCCTTTCTTTACCAGTCCCTTGTGGTTGGTGTGTTTCCCCTCTTGGCCCATAAGGCACATATCTTTTATCGGGGGTGCCCGGAACCCCTTCCGGTGACCCGATATGTACCCGGTACCCTTTGGGACACTTCCGGTGTCCGAATACCATCGTCCTATATATCAATCTTTACCTCTCGACCATTTAGAGACTCCTCGGCATGTCCGTGATCTCATCCGGGACTCCGAACAACATTCGGTCACCAAATCACATAACTCATATAATACTATATCGTCATCGAATGTTAAGCATGCTAACCCTACGGGTTCGAGAACTATGTAGACATGACCGAGACACCTCTCCGGTCAATAACCAATAGCGGAACCTGGATGTACATATTGGCTCCTACATATTCTATGAAGATCTTTATCGGTCGAACCGTAATGACAACATACGTAATTCCCTTTGCCCATCGGTATGTTACTTGCCCGAGATACGATCGTCGACATCTTCGTAACTAGTTCAATCTCGTTACTGGCAAGTCTCTTTACTCATTCCATAATACAACTAACTCCTTAGTCATTTTCTTGCAAGCTTTATGATGTGTATTATTGAGAGGGCCCAGAGATACCTCTCCGATACTTAGAGTGACAAATCCTAATCTCGATATATGCCAACTCAACAAACACCTTCGGAGATACCTGTAGAGCATCTTTATAATCACCCAGTTACGTTGTGACATTTGATTGCACACAAGGCATTCCTCCAGTATCTGGGAGTTGCATAATCTCATAGTCGAAGGAATATGTATTTGACATGAAGAAAGCAATAGCAATAAAACTGAATGATCATTATGCTAAGCTAATGGATGGGTCTTGTCCATGGTTAGGAAACCTTAACCATCTTTGATCAATAAGCTAGTCTAGTAGAGGCTCACTAGGGACACGTTATTTGTTTATGTATTCACACATGTATTAAGGTTTCTGATCAATACAATTCTAGCATGGATAATAAACCTTTATCGTGAATAAGGAAATATTAAATAACTTTTCATTGCCTATAGGGCATATTTCCTTCACGTGCGGCCACCTTGCCCGCAGGCCCATGCCGAGGGCACAAACTGTGAGTTTGTGGTGTGGGCGGCAATGCCGCCGCGCACATGGATCCAGCTCCCGCGGTCCTTGGCGAGGGAGATACCGCCGAGGGGGGCCGTCGAGCTGTGGCTGCAGCACAACGGCTGCTGCGACCAAGCCTCGGAGGCGGAGGTCGAGGTCGTCGCCTCCGGCGACGTCTTCATGACTCGGGGATGGGTTGCGATCGCCTGCGCCTGCAACTTGGAGGGGAGGCACGCCATCCACTTCGAGTACGACGGGGCATCGACGATCTTCTTCAAGGTCTTCGGGGAGGATGGCCGACGTCTGGAGTGCTGCCTCGGGGGAGGCGAACAAGACGGTGGCTCCCTTTCAGGCCTACCAGGCGGCGAGGCCTCTGGCGGTGAACTGGCCATTGGCCTTTCTCGCGACTCCTCTGACAGCAGCATCGCTTCCTCCAGACCAGGCTCGAGCGATGACGACAGCTACGAGCTGCCGCGCCGCCGTGCCCGGGACTAAGGGAGGAGTGGCGCCATCCTTACGTCGCTGGTGATGTTGCCGAGGCCATGGTTCTCGGGAGGTTTTTCCCTTTGCTTCATTCCTACGCGAAAATCACGATGGGCCCTGCGGGGTATGAAAAAATGGTGACAATCACGCTTTAATGTTATCATTTCCAATCAATGTTGCATTTGTGCCTCTCGCTCTGGCTTCCCCCTTTCATACTCGCGGTAGCTTAGTGCTCTATGTCGGCAGGACCCAGTCCCTAGGCAAGCTTCGGCCGTCGCTGGTATGCCAGGTCGCGATGTCATGGTCAAGGCCAGGAGGTGAGCGGCCCGAGGTTCGGTAAGAGCCCTCGAGGCACGATGCTCAAGAGGTCTCCTTTGGGGCGCAAGCGGCTCTGGAAGGACTGAGAGGGAAGTTTCCTTGCCCGAGCAAGATCGCCGAGACAAAGCGTTGATCATGAGGTTCATGTCTGTGCGTGCGAGTTGACTTATCTTGGAGAGCCTATGGTGATTCCTTTGCTGCTAAGGTGAGCTTCTTGTGCGACGTTAGCTACGCCTTTCTCCCGACGGTGCCCCCTCTCTTGCAGGGCCCCTGCCGTCTCCATCTCTCCCGCTCGTTAGGGTGCTCTACATCATCCAGACCTAGCTCTCAAGTGAGGCTCAGCCGCCGCCGATATGCCAGGTCGCGATGCTGTGGTCAAGGGCAGGGGTGAGGGCTCGAGGGCCGGTAGGAGCCCCTGAGGCACGGTGCTTGAGGGCCCCCCTTTAACATGCCAGCGATCTGCGCGAGAGAGGAGCGGTGTGCCCCGCGAGGGTGCCTGAGAGGGGCCAGGCCCCTTGGCACGCTGTGTGGCACTTGTGAAGCCACCCACGGACCTTCCTCCGGGGGTTCCTGCAGGTTAGCCAAAAAACACAACAAGCAGTCGTGCTTGCTATCCTGCCCATGATCTTCCCGCGAGGAGACGAAGGCACTAAGGACCCGGTGAGGTGACGTGTGTGGGCCAGCCGCGAGCCGGAGCGGACCCGAGCAGGATTTGTCAACTCTGCAGGGACGGAACCGAGCATAGGCGTCGTGCCAGCAGCCCCCGTTGCGGGGTGAGCGAAAGGCGGGTTAGCAATGCGCGGAGGCTGCGAAGGGAAACTCCGTAGATAACGAGACGACAGGTGTAACATTAAAAACCATAATGACTTGAGCATGCATAACTGGTCCGGAGTACATGAATCAAAATGACGCAGCTGCAGGGGCAGGCCCTGGCAGCCAGATGATAATGCAGCCCGAGGGGCGCCCTCAACTGAACAAACCAAAAAGTCACCTGGCACCATTGTTGTAGAACGTCGAAGTAGCTGAAGACACGTGCTGCAGAGGTCGCTCCTCATGGGCCAGCCGACTCCTGACCCCCGAGGGGCTCTGGAGGTCCGGGGGGCTCGCGCGGTTCTGGTACCTACTCTGTCAAGATTATTCGTTTCTTGGTTGGTCGCTTCTCAATCTTTTTGCTAGCCTTCCTTTTGCACCAAGTATGACCTCTACTTGTGCATCCAAAATCCTTTAAACCAGTTTTGCCACATGAGTCCACTATATCTACCTATAAGCGGTATTCTTTTGTCGTTCTAAGAAAATTTGCATGTGCCATCTCTAATTTTCAAAATAAACTTCTCTTTTGTGAGTTTGTTTCGCTCGCGGAACGGTAAGGGGTAGCTAATATTTTCCATGCTAGATGTGTTATTCTCACGGCGAGTGTTTATTCACTTGTCATTGAACGAGAGTAAGGCAAAGGTTTTAGGGATGCCCAGTACCGAAATGCAAAAATGAATTTACTTTATGTTGTCAAATAATAAATTCCTTGGAAAGTGTTGGTATGGAGGGCACCTGTGGATACGGCTAGCCATGGAAAGTGAAAGTATGGTGGAAAAAGGAATAAACTTTGTTTTCTGTTTGGGAACCGCCTATGATATATCTAGCATGGGAAGTGTTGGGATGCTCTGAGTCGTTTTCGTTGGAGCGATGGATACACCTCCCAAAATGTTTTTATCTCTATTTTTTGCTTTGAGCTCTGGCACCTCTACAAATCCCTACTTCCCTCTGCGAAGGGCCTCTCTTTTACTTTATGCAATTTTTATTTTTGAAATTGAGTCTCCATCCTCTCTTATAAAAGCACCAACTAGGAGGCAATATGATCGTAGTTAAGTATTGGGTGTAGCTAATATTCGAGTGTGTTTCATGAATGGATCAATGTTTGAGCATGATGGGCTAGGGATAACTTGTTTTAGCATTGATATTTTAAAAGACATGGTTGCTTGTTAATATGCTTGAGTATCTAAATTATTATGTCAAAACTAGACTATTGATTTGAATCGCATAAAAGTCCAAATGTCCATGTTATAAAGAAAATAATATGATATGACATGATAAACAGCACTCCACATCAAAATTTCTATTTTTATCACTTACCTACTCGAGGACGAGCAGGAGTTAAGCTTGGGGATGCTGATACGTCTCCAACATATCTATAATATTTTATTATTCCATGTTGTTTTATTATCAATCTTGGATGTTTTATAATCATTTTATAGTCATTTTATATCATTTTATGGTACTAACCTATTGACATAGTGCCAAGTGCCAGTTGCTGTTTTCTGCATGTTTTTTACATCGCAGGAGATCAATATCAGACGGACTCCAAATGCCACACCAATTTACAATGCTTTTTTATGGATCAAAAGGAAGAAGATGAGCCCTGGTTGCACCTGGGGGAGCCCCGAGGAGTGGACAACCCACCAGGGCACACCAGGAGGCCCAGGCACGCCCTGGTGAGTTGTGCCCACCTTGGGCACCCCCCTGACCGCCCCTTTGCTCTATAAATACCCCAATATTCCAGAAACCCTAGGGGAATTGACGAAATATTCATCCAGCTACCGCAGAGTCCAGAACCACCAGATCCAATCTAGACACCATCACGGAGGGGTTCACCACTTCCATTGGTGCCTCTCCGATGGTGCGTGAGTAGTTCTTTGTAGACCTTCAGGTCCGTAGTTAGTATCTAGATGGCTTCCTCTCTCTCTCTCTCTCTCTCTCTCTCTCTCTCTCTCTCTCTCTCTCTCTCTCTCTCTCTCTCTCTCTCTCTCTCTTGACTATCAATACAATGGTCTCTTGAAGATCCATATGATGTAAGTCTTTTGGCGGTGTGTTTGTTGGGATCTGATGAACTTCGAGTTTATGATCATTTATATCTTTTTATATCCATGAAAGTTATTTGAGTTTCTTTGATTTCTTATATGCATGATCTCTTATAGCCTCATATTTCTTCTCCTATATCTAGGTTTTGTTTGGCTAACTTGATCTATTTGTCTTGCAATGGGAAGAGGTGCCCGGTAGTGGGTTCGATCTTCGGTGCTTGATCCCAGTGACAGAAAGGTAACCGACACGTATGTATCATTGCTACTTAGGATAAAAAGATGGGATCCATATATGCCACAATAGATAAACGAATATAGTCTACATCATGTCATCGTTCTTATTGCATTACTCTGATTTTTCATGAACTTAATACACTATATGCATGCTGGATAGCGGTCGATGTGTGGAGTAATAGTGGTAGATGCAGGCAGGAGTCGGTCTACTAATCTTGGACGTGATGCCTATGTAATGATCATTCCCTGGATATCGTCATAATTATTTGAAGTTCTATCAATTGCCTAACAGTAATTTGTTTTCACCCAACATTTGCTATCTTTCTCGAGAGAAGCCACTAGTGAAACCTACGGCCCTCGTGTCTTCTTTCTCATATATTTGCCTTGTGATCTACATTTTCCTTGCGTTTATTTTCAAATCTATTAAACCAAAAATACAAAAATACCTTACTGCAATTTATTCTTATTTATTTTATTTGGCGTTCAATCTATCAATCTACTACAAATTTACCTCACGTCCTTTGCCTATCTTGAGGCGCCTGATGACCCACAAGTATATGGGATCTATCGTAGTCCTTTCCATAAGTAAGAGTGTCGAACCCAATGAGGAGCAGAAGGAAATGATAAGAGTTTTTCAGTAAGGTATTCTCTGCAAGCACTGAAATTGTAGGTAACAGATAGTTTTGTGATAGGATAATTTGTAATGGGTAACAAGCAATAAAAGTAAAAAGAGTGCATCAAGGTCGCCCAATCCTTTTTGTAGCAAAGGACAAGCCTGCACAAATTTTTATAATGAGAAAAGCGCTCCCGAGGACACATGGGAATTAACGTCAAGCTAGTTTTCATCACGCTCATATGATTCGCGTTCATTACTTTGATAATTTGATATGTGGGTGGACCGGTGCTTGGGTACTGCCCTTTCTTGGACAAGCATCCCACTTATGATTAACCCCTATTGAAAGCATCCACAACTACAAAAGAAGTATTAAGGTAAACCTAACCATAGCATGAAACATATGGATCCAAATCAGCCCCTTACGAAGCAACGCATAAAGTAGGGTTTAAGCTTCTGTCACTCTAGCAACCCATCATCTACTTATTACTTCCCAATGCCTTCCTCTAGGCCCAAATAATGGTTAAGTGTCATGTAGTCGACATTCACATAACACCACTAGAGGAGAGACAACATACATCTCATCAAAATATCAAACGAATACCAAATTCACATGACTACTAATAGCAAGACTTCACCCATGTCCTCAGGAACAAACGTAACTACTCACAAAGCATATTCATGTTCATGATTAGAGCAGTATTAATATGCATTAAGGATTTGGACAAATAATCTTCCACCGGATAAACCAACTAGCATCAACTACAAGGAGTAATCAACACTACTAGCAACCCACATGTACCAATCTGAGGTTTGGATACAAAGATTGGATACAAGAGATGAACTAGGGTTTGAGAGGAGATGGTGTTGGTGAAGATGTTGATGGAGATTGACCCCCTCTTGATGAGAGGATCATTGGTGATGATTTCCCCCTCCCGGAGGGAAGTTTCCCCGACAGAACAGCTCCGCCGGAGCCCTAGATTGGTTCCGCCAAGGTTCCGCCTCGTGGCGGCGGAGTTTCGTCCCGTAAGCTTGCTTATGATTTTTTTTCAGGGTAGAAGACTTCATATAGCAGAAGATGGGCACCGGAGGGCCACCATGGGGCCCACGAGGCAGGAGGCGCGCCCAGTAGGGGTGGGCGTGCCCCCCACCCTCGTGGCCAGGGTGTGGGCCCCCTCTGGTACTTCTTTCGCTCAATAATTCTTATTAATTCCAAAAATGAATTTAGTGGAGTTTCAGGACTTTTGGAGCTGTGTAGAATAGGTTTCCAATATTTGCTCCTTTTCCAGCCCAGAATCCCAGCTGCCGGCATTCTCCCTCTTCATGATAAACCTTGTAAAATAAGAGAGAATAGCCATAAGTATTGTGACATAACGTGTAATAACAGCCCATAATGCAATAAATATTGATATAAAAGCATGATGCAAAATGGACGTATCAACTCCCCCAAGCTTAGACCTCGCTTGTCCTCAAGCGGAAGCCGATATCAAAAATTATGTCCACATGTTTAGAGATAGAGGTGTCGATAAAAATAAAATATGGACATGAGGGCATCATGATCATTCTTATAACAACAACATATATAGATTTTATCATATGATTTCTTATGCTCAAGTAACAATCTATCCACAATGTCAAGTATGCATCATAAACTTCATTAGGAACTAACAAACTATAATCTCAGTCATTGAAGCAATTGCAATTTATCATAACATCGGAAAGAGTCAAAAATAGAGCTTTTCAGCAAGTCCACATACTCAACTATCATATAGTCTTCTACAATTGCTAACACTCACGCAATACTTATGGTTCTGGAGTTTTAATCGGACACAAAGAAAGATAGGGGCTTATAGTGTTGCCTCCCAACGTTTTACCTCAAGGGTAATGTCAACAATAATAGTTCATGCTAACTTACATCCAATTGGATATATATATATCAGGATCTTTCCAACACGAGGTGCTTGCCAAAGGATAAAATGAAAAAGGGAAAGGTGAGGAACACCTTGACTCTTGCATAATGTAAAAGACATAATGTAAAAGATAGGCCCTTCGCAGAGGGAAGCAGAGGTTGTCATGTGCTTTTAGGGTTGGATGCACAAAATCTTAATGCAAAAGAACATCACTTTATATTGCCACTTGTGATATGAACCTTTATTATGCAGTCCGTCGCTTTTATTACTTCCATATCACACGATCGTATAAAGCTTATTTTCTCTGCACTAATAAGTCATACATATTTAGAGAGCAATTTTTATTGCTTGCAACATGACAACCTACTTGAAGGATCTTACTCAATCCATAGGTAGGTATGGTGGACTCTCATGGAAAACCTGGGTTTAAGGATATTTGGAAGCACAAGTAGTATCTCTACTTGGTGCAAGGAATTTGGCTAGCATGAGGGGGAAAGGCAAGCTCAACATGTTGGATGATCCATGACAATATACTTTAACTGAGATGTGAGAAAACATAACCCATTATGTTGTCTTCCTTGTCCAACATCAACTCTTTAGCATGTCATACTTTAATGAGTGCTCACAATCATAAAAGATGTCCAAGATTGTATATTTATATGTGAAAACCTCTCTTTCTTTATTACTTCCTATTAATTGCAATGATGACCAAAACTATGTTTGTCAACTCTCAACAACTTTTAATCCTCATACTCTTTATATGTGAAGTCATTAGTATCCATAAGATCAATATGAACTCTTTCATTTCCTTTTATTCTTTCTATTTTCTCAAGAGCATAGCAAGATAGCAAAGCCCTTGACTCAACACTAATCTTTATTATATATAGCTCACAGACTCGATTACATAGAGGGATCACAAAGCAAAACTCAAATCTAAATCATACCAAAACTTTATTCTACTAGATCAAGATAATACTAAAGGGATCGAACTAAGTAAAACGGTAAAGATAGGAGTGTGATGGTGATACGATACCGGGGCACCTCCCCCAAGCTTGGCAGTCGCCAAGGGGAGTGCTCATACCCATGTGATTATGTCTCCTTCTTCAGAGTTGGTGTTGTGATCTTCTTGGCGATGATGCCCCTGAGGATACGATTCTCCTCCTCGAGCTTATTGACTTGTTGCTTGAGGTCCATATTTTCCTTGCGGAGCTTGCCTGAGACGGCTAAGGCTCCTTTTACCCAAGGATGCTGCATAGCTTCTGGAGAACAAGTGACACTCTTTTTCATATTTTCATAAGAAAGAAATTTAACATTGGAAGGGATGATCGAGTTTGGAATTGCTGAGCTCTGTAGTTCCCCCATCATGAATCCTGCTTGGAAGCGAGAGGTAACTTCTTGATCCTCCTCCATGGAATCTATCATTTTCAAGTCGGCCTCCATCTCGTCATTCGTTGATGGCCCAAAGTGATAAGCATCGATGTTTGCTACTGGACCTGGTGTCAGGTGAGACACCTGACTCTCCCCGACTGACTCTTGAGAAGACATCTTGCTCTAAACCTGTAAAAGAAACAGCTCGAAACAAAAATAGAAGACTTTTACGTGATACGGCGGTCAAAACCTTCGGGAGACTATATAGTGAATTTTTACCAACCAAGAGAAGTATCGTGCAATAAAACGGAGTCCGAAGAGCACACGAGGTGCCCACGAGGCAGGGGGGCGCGCCCAGTATGGGTAGGCGTGCCCTCCACCCTCGTGGAGGCCTCGTGTCCTTCCCGGACTACTTCTTATTTTCCTATTTTCTTAAATATTCCAAAACGGATAAAAATTGCTATTAGGATTGTTTTGGATTCAGTTTTACTTACCGTACCACATACCTATTCCTTTTCGGAGTCTGAAACATTCTGGAAAGTGTCCCTTATGTATTCCTCCAGGGTTACGGTTTCAATAATATTAGTTTCAACATTTATCGGATTACCTGAGATATAATGTTTGATTCTTTGACCGTTCACCACCCTCGGACTTGTTGATTTTTATGGCACCGGAACGATAGACCTCCTCGATAACGTAAGGACCTTCCCATTTAGAGAGAAGTTTTCCTGCAAAAAATCTTAAATGAGAGTTGAATAACAACACATAATCACCTGTGTTAAACTCACGCTTTTGTATCCTTTTGTCATGCCATCTTTTAACCTTTTCTTTAAACAGCTTGGCATTCTCGTAGGCTTGGGTTCTCCATTCCTCAACTGAGCTAATGTCAAATAACCTCTTCTCACCAGCAAGTTTGAAATCATAATTGAGCTCTTTAATAGCCCAATACGCCTTATGTTCAAGTTTGAGAGGTACGTGACATGCTTTTCCATAAACCATCTTATACGGAGACATACCCATAGGATTCTTATATGCAGTTCTATAGGCCCATAATGCATCATCAAGTTTCTTGGACCAATTCTTTCTAGATCTATTAACAGTCTTTTGCAAAATTAATTTGAGCTCTCTATTACTCAACTCTACTTGACCACTAGACTGTGGGTGATAAGGAGATGCAATTCTATGATTAACATCATACTTAGCAAGCATTTTACAAAAAACACCATGAATAAAATGTGAACCACCATCAGTCATTAAATATCTAGGGACTCCAAACCTCGGAAAAATAACTTCCTTAAGCATCTTAATAGAGGTGTTATGATCAGCACTACTAGTTGGAATAGCTTCTACCCACTTAGTAACGTAATCAACAGCAACTAAAATATGTGTATATCCATTAGTGGCAGGAAAAGGTCCCATATAATCAAAGCCCCAAACATCAAAAGGTTCAATAACAAGAGAATAATTCATAGGCATTTCTTGACGTCTACTAATATTACCAATTCTTTGACATTCATCACAAGACAAGACAAACTTACGGGCATCTTTGAAGAGAGTAGGCCAATAAAAACCGGATTGCAATACCTTATGTGCAGTTCTATCTCCAGCGTGGTGTCCTCCATATGGTTCAGAGTGACACTTGCGTAAGATTTGTTCCTGTTCATGCTCAGGTACACAACATCTAATAACACCATCTACTCCTTCTTTATAAAGGTGTGGGTCATCCCAGAAGTAATGTCTTAAATCATAAAAGAACTTTTTCTTTTGCTGGTATGTGAAACTAGGTGGTAGAAATTTAGCAACAATGTAATTAGCATAATCAGCATACCATGGAGCTGTACGAGAAGCATTTATGACCGCTAATTGTTCATCAGGAAAGCTATCATCAATAGGTAGTGGGTCATCAAGAACATTCTCTAGCGTAGACAAGTTGTCTGCAACGGGGTTCTCAGCTCCCTTTCTATCAATAATATGCAAGTCAAATTCTTGTAGCAAGAGAACCCATCTAATAAGTCTAGGTTTAGCATCTTTATTTTCCATGAGATATTTAATAGTAGCATGATCAGTATGAATAGTTACTTTAGAATCAACAATATAAGGTCTGAAATTATCACATGCAAATACAACTGCTAAGAATTCTTTTTCAGTAGTACCATAATTTCTCTGAGCAGTGTCTAGAGTTTTACTAGCATATTGAATAACATTAAATTTCTTATCAACTCTCTGCCCTAGAACAGCACCTACAGCATAACCGCTAGCATCACACATAATTTCAAAGGGTAAATTCCAATCAGGTGGCTGAACAATAGGTGCAGAAATCAAAGCTCTGTTAAGTATTTCAAATGCTTCGACACAATCATCATCAAAGACAAAAGGAATATCTTTTTGTAATAAATTAGTCAGAGGCCTAGAGATTTTAGAAAAGTCCTTAATGAACCTCCTATAAAAATCGGCATGACCAAGGAAACTTCGTATACCTTTAATGTCCTTGGGACATGGCATCTTTTCAATAGCATCAACTTTAGCTTTATCAACTTCAATACCTCTTTCAGAAATTTTATGCCCCAAGACAATGCCTTCATTAACCATAAAGTGGCACTTCTCCCAATTCAAGACGAGACTAGTGTCTTCACATCTCTGCAAAACTCGATCAAGGTTGCTCAAGCAATCATCAAAAGAGGATCCATAACCGAAGAAATCATCCATGAATACCTCACAAATCTTTTCACAAAAGTCAAAGAATATAGCCATCATGCATCTTTGAAAGGTAGCAGGTGCATTACATAAACCAAAAGGCATACGTCTATAAGCAAAAGTATCGAAAGGGCAAGCAAAAGTAGTCTTTGCTTGATCGTCCGCTGACACAGGTATTTGAGAGAAACCAGAATAACCATCTAGAAAGCAGAAATGTGTATGTTTGGATAGTCTTTCTAGCATTTGATTAATAAAAGGTAAAGGGTAATGATCTTTCTTAGTAGCTTTATTTAATTTGCGGAAATCAATTACCATCCTATAACCTGTAATGATTCTTTGCGGGATCAATTCATCTTTATCATTAGGAACGACAGTAATACCTCCCTTCTTAGGGACACAATGAACAGGACTTACCCACTAACTATCAGCAACGGGATAAATTATACCTGCCTCAAGGAGCTTTAGTATCTCCTTTCTTACCACTTCTTTCAACTTAGGATTTAACCGTCGTTGATGATCTCATACTGGTTTGGCGTCTTCTTCCAATTTAATTTTGTGTTGGCATAGAGTGGGGCTAATGCCCTTAAGATCATCCAGAGTATATCCAATAGCAGCACAGTGCTTCTTCAGAGTTTTCAATAATCTTTCCTCTTCCTGCTCTGAAAGGTTTGCACAAATAATAACATGATATATCTTCTGTTCATCAAGATAAGCATATTTAAGATTATCAGGTAATGGTTTAAGCTCAAACACGAGATCACCCTTGGGTGGAGGAGGATCCCCTAGGATTTCAACAGGCAAGTTGTGTTTCAAAATAGGACCATGTTTAAGGAATACTTCATCTATTTCCCTTCTTTCGTTCATAAACATATCATTTTCATGGTCTAGCAAATATTGTTCTAACAGATCAGTAGGAGGCACAGCAATAGAAGTAAGACCAATAATTTCATCCTTACTAGGCAATTCTTTATCATGGGGCTGTCTACGGAACTTAGCAAAATTAAACTCATGTGTTGTATTCCCTAGACCAATAGTAACAACATCCTTTTCACAATCAATCCTAGCATTAACAGTATTCAAGAAGGGTCTACCAAATATAATGGGGCAAAAGCTATCTTGTGGGGAACCTAGAACAAGAAAATTAGCAGGGTATTTAACTTTCCCACCCAAGACTTCAACATCTCTAACAATCCCAATTGGTGAAATAGTATCTCTATTTGCAAGCTTAATAGTAACATCAATATCTTCTAACTTAGCGGGTGCAATATCATGCATAATTTCTTTGTATAAGGAAATATGTATTGCACTAGCACTAGCACCCATATCACATAGGCCATGATAACAATGATCTCCTATTTTAACAGAAATAACAGGCATGCCTACGACAGGTCTATGTATTTTAGTGTCGGGTCTAGCAATATTAGCAACTTCCTTGCAGAAGTAAATAACATGCCCATCTATATCATCAGCCAAGAGATCTTTAACCATAGCAATACTAGGTTCAAATTTAACTTGCTCGGGAGGTGTATATGTTCTAGTATTACTCTTACGAAAAACATTTGAAGCTTTAGCATGATCCTTTATCCTAACAGGGAAAGGTGGTTTCTCAACATAAGTAGTAGGAACAATAGGATCATTATAAGTGATAATCTTTTCTTCAACTGTAACAGATGCAACTACTTTTACTTCAATGGGAGGATTATATTTAAACCACTTCTCCTTAGGGAGATCAACGTGAGTAGCAAATGATTCACAGAAAGAAGCAACTATCTCAGAGTCAAGTCCATATTTAATGCTAAATCCACGAAAAGCATCGATATCCATAAAAGACTTAACACAATCAAACTTAGGTGTCATACCTGACTCCTTACCATCGTCGGAATCCCAATCTTCAGAGTTGTGTTTAATTCTTTCCAATAAGTCCCACTTCAATTCAATAGTCTTCAGCATATAAGAACCAGCACAAGAAGTATCGAGCATGGTGCGATCATTGAGAGAAAGTCGAGCATAAATTTTTTTAATAATCATTTCTCTTGAGAGCTCATGATTGGGGAATGAATATAACATTGACTTAAGCCTCCTCCAAGCTAGAGCGATGCTTTATCCTTTGCGAGGCCAAAAATTATATATATAATTACGATCATGATGAACAAGATGCATAGGATAAAACTTCTGGTGAAATTCCAGCTTCAATCGTTTATAGTCCCAAGATCCCGTATCATCACATAGCCTATACCATGTCAATGCATCTCCCTTAAAAGATAAAGGGAAGACCTTCCTCTTAACAACATCATCGGGTATACCTGCAAGCTTAAATAATCCACAAACTTCATCCACATAGATAAGGTGTAAATCGGGATGCAATGTTCCATCTCCTGCAAATGGATTAGCTAGCGGTTTCTCTATCATACCCGAAGGAATTTCAAAGTAAACATTTTCAGTAGGTTCAGTAGGTTGAGGAGCAACTCTTTGCTCTACTAGTCGGGGCGAAGATGCCCCGAACAAGCCCCTCAAAGGATTAGTTTCCACAGTAACAAGTGACAGTAAATTACAGCACACTATATAAATGTTTCCTTACCAAGTTCCACTCACCAAAGGCGCTTCACTCCCCGGCAACGGCGCCAAAAAAGAGTCTTGATGACCCACAAGTATAGGGGATCTATTGTAGTCCTTTCGCTAAGTAAGAGTGTCGAACCCAACAAGGAGCGGAGGAAATGAAAAGCGGTTTTCAGTAAGGTATTCTCTGCAAGCACTGAAATTGTAGGTAACAGATAGTTTTGTGATAGGATAATTTATAACGGGTAACAAGCAACAAAAGTAAATAAAGTGCAGAAAGGTGGCCCAATCCTTTTTGTAGCAAAGGACAAGCCTGGACAAATTCTTCAAATGAGAAAAGCGCTCCCGAGGACACATGGGAATTTTCGTCAAGCTAGTTTTCATCACGCTCATATGATTCATGTTCGTTACTTTGATAATTTGATATGTGGGTGGACCGGTGCTTGGGTACTTCCCTTTCTTGGACAAGCATCCCACTTATGATTAACCCCTATTGAAAGCATCCGCAACTACAAAAGAAGTATTAAGGTAAACCTAACCATAGCATGAAACATATGGATCCAAATCAGCCCCTTATGAAGCAACGCATAAACTAGGGTTTAAGCTTGTGTCACTCTAGCAACCCATCATCTACTTATTACTTCCCAATGCCTTCCTCTAGGCCCAAATAATGGTGAAGTGTCATGTAGTCGACGTTCACATAACACCACTATAGGAGAGACAACATACATCTCATCAAAATATCGAACGAATACCAAATTCACATGACTACTAATAGCAAGACCTCACCCATGTCCTCAGGAACAAGCGTAACTACTCACAAAGCATATTCATGTTCATGATTAGAGCAGTATTAATATGCATTAAGGATTTGAACAAATAATCTTCCACCGGATAAACCAACTAGCATCAACTACAAGGAGTAATCAACACTAGTAGCAACCCACAGGTACGAATCTGAGGTTTGGATACAAAGATTGGATACAAGAGATGAACTAGGGTTTGAGAGGAGATGGTGCTGGTGAAGATGTTGATGGAGATTGAACCCCTCCCGATGAGAGGATCGTTGGTGATGATGATGGTGATGATTTCCCCCTCCCGAAGGGAAGTTTCCCCGACAGAACATCTCCACCGGAGCCCTAGATTGATTCCGCCAAGGTTCCGCCTCGTGGCGGCGGAGTTTCGTCCTGTAAGCTTGCTTATGATTTTTTCCAGGGTAGAAGACTTCATATAGCAGAAGATGGGTACCGGAGGGCCACCAGGGGGCCCACGAGGCAAGGGGCGCACCTAGTAGGGGTGGGCGCGCCCCCCCACCCTCGTGGCCAGGGTGTGGGCCCCCTCTGGTACTTATTTCGCTAAATAATTCTTATTAATTCCAAAAATGACTTTCGTGGAGTTTTAGGACTTTTGGAGCTGTGCAGAATAGGTCTCCAATATTTGCTCCTTTTCCAGCCCAGAATCCCAGCTGCCGGCATTCTCCCTCTTCATTATAAACCTTGTAAAATAAGAGAGAATAGCCATAAGTATTGTGACATAACATGTAATAACAGCCAATAATGCAATAAATATTGATACAAAAGCATGATGCAAAATGGATGTATCAGCGTCGTACCCTGAAAGGGATTGACAACCCCTTTAACACATCGGGTTGCAAGGTGTTGGTATTTGCGTGCAGGGGCTGTTTACATTGTGTTGCTTGGTTCTCCTACTGGTTCGATAACCTTGGTTTCATATCTGAGGGAAATACCTACCACCGTTGTGCTGCATCATCCCTTCCTCTTTGGGGAAATACTGACGTAGCTTCAAGCGAAATCAAAAGGAATTTCTGGCGCTGTTGCCGAGGAGGATCTTCAACATAACCAAGTTCCTAATCACAAATCTCATCTCCTTGCAATTTACATTATTTTCCATTTGCCTCTCGTTTTCCTCTCCCCCACTTCACAAAAATTTGCCGTTTTATTCGCCTCTCTTTGTCCGTTCGCCATTTTCTTGTCAGATCAATCATGAGTGATTTCGGTATGGCACCAACAGATGATGGCCTAACTCCTAAATTTGGACATACGGGCAATCTGGATGCTAAAACTTTTATCTTGGGGCAAGGGAATGTTATGGGAAAAGAACGTATTCAAGATTTTTTTAATTGTGTTGGGAATCTAAGTCTTGATGATGCTCCTATACTTAAAACTACGAGATCTTATGCGGATGCTATTTCAGCACTAGTTCTGAAACTTGAAAGTAAATTTATTCGTACCCATCCTACTTTTCAAAGATTGTTTTTTGAGCTCCCTGACATAAAGAATCCTAGGGCAAAAAAGTTTGCCACTCTCGTTCTTATAAATGAATTTGACTACATAATACGGGAAGCTAGGGAAATCTTTGATTCTTATGGTATGAATCATGAAAAACCCGTGATAGATGAAATTATTTACAATAGTGATTATGCACTAAGGCATTTGCTTGGGGATAATAAGATCTTTGATGAGAATCTTAAAAAAGAAGTCCACGTTCTAGATATAATCCAACAAGTTTTTAATAATGTTAATCAACACTACTCTTGGATTGTTGCGGGTAATCAAAAGGGTTATGATGGAAACCAACTAGGAAATGCTAAAGTTTCCATGGATAATATGTTTTATGTTGTGTTTAAAAAACCCCATGGTGAAAATACCTCTAAGAAAATTAAGAAGAAAAAAGATGACAAAACCTAGATCCTTCCTTTATGCCTAGCTAAGGGCGTAAAACTATAGCGCTTGTTGGGAGGCAACCCAATGAATAAAATTTATTTTTATTTTTGATTTCTGTTCTTGTGTGTTAACACAATTATGCTACTGGTATGATTGTGTTTTTTTGTTTTAATTAGTGTTTGTGCCAAGTAAATCCTTTAGGATCTTCTTGGGTGATAGTTGTTTGATCTTGCTGAAAAAGACAGAAACTTTGCACTCACGAAAATAATTCTCATAAATCACATAAAAGAGATTTTGCCCAGATTATTTTTTCAGAAGATTAATATACAAACTATGTTGGTCTTCCTAATTTGGTAGAATTGTTGGAGTTACAGAAGTATTCGAAAGTTCCATATTACTACAGACTGTTCTGTTTTGACAGATTCTGTTTTCTTTGTGTTGTGTGCTTATTTTGATGGCTCTATGGTTTTCTTTGATGAATTTTTGCCATAGAAAAGTTGGAATATAGTATATATAATAAAAAACACAAAATAATAGTTGGTTTGACACAGCACTTATAGTAGTGGTTTGCTTTCTTTTACTGACGGATCTCACAAGGGTTTTATTGAGTTTTGTGTGATTGAAGTTCTCAAGTTTTGGGTTATCTTACGATGGATGAAAGAAGGATAGAACAGCCTAAGCTTGGGGATGCCACGGCATCCCAAGCTATTATCCAAGAATGAGCAACCAACTAAGCTTGGGGATGCCCCCGAGTGGCATCCCCTCTTTCTCCCAACGGCCATCGGTATTTTACTCGAGGCTATATTTTTATTCGTCACATGATATGTGTTTTGCTTGGAGTGTCTTGTATGATATGTGTCTTTGCTTGTTTTATTTTGTGTTTTAAGTCATCAATCCTTGTTGGACACACCTATTTGAGAGAGCCAAAATTATGTCATGACTTGTTAGAATTGCTCTCTATGCTTCACTTAAATTTTTATGAGCAATAGACTTGCTCTAGTGCTTCACTTATATCTTTTTGAGCACGGTGTGCTTAGTATTTTTGAAGAAATGCTCTCTTGCTTCACTTAGAATTATATGGGAGTTATTAAAATTTTGAAGAAATTCTCTCTTGCTTCACCTAAATTATTTTGAGAGAAAGAAAATATGTTATGCTCATGATCTTCACTTATATTTGTTTGAGCTTATGAAAAGCAACACATGAAAATTAGTCCCAAAGTGATAGATATCCAAGAAGGATAAAGAAAGAAAGAAAATATATGTCATGAAGATCATTGGATAAAATAAACTTAATTCTTAGTAATAGTTTTGAGATATGATGATGTGATATGTGAGTTATGTTGATGAGTAATTGTGCTCTAGTAAGAATATTGGTGTTAAGGTTTGTGATTCCCTATGCATGCATGAAAGTCAATAATCATGCAATAAAAATTATATCCTTCTTGTGGTGCATTATTCGGTGTAAATTATGCTTAATGCATGCTTATGAGATTATTCATTTCTTGGTTGGTCGCTTCTCAATCTTTTTTCTAGCCTTCATTTTGCACCAAGTATGACCTCTACTTGTGCATCCAAAATCCTTTAAACCAGTTTTGCCACATGAGTCCACTATATCTACCTATATGTGGTATTCTTTAGCTGTTCTAAGCAAATTTGCATGTGTCATCTCTAATTTTCAAAATAAACTTCTCTTTTGTGTGTTTGTTTCACTCGTGGAACGATAAAGGGTAGCAAATATTTTCCATGCTAGATGTGTTATTCGCATGACGAGTGTTTATTCACTTGTCATTGCACGAGAGTAAGGCAAAGGTTTAGGGATGCCCAGTCCCGAAATGCAAAAATGAATTTACTTTATGTTGTCAAATAATAAATTCTTTGGAAAGTGTTGGTATGGAGGGCTATACGGCTAGCCATGGAAAGTGAAAGTATGGTGGAAAAAGGAATAAACTTTATTTTCTGTTTGGGAACCGCCTATGATATATCTAGCATGGAAAGTGTCGGGATGCTCTGAGTCGTTTTCGTTGGTGGGATGGATACACCTCCCAAAATGTTTTTATCTCTATTTTTTCGCTTTGAGCTTTGGCACCTCTACAAATCCCTACTTCCCTCTGCGAAGGGCCTCTCTTTTACTTTATGCAATTTTTATTTTTGAAATTGAGTCTCCATCCTCTCTTATAAAAGCACCAACTAGGAGGCAATATGATCGTAGTTAAGTATTGAGTGTAGCTAATATTTGAGTGTGGTTCATGAATGGATCAATGTTTGAGCATGATGGGCTAGGGATAACTTGTTTTAGCATTGATGTTTTGAAAGACATGGTTGCTTGTTGATATGCTTGAGTATCTAAATTGTATGTCAAAACTAGACTATTACTTTGAATCACATAAAAGTCCAAATGTCCATGCTATAAAGAAAAGAATATGATATGACATGATAAACATCACTCCACATCAAAAAATTGTTTTTATCACTTACCTACTCGAGGACGAGCAGGAGTTAAACTTGGGGATGCTGATACGTCTCCAACGTATCTATAATTTTTGATTATTCCATGTTGTTTTATTATCAATCTTGGATGTTTCATAATCATTTTATAGTCATTTTATATCATTTTTTGTTATTAACCTATTGACATAGTGCCAAGTGTCAGTTGTTGTTTTCTGCATGTTTTTTACATGGCAGGAAATCAATATCAGACGAAGTCCAAATGCCACACCAATTTACAATGATTTTCTATGGACCAAAAGGAATAAGATGGGCCCTGGTTGCACCTGGGGGGAGCCCCGAGGAGGGGACAATCCACCAGGGCGTGCCAGGAGGCCCAGGCGCGCCCTGGTGGGTCGTGCCCACCTCGGGTACCCCCCCCCCCCCCGACCGCCTCTTTACTCTATAAATACCCCAATATTATAGAATCCCTAGGGGAGTCGAAGAAATATTCATCCAGCCGCCGCAGAGGCCAGAACCACCAGATCCAATCTAGACACCATCATGGAGGGGTTCACCACTTCTATTGGTGCCTCTCCGATGATGCGTGAGTAGTTCCTTGTAGACCTTCGGGTCCATAGTTAGTAGCTAGATGGCTTCCTCTCTCTCTCTCTCTTGATTATCAATAGAATGGTCTCTTGGAGATCCATATGATGTAAGTCTTTTGGCGGTGTGTTTGTTGGGATCCAATGAACTTCGAGTTTATGATCAGTTATATCTTTTTATATCCATGAAAGTTATTTGAGTTTCTTTGATCTCTTATATGCGTGATCTCTTATAGCCTCGTATTTCTTCTCCGATAGGGTTTTGTTTGGCCAACTTCATCTATTTATCTTGCAATGGGAAGAGGTGCTCGGTAGTAGGTTCGATCTTACGGTGCTTGATCCCAGTGACAGAAAAGGAACCGACACGTATGTATCGTTGCTACTAAGGATAAAAAGATGGGATCCATATCTGCCGCAATAGATAAATGAATCTTGTCTACATCATGTCATCGTTCTTATTGCATTACTCCATTTTTCCATGAACTTAATACACTAGATGCATGCTGGATAGCGGTCGATGTGTGGAGTAATAGTAGTAGATGCAGGCAGGAGTCGGTCTACTAATCTTGGACGTGATGCCTATGTAATGATCATTCCCTGGATATCATTATAATTATTTGAAGTTCTATCAATTGCCCAACAGTAATTTGTTCACCCACCGTTTGCTATCTTTCTCAAGAGAAGCCACTAGTGAAACCTACGGCCCCCGGGACTTCTTTCTCATATATTTGCCTTGCGATCTACTTTTTCCTTGCGTTTATTTTCAGATCTATTAAACCAAAAATACCAAAATACCTTGCTGCAGTTTATTCTTATTTGTTTTATTTTGCATTCGATCTATCAATCTACTACAAATTTACCTCACGTCCTTTGACTATCTTGAGGCGTCCTACCCCGAAAGGGATTGACAACCCCTTTAACACGCGGGGTTGCGAGGTGTTGTTATTTGTGTGTAGGGGCTGTTTACGTTATGTTGCTTGGTTCTCCTACTAGTTCGATAACCTTGGTTTCATATCTGAGGGAAATACCTACCGCCGATGTGTTGTATCATCCCTTCCTCTTTGGGGAAATACCAACGTAGCTTCAAGCGACATCATGGAGACATCGGTCACCCCTAAGAAAGGCTTGGTGAGCAGAAGCTGGTCGTATGGCACCTGGAGCATGTCAAACATCTCGACGGAGAGGATGTTGAGCCCCGCACCATCGCAGATGAGGGTCTTGGTGATGGGGACGTTGCTGATTGTGGTTGTGCAGAGCATCGAGAGCGCGCCAGCAACCGCCGAGCACTTGAGCTAGTCCATAGAGTCAAAGGTGATGGTGAGCTTGGACCACCTGAGGGGGTGCGACGCCTCGAGCTTGGGGAGGGTCGTGTTCACCTCACGAGTGAACTGCTTGAAGATGCGATGAGAAGCGGGGGCCTGAGCACTGATACATCTCCAATGTATCTATAATTTTTGATGTATTCATGCCATGTTTATAATATTTTTACATGATTTTGGTATAATTTGGTTAGAACTAACCCAGACTGATGCTATTTTCAGCAGAACTACTGTGGTGGTGTTTTTGTGCAGAAATAAAAGTTCTCAGAATGCGCTAAAAATCAACAAAGATTCTTCTGGAAAATATAAACAATACTAGAATGAAGAGTTACCGGAGGGGAGTCCCATGGGCCCCACGAGGGTGGAGGGCACCCCATCGTGGACTCTCCGTGGGGCCCCCTAACTTGTTCTCAACGCCAACCTCTCCTATAAATCCCCAAACCTCCATAACATAACCTAGATTAGGAGTTCCGCCGCCGCAATCCTCTATAGCCACCAAAAACCAATCGGGACCCTGTTCCGGCACCCTGCCGGAGGGGGAATCCATCACCGGTGGCCATCTTCATCATCCCGGTGCTCTCCATGACAAGGAGGGAGTAGTTCACCCTCGGGCTGAGGGTATGTACCACTAGCTATGTGTTTGATCTCTCTCTCCCTCTCTCTCTCTCTCTCTCTCTCTCTCTCTCTTGTGTTCTTGATATGGCACGATCTTGATGTACCATGAGCTTTGCTATTATAGTTGGATCTTCTGATGTTTCTCCCCCTCTACCTTCTTGTAATGGATTGAGTTATCCCTTTGAAGTTATCTTATCGGATTGAGTCTTTAAGGATTTGAGAACACTTGATGTATGTCTTGCGTGGGATACCCGTGGTGACAATGGGATATTCTATCGATTCACTTGATGTATGTTTTGGTGATCAACTTGCGTGTTCCGTGACCTTGGGAATCTATGAATAGGGGTTGGCACACGTTTTCATCTTGACTCCCCGGTAGAAACTTTGGGGCACTCTTTGAAGTTCTTTGTGTTCGTTTGAATAGATGAATCTGAGATTGTGTGATGCATATCGTATAATCATACCCGTGGATACTTGAGGTACATTGGAATATCTAGGTGACATTAGGGTTTTGGTTGATGTGTGTCCTAAGGTGTTATTTTACTACAAACTCTAGGGTTGTTTCTAACACTTATAGGAATAGCCCAATGTATTGATCGGAATGAATAACTTTGAGGTGGTTTCGTACCCTACAATAATCTCTTCGTTTGTTCTCCGCTATTAGTGACTTTGGAGTGACTCTTTGTTGCACTTTGAGGGATTGTTATATGATCTAATTATGTTATCTTTGTTGAGGGAACTTGCACTAGTGAAAGTATGAACCCTAGGCCTTGTTTCAAAGCATTGCAATACCGTTTTCTCTCACTTTTGTTACTTGCTACCTTGCTGTTTTTGTATTTTCAGATTACAAAAACCTATATCTACCATCCATATTGCACTTGTATCACCATCTCTTCGCCGAACTAGTGCACCTATAAAATTTACCATTGTATTGGGTGTGTTGGGGACACAAGGGACTCTTTGTTATTTGGTTGCAGGGTTGTTTGAGAGAGACCATCTTCATCCTACGCCTCCCATGGATTGATAAACCTTAGGTCATCCACTTGAGGGAAATTTGCTACTGTCCTACAAACCTCTGCAATTGGAGGCCCAACAACATCTACAAGAAGAAGGTTGCGTAGTAGACATCAAGCTCTTTTCTGGCATCGTTGCCGGGGAGGTTAGTGCTTGATGGTATATATTTAGATGTTGCAATCGAATCTTTTAGTTGTTTTATCACTAGTTTAGTATATAAAATAAAACTACAAAAAATGGAATTGAGGTTGGCTCATATGCTTCATCTTTATCATGTCTTTCTTGAAAATGATGGATCGGAAAATTGTGCCGAAGTGTTAGAAGAAAAATGCACTAAAATGTTTGGCACTAAATCTTTGAATGATGAGCATGACTGCAATGTTGTTAGTATGAATTTCTTGAATATCCATGATGCTAATGATATGCAAAGCCACAAGCTTGGGGATGCTATGTTTAATGAATATGATAGTTTTACTCCCCCAAGTTTGGATGAGCAAATTTATTTTGATGATAGCATGCCTCCTATTTATGATTATTGTATTGATGAAAGCGGGTTTGTAAGAGTGTCAACTTTAGGAAGTAATGATCCCACTATTTTGGAGGGTGTTGAATCTTATTATAACAATGAAAGTGGATTTGGAGAGGTCATGACTTTATTTAGTGATGAATCCACTATTTCAGAAGAGGTTCCAATTGATTATGAGAATAAAGTTGCTATCTATGATGATTATTGTGATGACATGTATGCTATAAAGAATAATTATAACCATGAAACTTGTCATCTTGACTTTAATTTTCAATTGGATTATGCCTCACATGATAGTTATTTTGTTGAGTTTGCTCCCACTATTTCGATTGAGAAGAGTTTTGCTTATGTGGAGAGTAATAAAAATTCTATGCTTGTGGCTCATGAAGAGAATGATCTATGTGATGGTTATATTGTTGAATTCATTCATGATGCTACTGAAAATTATTATGAGGGAGGAATATCTGCTTGTAGGAATTGCAATAATATCAAGTTTCCTCTCTATTTGTTGAAAATCTTGAAGTTATGCTTGTTTTGCTTTCCTATGCTAGTTGATTGTTGTTCCCATAAGTTGTTTGCTCACAAAATCCCTATGCATAGGAAGTGGGTTAGGCTTAAATGTGCTAGTCATATTCTTTATGGTGCTCCCATTATGTTTCAATTCTTATCTTTTATACGAGCATCATTGACATCGACATGCCTAGCTAGAAAGGCATTAAAGAAAACTGCTTGTTGGGAGAAAATCCAATATTTACCCCTATTGTTTTTGTGTTTTCACATGATTAAGCTAATGTAGTAATCATGTTTTATAGATTTTGTTTCAATAAAGTGCCAAGTAAGACCTTTAGGATAGCTTACGGTGATAGTTGTGTTGATCCTGCTGAAAATTGGAAACTTTTGCGCCTAGTAAATTAGTTTTGAAAATTCACAGAAATGTCATTTTGATCTTATTCATTTTGCTCTTGATTGGTACACAAATTTCTCAGGTTTTCCTAATTTTTCTGGATTTTTGAAGTCACATAAGTATTCGAGAGTTACAGATAACTACAGACTGTTCTGTTTTTGGCAGATTCTGTTTTCTATGTGTGTTTGCTTATTTTGATGAATCTATGAGTAATATCGGAGGGTATGAACCATAGAGCAGTTGGAATACAGTATATATTACACCAATATGAATTTAAAATGAGTTCACAACATTACCTAAGTGGTGATTTTATTTTCTTAATCTAACGGGGCTTACGAGTTTTCTGTTGAGTTTTGTGTTGTGAAGTTTTCAAGTTTTGGGTAAAGATTCGATGGTCTATGGAATAAGGAGTGGAAAGAGCCTAAGATTGGGGATGCCCAAGGCACTCCAAGGTAATATTAATGGACAACCAAGAGCCTAAGCTTGGGGATGCCCCGGATGGAATCCCCTCTTTCGTCTTCGTTCATCGGTAACTTTACTTGGAGCTATATTTTTATTCACCACATGATATGTGTTTTGCTTGGAGCGTCATTTTATTTTATTGTTTTTTTGCTTGTTGTTTGAATAATATCCCAAGATCTGAAATTCTTAAATGTTAGAGAGTCTTCACATAGTTACATAATTGTTCAACTACTCATTGATCTTCACCTATATCTTTCGGAGTAGTTTGTCATTTGCTCTAGTGCTTCACTTATATCTTTTTAGAGCACGATGGTGGTTTTATTTTGAAGAAATTGATGAACTCTCGTGCTTCACTCATATTATTTTGAGAGTCTTAAATAGCATGGTAATTTGCTTAGGTTATGAATTTAGTCCTAATATGATGGGCATCCAAGAGGGATATAATAAAAACTTTCATATAAAGTGCATTGAATACTATGAGAAGTTTGATTCCTTATGATTGTTTGAGATATGAAGATGGTGATATTAGAGTCATGCTAGTGGAGTATTTGTGAATTTGAGAGATACTTGTGTTAAAGTTTATGATTCTCATAGCATGCACGTATGGTGAACCGTTAATTATGTGATGAAGTCGGAGCATGATTTATTTATTTATTGCCTTCCTTATGTGTGGAGGTCGGGATCGCGCGATGGTTAACTCCTACCAACCCTTCCCCTAGGAGCATGCGCGTAGTACTTTTTTTTATGACTAAAAGATTTTTGCAATAAGTATGTGAGTTCTTTATGACTAATGTTGAGTCCATGGATTATACGCACTCTCACCCTTCCACCATTGCTAGCCTCTCTTGTGCCGCGCAACTTTCGACTGTACCATAACACCCACCATTACCTTCCTCAAAATAGCCACCATACCTACCTATTATGGCATTTCCATAGCCATTCTGAGATATTATTTCCATGCAACTTTGCAATGTTCTGTTTATTATGACACGCTTCATCATTGTCATATTGCTTTGCATGATCATGTAGTTGACATCATATTTGTGGCAAAGCCACCTTTCTTAATTCTTTCATACATGTCACTCTGGATTCACTACACATCCCGGTACACCGCCAGAGGCATTCACATAGAGTCATATTTTGTTCTAAGTATTGAGTTGTAATTCTTGAGTTGTAAAGTAAATAAAAGTGTGATGACCATCATTATTAGAGCATTGTCCCAGTGAGAAAAGGATGATGGAGGCTATGATTCCCCCACAAGTCGGGATGAGACTCCGGACGAAAGATAAAAATAAAATAAAATAAAAGAGGCCATAAAAAGAGAAGGCCCAAATAAAAAATAAAAAATAATGAGAGAAAAAGAGAGAAGGGGCAATGCTACTATCCTTTTACCACACTTGTGCTTCAAAGTAACACCATGATCTTCATGATAGAGAGTCTCCTATGTTGTCACTTCCATATACTAGTGGGAATTTTTCATTATATAGAACTTGGCTTGTATATTCCAATGATGGGCTTCCTCAAATGCCCTAGGTCTTCATGAGCAAGCAAGTTGGATGCACACCCATTTAGTTTCTTTTTGAGCTTTCATAAACTTAAAGCTCTAGTGCATCCGTTGCATGGCAATCCCTACTCACTCACATTGATATCTATTGATGGGCATCTCCATAACCCGTTGATACGCCTAGTTGATGTGAGACTATCTTCCTCCTTTTTGTCTTCTCCACAACCACCATTCTATTCCACCTATAGTGCTATGTCCATGGATCACGCTCATGTATTGCGTGAAGATTGAAAAAGTTTGAAAATACTAAAGTATGAAACAATTGCTTGGCTGAAACCTGGGCTGTGCATGATTTAAATATTTTGTATGATGAAGATAGAGCATAGCCAGACTATATGATTTTGTAGGGATAGCTTTCTTTGGCCATGTTATTTTGAGAAGACATGATTGCTTTGTCAGTATGCTTGAAGTATTATTATTTTCATGTCAATATTAAACTTTTATTTTGAATCTTATGGATCTGAGTATTCTTGCCACAATAAAGAGAGATTATATTGATAAATATGTTAGGTAGCATTCCACATCAAAAATTCTGTTTTTATCATTTACCTACTCGAGGACGAGCAGGAATTAAGCTTGCAGATGATTGATACGTCTCCAACTTATCTATAATTTTTGATGTATTCATGCCATGTTTATAATATTTTTACATGATTTTGGTATGATTTAGTTAGAACTAACCCGGACTGACGCTGATTTCAGCAGAACTACCATGGTGTTGTTTTTGTGCAGAAATAAAAGTTCTCGGAATATGCTGAAAATCAATGGACATTTTTTCTGGAAAATATAAAAAATACTGGAATGAAGAGTTACCGGAGGGGAGTCCCGTGGGCCCCACAAGGGTGGAGGGCCCCCCCTAGGGAGCACTCCCTCCCTCATGGACTCTCCGTGGGGCCCCCTAACTTATTCTCGACACCAACCTCTCCTATAAATCCCCAAACCTCTAGAACATAACCTAGATCGGGAGTTCCGCCGCCGCAAGCCTCTGTAGCCACCAAAAAACAATTGGGACCCTGTTCCGGCACCCTGTCGGAGGGGAAATCCATCACTGGTGGCCATCTTCATCATCCCGGCGCTCTCCATGACGAGGAGGGAGTATTTCACCCTCGGGGCTGAGGGTATGTACCAGTAGCTATGTGTTTGATCTCTCTCTCTCGTGTTCTTGATATGGCATGATCTTGATGTACCGTGAGCTTTGCTATTATAGTTGGATCTTATGATGTTTCTCCCCCTCTACCTTCTTGTAACGGATTGAGTTTTCCCTTTGAAGTTATCTTATCGGATTGAGTCTTTAAGGATTTGAGAACACTTGATGTATGTCTTGCGTGGGATACCAGTGGTGACAATGGGGTATTCTATTGATTCACTTGATGTATGTTTTGGTGATCAACTTGCGGGTTTCGTGACCTTGGGAATCTATGCATAGGGGTTGGCACACGTTTTCATCTTGACTCTCCGGTAGAAACTTTGGGGCACTCTTTGAAGTTCTTTGTGTTGGTTTGAATAGATGAATCTGAGATTGTGTGATGCATATCGTATAATCATTCCCGCGAATACTTGAGGTGACATTGGAGTATCTAGGTGACATTAGGGTTTTGGTTGGTGTGTGTCTTAAGGTGTTATTTTACTACAAACTCTAGGGCTGTTTGTGACACTTATAGGAATAGTCGAATTGATTGATCGGAAAGAATAGCTTTGAGGTGGTTTCCTACCCTACAATAATCGCTTCATTTGATCTCCGCTATTAGTAACTTTGGAGTGACTCTTTGTTGAACTTGAGGGATTGTTATATGATCTAATCATGTTATCTTTGTTGAGGGAACTTGCATAGTTAAAGTATGAACCCTAGGCCTTGTTTCGAAGCATTGCAATACCATTTTCTCTCACTTTTGTTACTTGCTACCTTGCTGTTTTTATATTTTCGGATTACAAAAACATATATCTACCATCCATATTGCACTTGTATCACCATCTCTTCACCGAACTAGTGCACCTATACAATTTACCATTGTATTGGGTGTGGTGGGGACACAAGAGACTCTTTGTTATTTGGTTGCAGGGTTGTTTGAGAGAGACCATCTTCATCCTACGCCTCCCACGGATTGAAATACCTTAGGTCATCCACTTGAGGGAAATTTTCTACTGTCCTACAAACATCAGCACTTGGAGGCCCAACAACGTCTACAAGAAGAAGGTTGCGTAGTAGACATCAAGCACCACCTAGGATGCACGCAATCGCGCGCGGCTCCTGGAAGCCCCCAGCCCCATCATCTTGGCAGTTGTCGTCGTTACTTCTCGGCGGCGGCGGCAGCTGAGGAAGGCCAGCATTTCCCTAAGGACGGTCCTCACGGGGCTGGTCATGCCAGGGGCTATCATGAGACTGGCCCTGCCAGCAGTCCTCACGAGGCTGATCGTGCTAGCCCTAGCGGGGGTCGCGGTTGTCCCAGCGGCCCCCTCCACGGTCATAGCCACTGTCGTTGCGCTCGGGACTGCGGCCAAGGCGCCTGTCGTGGATTGCCCTGAGCTCTTGGCAGTCGTTGGTGTTGTGGTTGTGGACGTTGTGGAAGACGCAGAATGAGCGGTTGCTGATGTCTGCTACGCAACCTTCTTCTTGTAGACTCGTGTTGGGGCTCCAAGCGCGGAGTTTTGTGGGACAGTAGCAAATTTCCCTCAAGTGGATGACCTAAGGTTTATCAATCCGTGGGAGACGTAGGATGAAGATGGTCTCTCTCAAACAACTCTGCAACCAAATAACAAAGAGTCTCTTGTGTCCCCAACACACCCAATACAATGGTAAATTGTATAGGTGCACTAGTTTTGCGAAGAGATGGTGATACAAGTGTAATATGGATGGTAGATATTGGTTTTTGTAATCTGAAAATATAAAAACAGCAAGGTAGCAAGTAACAAAAGTAAGCAAAAATGGTATTGCAATGCTTGAAAACAAGGCTTAGGGTTCATAATTTCACAAGTGCAAGTTCTCTCAACAATGATAACATAATTAGACCATATGACAATCCCTCAACGTGCGACAAAATTCACTCCAAATTTCCTATCGCGGAGAACATAAGATGAAATTGCTTGTAGGGTACGAAACCACCTCAAAGTTATTCTTTCCGATCAATCCATTGGCTATTCCTATAAGTTCACAAACAGCCCTAGAGTTCATTGTAAAATAACACCATATGACACACATCAATCAACCCTAATGCCACCTAGATACTCCAATCATGGTTTTAAATAGCAGATAGCAGGCTGGTAGCATATTGGGGTTTGCCTACCAGAATGCGGATAGCGAGCGATATTGCAGGCGCTATGTCCGTGTAGCGGATTTGTAAAAACACTAGATTATTGTGTATATTTCTATATCATTAAGAAAAAGTAATGTCATTTAATTTTAACAGTAGCGGACGCTATTGCGCTAGCGCTATTGCGGACGCAATAGCGAATGCTATCTCCGCTATTTGAAACTATGACTCCAATGTCACCACAAGTATCCGTGGGTCAAATATACGACATGCATCAAACAACTTCATATTCATAATATTCAATCCAACACAAAGAACTTCAAGAGTATCCCAAGATTTCTATCGGAGAAAGGAATATGAAAACGCGTACCAACCCTATGCATAGATTACCCCAATGTCACCACGGGAATCCGCAAGTAGATAACCAAAACATACATCAAGTGGGTCAATAGAACATCCCATTGTCACCATGGATATCCCATCACAAGACATACAACAAGTGCTATCACATCCAAAGATTCAATTCGACATAACAAAACCTCAAAGGAAAAGACTCAATTCATCACAAGGAGATAGAGGGGGAGAAACACCATATGGTCAAACTATAGAAACAAAGCTCGCGGTACATCAAGATCGTGCCAAATCAAGAACACGAGAGAGAGAGAGAGAGAGAAAGAGATCAAACACATAGCTACTTGTACATACCCTCAACCCCGAGGGTGAACTACTCCCTCCTCGTCATGGAGACCGCCGGTATGATGAAGATGGCCACGGGTGATGGTTTCCCCCTCCGGCAGGGTTCTGGAACGGGCTCCCGAATGGTTTTTCATGGCTACAGAGGCTTGCGACGGTGGAACTTCCGATCTAGGTTTCTTTCTGGGGTTTTCTCTATTTATAGGAGTTTTTGGCATCGAGGACGAGTCAGGGGGTCCACGAGGCAAGGACAAGGCAGGGGGCATGCCCTCCACCCTTGTGGATGCCTCGTGGCTCCTCTAGTCCATCTTCGATACTCCGTGGGCTTCTTTTGGTCCATAAAAAATCATCGTGAAGTTTTATTCCATTTGGACTCCGTTTGGTATTCCTTTTCTGCGAAGCTCAAAAACAAGGAAAAAATAGAAACTGGCACTGGGCTCTAGGTTAATAGGTTAATCCCAAAAATAATATAAAATAGCATATAAATGCATATAAAACATCCAAAACAGATAATATAATAGCATGGAACAATCAAAAATTATAGATACGTTGGAGACGTATCAGTTGCCTGTGGAGGATTCGCCATGGTCACAACCGCGCTTCAGCTCAGGTTCGGCCACGAGCACAGCGGGGCCCTTGCGCTTCACCTCCTTAGCCTTTGCCTTCTTGACTTTAGGATCGGCCTCTGGAAGCTCCAGGAAGGACGACAACCTTCCTCTGCTTGCGCGTCTGGTTGCCATGTTGAACATCTCCAGAGCCGAACACAAGTCTTCGTGGATGGCGAGCTCCTCCTTCATCTTGACATCCCAGACACCATCAAATAATGCTGAGATGATGGCCTCGTCCGACAGCTTCAGGATCTTGAGGCGAACGTTCGTGAAGCATTGTATGTACTTGTGCAAGGTATCGCCCGGTTGCTGCTTTATACGCTGCAGGTCGCCTGCTGTAGGAGCGCGGTCTCGAGTGCCCTGGAAGTTTGCGCGCTCGCGCAGCTCGTCCCGGGAGGAGATCGATCCCACTGAGAGGTTCGGAAGCCAAGAACGTGCGCCATCCTTGAGGGCCCTGGGGAAATAGTTCGCCATGACCTTGTCATCACCGTTCGCCGCCTCGATGCTCAGCTCATAGAGCTGGAGGAATTTGGCAGGGTCAGGGGTGTTGTCGTAGCATGGAGGCAGATCCGGTTTGAACTTGCCGGGCCAAACGACGCGGTGCAGCTCCAGAGTGAAGGCACGGCAGCCAGCCGCACTAATGGGTGCGGGTCACATGGGAGGAGCTTGGTCTTGACGCCCACGCGCCACCGGTGCTGGTGATGCGAGGTATTGGTGGTGGCGCTGAGTCGCGAAGAGCGGACGTGCAGCGGCCAGCGGCCGCTGCACAACCTAGCAGCTTGCCTCATATCGTGTCAGCGCCCCGCACGGCGGGTCATGCTGGGGCTCGGGGACAACGTCGCGCCGAGGAGGAGGAGGAGGAGGAGGAGGAGGTGCGTCGTCGGCCATGTCTCCCGCCTGGGACAGCGGGGGAGGCAGCGAGCATGACATTGCGGGGGCCTCTCCAGCGGCGCTGACGAGCTTGGTGATGCGGTGTAGCCAGTCTTCGTAGAGGTTGTTGGCTGAATGATAGCACAGGAGTTCGCGCGCCATGAGCAGCACAGCCTGCGCGTTCGCCAGCCCCCGACGATCATGAGAGGACGACGCAGTGGCTGGGGTAGGCGATGGAGTGGCGGTGCGGCCATCATGCCGCACGGAAGGCAGCAGTGACGAATCCTGCTGCTCATGAGCTGCAGGACCGGTGGCGGTGTTGGCCGTGGGGGAAGCAGAGCGGCAAGGAGCATTGTTGCCGGCGGGCTTCGTTAGGGCGACGCGAGCGGCCCGGCGCTCGGTACGAACACGGCGAGCATCAGCCATAGGAGCGGCGGAACGGCGGCGGAGCGAAAGGTAAAGAGAGGCTTCGGCACGCCCCTACCTGGCGTGCCAAATGTCGGATTCAGGGCTCCGCAGACCCAAGAAAGGTTCGAACTCTGGGGCATGTGCAAAGAACTCAACCTCTCTGGCCAACCGACCCATCGTCCCATGGCCTAGCTCGATGAACAAGGAAGTAGATGACACGACAGTTTACCCAGGTTCGGGCCACCTTGCGGTGTAAGACCCTACTCCTGATTTGGGGTGGATTTGCCTCACGGGGGGCTGAGGATGAACAAATACAAGGGATGAATAACCTCACGAGGTCTGCTATGGTGAGGGAAAGAGTCGAGGGGTTCGGTGGATCTGGATCCAGATCCGGCCCTCTGTGGTGGCTAACCTATACTTATAGTGGCCTCGGTCCTCTTCTCCCAAAACGTAGGCGGGAAGGGATCCCACAATGGCCAATTTGAAAGGGGATAAGTAGTACATCTTATCCTGACAAAAGGTGGTCTTCTCCTGCAAAGCTTCTGGTCGTGACGCCGCGGTGGGCTCGGCGATGACATCCGTCCTGGTGGCCTTGGTCTCATTGCACTGGAATGGAAACCTTTGCCTAGTTCCTCAGGAACCCACGCCTGCGCTTGCCTCCTTAGAACCAAAGAGGAAATTGTCTTCTCTGCACCCGCTGGCGCCCGCCTGGCCTTGATCGTCATGGCTTGCATCACCGCAACCTCATGAGGTTGGGCACCTGCATAGGAATCTCCGCTCCTCGGGAGCAACCTGGGGAGGAGACCGCTCTCTCAGGAGGTCTTGGCGTCCTTTCCTCGCGAGGGTCTTGTCTTGGTGGTGTCGTAGATGGGCCGTACCAGGCCATCGATGGAGCCATGCCATGGGCCGTAGGCAGGCAAGTTTGGATACCCTGGTTCCCAGAACACCGACAGAAGCATTATCCGCGCATCAGCCAAAAAGCTCGTCGGTCGAAGCTAGAAAACGTCATCGACATCGGTCTGGGATAGACCATCCTCCCAGAGAAGAAGGCAACGAAGGGAGCTAAACGACCACCACTGGCCATATAGATTCAGTGAGACCTACCCTCACAAGCTTCCCAATGACACCAAAGCGAGTAGAACATTACCGGTCAAAGAAAGAGCCATAGGACCAACCACTCTGTCGAAAGACACCTTCAAAGACCACTAGCATAGTATGAAGACACAACCAATTCCACCACTCCGGGAGAGGGAATTAGGAGATATACACAAGACCAGACAATACTTTTCCCTCCTCTATGTCGTCGATGAGGTGGGCCAGGAGTCGATGAAATCTTATTTTTGATCAGCATGGTGTTGCCATTACCATCACAGCAACATTGTTGAGGAATGGAACACTATTCCTTAGAGACCTAACTACAACTCCACAATGGAAACCAACGGTCCCCAACCCCTCCCGACGCCAGAGCAACGGGCGAAGGAGGAGCGGACCTGTGGCCTCGCCGGTAGGGAGTGGATGGAGCGGCAGTGACTGTCTAGGGTTTCTGGTTGGACTTGCAAGAATAATATCATTGCATCTATCTTGCAAAATTCTTTCTCATGATATCATTGTTTTTACTGTCTTTTACGTATATTTGGGCATCTCGAGTGGCAACCCACAAATTTCCTCTTGCATCTGTCCACGAACGGGTGGACCAGTCTGTGGGCACGGATGCGGGAGACCGCCGTCCAACCACATCATGTATATGTCCGCCAGTAAATTCAAGTTCAAAACTACTCTGATCCACACAGCGCGCCCGATCACACCAGCGCCGGATTGGATGCCCAATCACAACTAAAATGATGCAAATATCGCTAGTTTACATGCCTAAATCCAAAAGAACATCCGTCCACGAGTCCGTGCATTTTTTCCCTGCTGAACCGGCAATCCCAGCCAGCTGCTCCCTGATCAAGGAGGTGTCGTCGCCGTCGTGTAGGCAGCCTCCGCCTCCGCGTCCTCATAGTCCGTCGCTGCCAACTCATCTTTTTGCTGCTGCAACATCTGGTAGCGGGCGGATTGCACGATCATTATTGCGTCGGCATCCAAAGAGATGACATTCAAGATCAACATTTTGGCGTCCACCACATTGGCGACGATCTTCACCCTCTTTTCCTTGAGTGTGACCTTCCTCGCTTCGATCATGGTCCTCCTCTCTTCCAGCTTGAGCTTCTTGTCTGCCACGTCCATCAACAGCTTGAACCTCTCCACCTTCTTCTCTCCTTTATGTCCGAGTGCCTCACGCATGCCTCCTCCTTCTTCACCAAGATGTCCTCAAACCTCTTCGTCAGCTTGGCTACCGCACCTTTTCGCTTCGCCCTCTCCTCCTCCCACTTCTTCCCCTATAAATTTCTTCTAACCTTCTTCGTGGTTCTTGGGTTGGGTCAGTAGGGTCACCAGTTTCTTCCTTGTTTGCTTTGGTGGTGGTCTTGGCAATGAAAAGGTCCCACTTCGGTTGCCCATTCAACTTCAAAGAATAATGCACGATCGTGAAGGCATTCTTCTCCAACTTCTTGTACACCACACAAGTACGAGTAGGTGATACGTCTCCAATGTATCTATAATTTTTTATTGTTCCATGCTATTATATTATCCATCTTGGATGTTTTATATGCTATTTTATATGATTTTTGGGACTAACCTATTAACCTAGAGCCCAGTGGTAGTTTCTGTTTTTCCTTGTTTTTGAGTTTTACAGAAAAGGAATACCAAATGGAGTTCAATTGACCTGCCAATTTACGGAGATTTTTATGGACCAGAAGAAGCCCCAGAAGCAAAAGAGTTTGGCCAGAAGAGTCCCGAGTCATCCACGAGGGTGGGGGCGCGCCCTAACCCCCTCGTAGCATGCCCCTACCTCGT